>NC_084626.1:31578847-31896347 GCF_033978795.1 Nerophis ophidion
TTTAGGGCCTTATTTAATTCTTTTTTTATGTACTTTGGTTAAAGGCCTACTGAAATGAGATTTGCTTATTCAAACGGGGATAGCAGGTCCATTCTATGTGTCATACTTGATCATTTCGCGATATTGCCATATTTTTGCTGAAAGGATTTAGTAGAGAAGGTTCTCACTGGATCATCATTGTCACCGACGTCCCACCGGGTGTGAGTTTTCCTTGCCCTTATGTGGGCCTACCGAGGATGTTGTAGTGGTTTGTGTTGTGGTTTGTGCAGCCCTTTGAGACACTAGTGATTTAGGGCTATATAAATGAACATTGATTGATTGAACATCGACAATAAAGTTTGCAACTTTTGGTCGCTAATAAAAAAGCCTTGTCTTTACCGGAAGTCGCAGACGATGACGTCACAAGGGTGAGGGATCCTCACGTCCTCACATTGTTTATAATGGGAGCCTCCAACAAAAAGAGCTATTCGGACCGAGAAAACGACAATTTCCCCATTAATTTCAGCGAGGATGAAAGATTTGTGGCTGAGGATATTGATAGCGAAGGACTAGAAAATAAAAAAATAAAAAAGAAAAGGCGATTGCATTGTGAGCGATTCAGATGTTTTTAGACACATTTACTAGGATAATTCTGGGAAATCCCTTATCTTTCTATTGTGTTGGTAGTGTTGTAGTGAGATTAAATAGTACCTGATAGTCGGAGGAGTGTGTCCACGAGTGTCTTGACGCCAGTCTCTGAGGGTATTAGTCACGGCAGCACGACAGAAGCTCCGCTGAGGCGACTTACTTCCACAATTTTCTCACCGAAACCTGCTGGTCGACATGTAGTCATGATCCATGTTCGCTTGACCGCTCTGATCCATAGTAAAGCTTCACCTCCAGGAATTTTAAAGTGTTTGTGTGGCTAAAGGCTAAAGCTTCCCACCTCCATCTTTCTACTTTGACTTCTCCATTATTAATTGAACAAATTGCAAAAGATTCAGCAACACAGATGTCCATAATACTGTGTAATTGCGCGATGAAAAGAGACGACTTTTAGCCGCTTGTGGTGCTGCGCTAATATGTCCCCTGCAACTCGAGACTTCACGCGCACACGTCATCATTCCGCAACGTTTTCAACGAGAAACTCCGTGGGAAATTTAAAATTGTAATTTAGTAAACTAAAAAGGCCGTATTGGCATGTGTTGCAATGTTAATATTTCATCATTGATATGTAAACTATCAGACTGCGTGGTGGGTAGTAGTGGGTTTCAGTAGGCCTTTAAAGACTATTTAAAACTTGTTGTGTGTCGATGATAAGAACATTTGTCTCTGCAATGCCAACAAACTACCTCAGTTTTAGCCAAAGTTCCATCGGAGTTTGTTTTGAAGTGAAAATGGCCGTTTCTCATTACTTATCTTTGCACCGTGTGACGTTCGGTCCATAACAAATGGTTTGATTAGTTTTGATTTATTTACATTTGTATGATAACGTGATATTTTTTTTATTTTTTTTTATCAATCACATATTTTTTTTGCCTTTTGGTTCGGGACCCTGCACGGCTGTACGACAAGGAGTGCCACTTCCGTGATTTCTGCAGTGCTTTTTTGTGGGCTTTTGTATCTGCCTCCCGTAGGACTTTCGGCCTTGGGGACCAGCTGCTAGGTCTCTGCCACACCAGAGTCCGTTTGAAGAGACTGGAGGAGAGGAGATGCGGATGAAGGGACAGGGCTGCGGCACGGATGGGCGGCCGAGGGTGGAGTCGGCTCTCTTGGTTGCTTTGTTGGGTCTGCTCCTGTCTCTGGCCATGCTCCCCCCACACCAGCAGACGATGGCGTGGAACATCACAGAGGCCACCACAGTGTGTGTGGGTGTGTAAATGATTTTTTTGCTTGGTTGCTTGTTTATGCATGATTAGGGTTGGGTATCGAGTATCGAGTATCGATTGGAACCGGGACTAACTTTCCAATTCTCGTGGATTCGTTCAAAAGTTTAAATTTCGATTACTAGTTTCGATACCCAGTCCGCCGACCGGAAAAAAATAATAAGTCCGCCGACCGGAAGAAGAAGCAGCTGACCACCAACGAAGAAGCGCCTACCGCCGGAAGTGTTAGCATAGCCGAGCCTATGTAGCCGAGCGAGTCAGTCAAGCATGGATAGCGGGCGTCGGCGGTCGAAAGTGTGGCTTTATTTTACTAAAAAAAATGAAATATCGGCGAAATGTAACACGTGCGACAGGACTGTTTCGTGCTTAGGAGGGTGCACGTCGAACATGATGAAGCACCTCCGAGTTCATGGAGTACAAATAAATGCGTGTCCCGTCTTCGACGTGCTGCGCCGACCGTCGTCCTCTGCCTCTTCCTCTGGCTCCGGCTCCGACGCCCAGCCTGGCACCTCGGTGACTGCACGGCAGTCCGAATCCGGTAAGTAATATAATATATATGCAATAAATAATGTGTTTTGCGCCAACGTTGAGGCAGCTAACAAATTAGCCCGCGTATTTTTTCATAGACAATTTACAACCTGCTAGCCAGGCTCCGCGATGTGCTCAGCGTACTCCGTCTACTGTAGCGGCAATGGGGAAGACGTCGGTGCCACAGACGGAAGAGTGCCACAGAAAGGTCACTACACACAGTCAAAAGACTGCATCCCTTTTCAGAGGTGGAATCTCCAACATTTAGGTTAGTTAAGCAATAACGTTAGAGCTAAGCTAATTGATACTGGGCTAAACAGTAACAGCAACATTACATGTTTGTTTATGTTTGCAGGGATATGGTGAAAAAACTCTCAACCCAAAATACATACCACCTTCCAGGGACTACCTGGCAAACACATTGGTACAAGAAGAATCGGAATCGAGAATCGTCAGGAATCGGAATCGAAACAAAGAATCGGAATCGTTCGAATTCAAACAATACCCAACCCTATGCATGATGCAATCGTGTGTGCGCAATCTATATTATTGGTTGATTAATATTGTTTATTTTGTTGTCGTTTTACTTTTGAGACTGTGTAGAAGTGGCACTGCTGGAGCAGTAGTTGGTTGCATCAGCTCTGCTATTTTAATGTATTTAATTTCCTTTTTGTTCTTTGATGTTTCCCTCTCACACACATGTTTGTGTGCTATGGATATGAGATTTGTTTCCCCTTGGCCTCAGTCTGGACCCCTCTCCAGGGGCATAGGCTTAGACTGAATTTATTTTTTCTCACCCCCGCTTCTTAACGTTTTTGATTGAACCTTTTATTAGTAGATTGCACAGTACAGTACATATTCCGTACATTTCACCACTAAATGGTAACGCCCGAATAAGTTGTTCAACTTGTTTATGTCGGGGTCCACGTAAATCAATTCATGCGTTTACCTGTTTCTCACCTTTTTTTATAAGGGGTGCCAAAAGTTGGCAAACCGGTCAGCGATCATGTTCTGTCTCCTTGTAATGTTTGCCTGCTCTTAAATGGGATTGTGCTGAAAATCTTAATTTCCCCTCAGGGAGTAGTAATAATAATGCATGCTTGCAGCCAAACCTTCAAGTGACACAACATATTTACATTTTAAAACAATATGACACATTGGTTCGATTGATTGATTGATTGATACTTTTATTAGTAGATTGCACAGTTCAGTACATATTCCGTACAATTGACCACTAAATGGTAACACCCGAATACGTTTTTCAACTTGTTTAAGTCGGGGTCCACGTTAATCACGTGAAATATTTCTGAACTTTGACGTCCAAGAGGCGGAGTCTGCAGGGGATGGATATGTTTGAACAGAGAACGAGCTGTATTTGCAACTACCGACTAATTGCAGTATTATCTGGCTGTCAAATCGCAGCTGCAGCCTCATCTTCTTGCCAGCGTCGATTTATGAATGTTTTGCAAACCGCGGACGTTTCCGACTTCGAGCCCATCTTAGCGAGCCAACAGCACCGCTTCTGTTGAACGCTAGCTTGCAAACCCATGACATATGCTTCGACTTGAGCTGTCTGCTGTGCATAAATCTCAGCCTCGCTCTCGGCAGAGTGGTGACAGAGAGGCAGATGAGGACATGCAGTGCAGTATGAAGGATGATGGTAGCCGTTTCCCCCCTTTGGGGCTTCTGGCCATGGCACAGCATTGATCCAGCCACTCCCGAGCCTGAAGAGTGGAGCATTTTGGCTTTGTCAGCACTGCTCAGCTCACAATTGCTCAGAAACTCAGTGGTATAGCCCATCGAACTAGACTTGAGGTTGCTGCAGTTAAACAGCTGTGCAGGACTATAATACCTAAAGAACTGCTTTAGGAACTACTCCCTGAGTACTTCTACACCGTGTCATGATAAATGGCAGTGTGCAAAAGTGTCAGACCACAATTACTGTATTCTATAGCAATCCTTTTACACAGGTTACCGACACATGGAAAGACAAAAACAATAGCTTTGGAGATTGGTAGACCAAGGATGACATAAACTTAAATTCTAATGACGATCTGGTTGAAGGGGCGGATGCAGGAATTTTTTATTAGAGTGACAGATGGACAGACGATGCATAAGAAATAATTTACCTTAAGGAGGTTATGTAATCGCTGTTGTCGGTTAGTCTGTCAGTTACTTAGTTACAATCAGTTTCTTCGTTACTAGGCTAAATACCTCAAGTTAGAGGCAGATTTTCATGAAACTTTCAGAAAATGTCCAAGCTAGCCTTAAAATAGACCCTCCTTTTAGACCAGTTGATCTGCCGTCTCTTTTTTGTTCTGCCCCCTTCTCTTGCAGGGAGAGGTTATTAGGTGATCACAGATGATACGCTAGCTATTCAAAGTCAGGACCAGGAGTGGATCACTATCTCCACTCAAGATGACCACTATGGACTGGACTCTCACGCTATTAACGAGATCCACTATGGACTGGACTCTTACACTATTAATGAGATCCACTATGATGGACTGGACTCTTACACTATTAACGAGATCCACTATGGACTGGACTCTCACACTATTAACGAGATCCACTATGGACTGGAGTCTCACACTATTAACGAGATCCACTATGATGGACCGGACTCTTACACTAAAAACGAGATCCACTATGGACTGGAGTATCACAGTATTAACTAGATCCACTATAGACTGGATTCTCACACTATTAACGAGATCCACTTTGGACTGGACTCTCACACTATTAACTAGATCCACTATGGACTGGACTCTCACATTATTAACTAGATCCACTATGGACTGGACTCTCACACTATTACCAAGATCCACTATAGACTGGACTCTCACACTATTAACGAGATCCACTATGGACTGGAGTATCACAGTATTAACTAGATCCACTGTAGACTGGATTTTCACACTATTAACTAGATCCACTATAAACTGGACTCTCACACTATTAACTAGATCCGCTATGAACTGGACTCTCACACTATTAACTAGATCCGCTATGGACTGGATTCTCACACTATTAACTAGATCCACTATGGACTGGATTCTCACACTATTAACTAGATCCACTATGGACTGGACTCTCACACTATTAACTAGATCCACTATGGACTGGACTCACACTATTAACTAGATCCACTATTGACTGGATTCTCACACTTAACTAGATCCACTATGGACTGGACTCTCACACTATTACCGAGATCCACCATGGACTGGACCCTCACACTATTAACGAGATCCACTTTGGACTGGACTCTCACACTATTAACTAGATCTACTATGGACTGGACTCTCACATTATTAACTAGATCCACTATGGACTGGACTCTCACACTATTACCGAGATCCACTATGGACTGGACTCTCACACTATTAACTAGATCTACTATGGACTGGACTGTCACACTATTAACTGGATCCACTATGGACTGGACTCTCACATTATTAACTGGATCCACTATGGACTAGACTGTCACACTATTACCGAGATCCACTATGGACTGGACTCTCACAATATTAACTAGATCCACTATGGACTGGACTCTCACACTATTAACGAGATCCATTATGGACTGGACTCTCACACTATAAATAGATCCACTATGGACTGGACTCTCATACTATTAAAGAGATCCACTATGGACTGGACTCTCCCACTATTAATTAGATCCACTCGACATCCATTGCACGTGGTCCCCTCCAAGGTTTCTCATTGTATCCCATTCGTTTGAGTTTTTCCTTGCCCTGATGTGGGATCTGAGCCGAAGATGTCGTTGTGGCTTGTGCAGCATTTTGAGACACTTGATTAAGGGCTATATAAATAAACTTTGATTTATTGATTGATAAGGAAACACGGATTAGATTTTGGACTTGATCCATGTACTACTGAGATACCTAACGTTTGCGTTTCTGTGTTTGTATGTTAGCCTCGCCACAGAGACAAAAGCAGCAGATGACTGACACTTCGTTTCTGTCATTTTGCTATAGATAGCGCAAGAAGTTTCTGGCAAATTTTGATGAAACTATCAGGAAATGTCAAGAATAGCATAAGGAATAAGCCATTACATTTTGAAGCTTATCTGGATCATTTTCATGACTGTATTTCTCGTACTACAAGGCGCACACAATGAGTTTATTTGGGTCAATTTCCACACACAAGGCGCATTAAACAGGACCTATTATAAATCTTTTTTCTACATTTAAAACACTTGATTGTGGGCTACATTACAAAATTAGTAATCTTACTCTTGATTGTTATTGTGTTCAATAATTGTATCCAACCTACTTTCTGATTAATTTTTTTTTCCAAACGTTATGAAAGCATGTGTTGATCACAAAGATTGTGATTCTTTTAACACGTTAACCTTAGGATAGGCTAGGCTATTTAGAAAAAAATAAGCACTATCCAAATATATTGCTTAAAAAGGGACTCATAAATAACTAATCAAAAAAATTATTTACATACAATTATAGTGTGCTAAAATAAATAAACTAAATCAATAATGAATATGTTTAAATAAACTCAACAGACTTTAAGTGCAAATGAAAATACAGCCTACTACTTAAAAAACACTTAATTTTTGCGCTTATGAACATTATTGACTTTTCGGCCCAGACTTCATTTTGTTTGATATTAAAAAAAAAAGTGCATGGAAACGGAGTAACGCTGCAACCCCCGGCCGGCCCTATGGTAATGAAAACCTGACTTAAGTATTGCTAAAAAAAAGAGATGTTAAATGACGGTCTTTGCTAATTATTAAAAATGTAGTTAGGTGCTTTTCTTTGGAGGTAGGAGGAAGCTGCAGGGAGCTGTCACGCCAAATTTCTTCCCCCCTGCAAATACCTTCCCCCCTAAAGACATTTGGCGTGACAGCCCCTTTAATGCCTGAAGGACCCCAATGAGGGCGTGATAATACCAAGTTATATGACACTTAAGTGTTACAGATACAAAATTAGCGAAGCAAAAATAGCTTGAAAGTTTAGCATGCTGGAATGCTAATATTTTTTCCTTAGCGTTATTTTTCACCAATGACAATCAACCAATTATAATGCTTTTAAAACAGGCAGCTGTGTGGGCTACTTTAAGCAAGTTGTATGACTCTTAAGGGTTACAGCTGCAAAATTAGCGAAGCAAAAATAGCTTGAAAGTTTAGCATGCTGGAATGCTAATATTTTTTCACCAATGACAATCGGCCAATTATAATGCTTTTAAAACAGGCGGCTGTGTGGGCTGCTTTAAGCAAGTTATATGACTCTTAAGGGTTACAGCTGCAAAATTAGCGAAGCAAAAATAGCTTGAAAGGTTAGCATGCTGGAATGCTAATTTTTTTTCCTTACGGTAATTTTTCACCAATGACAATCAGCCAATTACAATGCTTTTAAAACAGGCGGCTGTGTGGGCTGCTTTAAGCAAGTTATATGACTCTTAAGGGTTAAAGCTGCAAAATTAGCGGAGCAAAAATAGCTTGAAAGGTTAGCATGCTGGAATGCTAATATTTTTTCCTTACCGTTATTTTTCACCAATGACAATCAGCCAATTATAATGCTTTTTAAACAGGCAGCTGTGTCGGCTGCTTTAAGGTCCTTCCACCCTCATTGGGGTCCTTCAGGCATTAGAGAGTCTGTCACGTCAAATGTCTTCCGGGGGGAAGGTTTTTGTAGGGGGGAAGAAATGTGGCGTGACAGAACCCACACAGTCATAGGGAGAACGTACAAACTCCAAGCAGAAAGATCCCGAGCCCAGAATCGAACCCAAGACCTTCGTATTGAGAGGCACGCGTACTAACCCCTAACCCACCATGATTCTCCTTCATAAAACGTCACCATACTAACTCACTCACAGGTATGGGTCAAAAAGTGCGGCGAGTGCAACATGTACATTTTAAAATTAAAAAGTAAAAGGGCATTTCTGTAAAATAAGAATAAATAGTAGTAGTAATATTAGTTGACTTTAAACATGCCTGCACAATGAGTAAATAAAAGAAAATAATGAGAAATGTGGCAAACTAAGTATTACAAACACCTCTGAAGACGATGCATTGCAATGCTATATTACTGCAATAATAAACATCCCATCCATCCATTTTCTACCGCTTGTCCCTTCTGGGGTCGCGGAAGCCTATCTCAGCTGCATTCGTATTATTACATTTCCAACATGGGCATTAGTGTCTTAATGAAAGGCCACATTTAGAATACCAATCTTATTATTAAATCATATTTAATACACTTCCACCTGGGAGATTCTCCACTCCGTCTCATTGCATCCAAATAAGATTCAGTCCAGACTTGTCACTGTATTTTTTTTTTCTAGTTTTACTTCTTTTCGACATTCATTTGTGATAATAACTTGTTCTAAAAGTCACTTAAGGAACAAAATGTGCAAAATCTAAAGGCCTTGCAAATGGGACACAGTGAACCTGAGAGGGCGGGCATATGAGAAAAGAAAGGATGGAAAGACTGAATAATGTTGAATGAAATTTCCGTTGAGGTAGTCGGGGGCAAAGTGAGCCAAGGTTAAGAACAATCATGTGCAATGTGGCCTCGTGCATGCCAAAGTGGCTGAGCCTTGCTCAACATTATATATAAAGACGGTCAAGTTGGGCAAAAATTAAATTATCTTCGCAAAACTTTTTATTCCTTTTTAAGTCACATTGCTAACACGGCAGCAATAAGCCAGACAGTAAGGGTGGAGGATAGTGGGGATTTTGGTATTGATCTGATACCAAGCAGACTCCCTTTTTAGACCAGTTGATCTGCCGTTTCTTTTCTTTTTCTTCTATGTCCCACTCTCCCTTGTGGAAGGGGTCCGGTCCGATCCAGTGGCCATGTACTGCTTGCCTGTGTATCGGCTGGGGACATCTCTGCGCTGCTGATCCGCCTCCGCTTGGGATGGTTTCCTGCTGGCTCCGCTGTGAACGGGACTCTCGCTGCTGTGTTGGATCCGCTTTGGACTGGACTCTCGCGACTGTGTTGGATCCATTATAGATTGAACTTTCACAGTATCATGTTAGACCCGCTCGACATCCATTGCTTTCCTCCTCTCCAAGGTTCTCATAGTCATCATTGTCACCGACGTCCCACTGGGTCATTATTGTCACCGATGTCCCACTGGGTGTGAGTTTTCCTTGCCCTTATGTGGGCCTACCGAGGATGTCGTAGTGGTTTGTGCAGCCCTTTGAGACACTAGTGATTTAGGGCTATATAAGTAAACATTGATTGATTTATTGAATAAGCCTGATGGCAAGGGTGGATGATACTGGGAATTTTGTATCGATATGATACCAACGAAATACAGTGTCATTGAATAACTGGGTGACTTAGTTGACTATGATACATTTTTGTCTAAATAAAAATGTTGCTGTATTTTAAAACTAGGGTTGTACGGTATATTGGTATAGTACTGCGATACTAATAAATCATATTCGGTACTATACCGCCTCAAAAAAGTATCAGTCCTGCAACCCCCCGCCCCCCCCCTTGTCCTCGCATTGTGTCATTGTTGTTTATACGAGCAGACGAGCATGTTCGGCGGCACACAATCCCAAAGTACTTACAAGCAGACACAGTGTGTAGACAGAAAAGGGAGAACGGGCGCATTTCGGCTTAAAAATTAACAATAAAGGTGAAGTTATAACACTGAAACACCTACCAGAAGAGGTGCTTTAAGACATGTCATCCATCCATCCGCCTAGGGGCGGCAATGAAAAGGCTCTGTCCCCTCTGGTCTTTAGCCTTGATCTAGGGACCGCCAACAACAGACTAGAAATGGTGGCCTAGTGGGCAGACTCAGCTAAGGTCAAAGGCCAGTGAGAAGACGTAGATCTTCAGAAGGATTTTGAAAACCCCCAGGCTCTGGGCTGACCTAATGTGGAGCGGAAGGCTGTTCCAGAGCTTAGGAGCGGCAACGGAAAAGGCTCTGTCCCCTCTGGTCTTTAGCCTGGATCTAGGGATCGCCAACAACAGACTAGAAATGGTGGCCTAGTGGGCAGACTGAGCTCAGGTCAAAGGCCAGTGAGAAGAGGTAGGTCTTCAGAAGGATTTTGAAAACCCCCAGGCTATGGGCTGACCTAATGTGGAGCGGAAGGCTGTTCCAGAGCTTAGGAGCGGCAACGGAAAAGGCTCTGTCCCCTCTGGTCTTTAGCCTGGATCTAGGGACCGGCAACAACAGACTAGAAATGGTGGCCTAGTGGGCAGACTCAGCTCAGGTCAAAGGCCAGTGAGAAGAGGTAGGTCTTCAGAAGGATTTTGAAAACCCCCAGGCTCTGGGCTGACATAATGTGGAGCGGAAGGCTGTTCCAGAGTTTAGGACCGGCAACGGAAAAGGCTCTGTCCCCTCTGGTCTTTAGCCTTGATCTAGGGACCGCCAACAACAGACTAGAAATGGTGGCCTAGTGGGCAGACTCAGCTCAGGTCAAAGGCCAGTGAGAAGAGGTAGGTCTTCAGAAGGATTTTGAAAACCCCCAGGCTCTGGGCTGACCTAATGTGGAGCAGAAGGCTGTTCCAGAGCTTAGGACCAGCAACGGAAAAGGCTCTGTCCCCTCTGGTCTTTAGCCTGGATCTAGGGACGGCCAGCAACAGACTAGAAATGGTGGCCTAGTGGGCAGACTCAGCTCAGGTCAAAGGCCAGTGAGAAGAGGTAGATCTTCAGAAGGATTTTGAAAACCCCCAAGCTCTGGGCTGACCTAATGTAGAGCGGAAGGCTGTTCCAGAGCTTAGGAGCGGCAACGGAAAAGGCTCTGTCCCCTCTGGTCTTTAGCCTGGATCTAGGGATCGCCAACAACAGACTAGAAATGGTGGCCTAGTGGGCAGACTGAGCTCAGGTCAAAGGCCAGTGAGAAGAGGTAGGTCTTCAGAAGGATTTTGAAAACCCCCAGGCTATGGGCTGACCTAATGTGGAGCGGAAGGCTGTTCCAGAGCTTAGGAGCGGCAACGGAAAAGGCTCTGTCCCCTCTGGTCTTTAGCTTGGATCTAGGGACCGCCAGCAACAGACTAGAAATGGTGGCCTAGTGGGCAGACTCAGCTCAGGTCAAAGGCCAGTGAGAAGAGGTAGGTCTTCAGAAGGATTTTGAAAACCCCCAGGCTCTGGGCTGACCTAATGTGGAGCGGAAGGCTGTTCCAGAGCTTAGGGGCCGCAACTGAAAAGGCTCTGTCCCCTCTGGTCTTTAGCCTTGATCTAGGGACCGCCAGCAACAGACTAGAAATGGTGGCCTAGTGGGCAGACTCAGCTCAGGTCAAAGGCCAGTGAGAAGAGGTAGGTCTTCAGAAGGATTTTGAAAACCCCCAGGCTCTGGGCTGACCTAATGTGGAGCGGAAGGCTGTTCCAGAGCTTAGGGGCCGCAACTGAAAAGGCTCTGTCCCCTCTGGTCTTTAGCCTTGATCTAGGGACCGCCAACAACAGACTAGAAATGGTGGCCTAGTGGGCAGACTCAGCTCAGGTCAAAGGCCAGTGAGAAGACGTAGATCTTCAGAAGGATTTTGAAAACCCCCAGGCTCTGGGCTGACCTAATGTGGAGCAGAAGGCTGTTCCAGAGCTTAGGACCGGCAACGGAAAAGGCTCTGTCCCCTCTGGTCTTTAGCCTGGATCTAGGGACCGCCAACAACAGACTAGAAATGGTGGCCTAGTGGGCAGACTCAGCTCAGGTCAAAGGCCAGTGAGAAAGGTAGGTCTTCAGAAGGATTTTGAAAACCCCCAGGCTCTGGGCTGACCTAATGTGGAGCGGAAGGCTGTTCCAGAGCTTAGGGGCCGCAACTGAAAAGGCTCTGTCCCCTCTGGTCTTTAGCCTTGATCTAGGGACCGCCAACAACAGACTAGAAATGGTGGCCTAGTGGACAGACTCAGCTCAGGTCAAAGGCCAGTGAGAAGAGGTAGGTCTTCAGAAGGATTTTGAAAACCCCCAGGCTCTGGGCTGACCTAATGTGGAGCGGAAGGCTGTTCCAGAGCCTAGGGGCGGCAATGAAAAGGCTCTGTCCCCTCTGGTCTTTAGCCTTGATCTAGGGACCGCCAACAACAGACTAGAAATGGTGGCCTAGTGGGCAGACTCAGCTAAGGTCAAAGGCCAGTGAGAAGACGTAGATCTTCAGAAGGATTTTGAAAACCCCCAGGCTCTGGGCTGACCTAATGTGGAGCAGAAGGCTGTTCCAGAGATTAGGACCGGCAACGGAAAAGGCTCTGTCCCCTCTGGTCTTTAGCCTGGATCTAGGGACCGCCAACAACAGACTAGAAATGGTGGCCTAGTGGGCAGACTCAGCTCAGGTCAAAGGCCAGTGAGAAGAGGTAGGTCTTCAGAAGGATTTTGAAAACCCCCTGGCTCTGGGCTGACCTAATATGGAGCGGAAGGCTGTTCCAGAGCCTAGGGGCGGAAATGAAAAGGCTCTGTCCCCTCTGGTCTTTAGCCTGGATCTAGGGACCGGCAAAGACAGTTGGTCAGCTGACCTTAGGGCTCTAGACGAGGTATGGTGGAGTGAGGCCAGGACTGGCGTTTTTTTGGTGCTGGTGAGGAGACGGGCAGCTAGGTAGCTAGCGGCTAAAGTCCACCCGGCAGTCGGCAGTGTTTTAGCTACTTCTAAATCACTAATCCTCGCCTCCATCCATCCATCCATTTTCGACCACTTATTCCCTTTGGAGTCGTGGGGGGGCGCTGGTGCATATCTCAGTTACAATCGGGCGGAAAGCAGGGTCGGTGGTGACGAATAAAGTAAGTTTCTAACAAGTATGATCCCTGCAGGACTATGAATAGCTAAACATGCTTCACTACACACAGTAGCTCACCGGCGTCATTAGTTCCTGAATGTAAACAAATGCCACGGGTGTATCTACACATGACATCCACTGTAATGATACCAAGTACATGAGTGTATCTAGTTGATACTACTATGACTACATCAAAATGAAAAGAAATGAAAGGCATAATTAGTCAACAGCCATACATGTCACACTAAAGGTGGCCGTATAAACACCGCCAATACTGTCATAAACCTGTGCAATATAGTGATACCATACCATACTAAACAACAATGACAAACACATTTTGGGAGAATATTTGCACCGCAACGCAACATAAACACTACAGAAAAAATTCCCAGAATTCCCTACAACACCAACTCTTGCGGGACGTGACAATATAAACAAACACCATTGGTGGATCTACACCTAACTGTAATGATACCAAGTACAATAGTGTATCTAGTCGTTATTACTATCATTAAATCGATATTTTTTAGTATCAAAAAATCAGTTTTTTTAAAACGTTTTATCATGTTTATAAACTCAGGAAATATATCCCTGGACACTTGAGGACTTTGAATATGACCAATGTATGATCCTGTAACTACTTGGTATCGGATTGATACCTACATGTGTGGTATCATCCAACACTAATGTCAAGTATCCAAACAACAGAAGAATAAGTGATTATTACATTTTAACAGAAGTGTGGATAGAACATGTTAAAAGAGAAATTAAGCAGATATTAACAGTAAATGAACAAGTACATTAGTCATTAATTTTCTACCACTTGTCCTTATTCATTTTGACAAAATAAAAGAATGGAAAATGACACATTGTGTTACTGCTTATGTCAGCAGCTAAATTAGGAGCCTTTGTTTGTTTACTTACTACTAAGAGACAAGCTGTCTTGTATGTTCACTATTTTATTTTGAGGAAAAACTTGCAATAAGAAACATATATTTAATGTAACCTAAGATTTTTTTGTGCTTTGTGGACTAGGAGAATGCATTCGACCGTGTCCCTCGGGAAGTCCTGTGGGGAGTGCTCAGAGAGTATGGGGTACCGGACTGTCTTATTGTGGCAGTCCGATCCCTGTGTGATCAGTGCCAGAGCTCGGTCCGCATTATTGGCAGTAAGTCGAACACATTTCCAGTGAGGGTTGGACTCCGCCAAGGCTGTCCTTTGTCACCGATTCTGTTCATAACTTTTATGGACAGAATTTCTAGGCGCAGCCAAGGCGTTGAGGGGATCCGGTTTGGTGGCCACGGGATTAGGTCTCTGCTTTTTGCAGATGATGTGGTCCTGATGGCTTCATCTGGCCGGGATCATCAGCTCTCACTGGATCGGTTCGCAGCCGAGTGTGAAGCGACCGGAATGAGAATCAGCACCTCCAAGTCCGAGTCCATGGTTCTCGCCCGGAAAAGGGTGGAGTGCCATCTCCGGGTTGGGGAGGAGACCCTGCCCCAAGTGGAGGAGTTCAAGTACCTAGGAGTCTTGTTCACGAGTGGGGGAAGAGTGGATCGTGAGATCGACAGGCGGATCGGTGCGGCGTCTTCAGTAATGCGGACGTTGTATCGATCCGTTGTGGTGAAGAAGGAGCTGAGCCGGAAGGCAAAGCTCTCAATTTACCGGTCGATCTACGTTCCCATCCTCACCTATGGTCATGAGCTTTGGGTCATGACCGAAAGGATAAGATCACGGGTACAAGCGGCCAAAATGAGTTTCCTCTGCCGGGTGGCGGGGCTCTCCCTTAGAGATAGGGTGAGAAGCTCTGCCATCCGGGAGGAGCTCAACGTAAAGCCGCTGCTCCTCCACATCGAGAGGAGCCAGATGAGGTGGTTCGGGCATCTGGTCAGGATGCCACCCGAACGCCTCCCTAGGGATGTGTTTAGGGCACGTCCAGCTGGTAGGAGGCCACGGGGAAGACCCAGGACACGTTGGGAAGACTATGTCTCCCGGTTGGCCTGGGAACGCCTCGGGATCCCCCGGGAAGAGCGAGACGAAGTGGCTGGAGATGGGGAAGTCTGGGCTTCCCTGCTTAGGCTGCTGCCCCCGCGACCCGACCTCGGATAAGCGGAAGATGATGGATGGATGGAATATTTTTTTGTTCAAATAAAGCCAAAAATTATTTTTTTTGTGGTCCCTCGAGAAGTATCGAAATACGTATTGGTACCTGTTCCAAAAATATTGGTATTGGGACAACACTATTAAAGACAACAATATAATATGTGCAATAGTGTACATCTATTTCTAATAATGAAGTTATTACTGTACGTTTTACTGCACACATTTGTTGAAAAAAACGTCACCCGTGCAAATGAACACTTCAACAACAAAGTAACAAAAATGTAAATATAAAAAAGTCAACAAAATAATAACTATATCTTTTAGTACAGTGGTTCTCAAACTTTTTTCAGTGATGTACCCCTTTTGAACATTTTTTTAATTAGAGTACCCCCTAATCAGACCAGAGCATTTTTGGTTGATTTATTAAATTGTATGACAGTGCAAAATATTGCTCATTTGTAAGTGGTCTTTCTTGAACTATTTGGAAAAAATATATATAAAAATAACTAAAAACTTGTTGGAAAATAAACAAGTGATTCAATTATAAATAAAGATGTCTACACATAGAAGTAATCATCAACTTAAAGTGCCCTCTTTGGGGATTGTAATAGAGATCCATCTTGTTTCATCAACTTCATTCTAAACATTTCTTCACAAAAAAATAAATCTTTAACATCAATATTTATGGAACATGTCCACAAAAAAATTTAGCTGTCAACACTGAATATTACATTGTTGCATTGCTTTTCACAGTTTATGAACTTAAATTCATATTTTGTTGAAGTATTATTCAATAAATATATTTATAAAGGATTTTTGAATTGTTGCTATTTTTAGAATATTATAAAAAAAAATCTCACGTACCCCTTGGCATACCTTCAAGTACCTCCATTTGAGAACCACTGTTTTAGTATATACAAATAATTGGGAAAAAAATGAAACAGAAAGTGGGAGGTGCAAAGTGTACGTGAGTGAGCAGCTGGGAGAGAGAGGTGCAAGGTTTGCACGGACAGATACCAATAAAGTATGAGGAAAATGCTGGATGTAAAACAGATACATTTGAACCAAAAGTATTGTTCCCATCACACTAAAATCCAATACCAATACCCACCCTTGATATCAATACTATCGCTATTTAGGTCAATACGGCCAACCTTAACTGAAAGTATTGATGAAAATGCAGGACTGAAGCCAGATTTTTTTTTATTGCTATTTTGCTAAAGTCAGCAATAAATGCAGAGTGAAATCCATTAAGCACAATTGCAACGCTGGCATGTTTGGATGGGACAAGCCAATTCTTGAATGCAGTATGAACTCTAGAGTTGTAAAAAAAAATAAAAAAATTGGAAAGACGAAAATCTAAATCAATATTTCTTGGTTTTATTGCTGAAGAGACATGGGCTTTTAGTCAGAACTAAAGGGAAAAAAAAATATTTAAGTCTACACAAATTGGGCCTGATCTACTAAAATCCAAAGACATGCACCTGGGGATAGGTTGATTGGCAACACTAAATTGGCCCTAGTGTGTGAATGTTGTCTGTCTATCTGTGTTGGCCCTGCGATGAGGTGGCGACTTGTCCAGGGTGTACACCGCCTTCTGCCCGATTGTAGCTGAGATAGGCGCCAGCGACCCCAAAAGGGAATAAGCGGTAGAAAATGGATGGATACTAAAATCGAGATAACAAGTGCTAAACAGCGTGTGCAAACTATAACATTGTGTGTATTGTTAGTGAGCATGTTGACATTGTCCATCCTTCCATTTTTTACCGCTTTTTCCCTTTTGGGGTTGCGGGGGGCGCTGGCGCCTACCTCAGCTACAATCGGGTGGAAGGCTGTGTACACCCTGGACAAGTCGCAACCTCATCGCAGGGCCAGCACAGATAAACAGACAACATTCACACACTAGGGACAATTTAGGCCAATCAACCTATCCCCAGGTGCATGTCTGGAAGTGGGAGGAAGCCGGAGTACCCGGAGGCAACCCACGCATTCACGGGGGGAGAACATGCAAACGCCACTTAGAAAGATCCCGAGCCCTGGATTGAACCCAAGACTGCAGGACCTTCGTATCGTGAGGCAGACGCACTAACCCCTCTGCCACCGTGAAGCCTTGTTGACATTGTGTACAATCTATAAAAAGTGGTGCTGACTGCCCTATTCAAATTAAGATTTTGCATAAACTATACTGGAAGTCACCGTACAGTAGAGAGACTCATTTATCTTGACATTCATCTCATTATGTTTTCCACCTGTGATGTTTTGCTATGTTGAACATGCAGCACAAAACTATAACCTGTTCCACCCTTTACTCAATACAGAAGTGCAACATAGACTACATAACCTATTTTTTTGCAAGCCGGCAATATCTGTAATGATGCACTGTCATGATCCATCACTCTTTTTCTGCTTATCCGAGGTCGGGTCGCGGGGGCAGCAGCCTAAGCAGGGAAGCCCAGACTTCCCTCTCCCCAGCCACTTCGTCTAGCTCTTCCCGGGGGATCCCGAGGCGTTCCTAGGCCAGCCGGGAGACATAGTCTTCCCAACGTGTCCTGGGTCTTCCCCGTGGTGTCCTACCGTTTGGGCGTGCCCTAAACACCTCCCTAGGGAGGCGTTCGGCTGGCTGTCATGATCCAAGGCAAGCAAATGCATGTTGCAAGAAGTACATTTTTTGCTCAGTTTTTTTCAGATAACATAACTCCTATGAAGGAAAAATGAACGCCAATAAAAAACTAAAAAAAAACTTGAGCTGACATCGTTTTGGTGTTACTTTTGTCTCGAAATCAGCCATGATGTCATTCATCAGCTCAAAGATGGACCTGCTGGACAAAAAATATGTCTAATATTTGTATGATGTCGAAATGTGTATAAAATGTGTATAAAATTGAACTAAGTTCATGTTGTTTATAATGTTGTTTATAATGTGTATTTATAATAAGTTGTGCAAAGGACATTTTATAATTTTCGGAAGTTTATTTTGTACTTGAATTTGTTTATAGGGTTAGGCGCAATACGTGTTTAACTTCAGCCTAAACCCTTTTGGTCTGCAACATTTTTTATTTTCAATCTATGGATGTACAACTATTTATTTTCAATCTATGGATGTACAACCATTTATTTTCAATCTATGAATGTACAACTTTTTATTTTCAATCTATGAATCTACAACTGCTTGTTTGCTTTGTTGACCATTGACCGAAGAACAATAAACATTAAAAAAAAAAAAAAATGTGCCAATTTGCAGGCATATTCCAGACATTCTACATATGTGCAAAACAGTGGCCGCAGAACAGTTTTAGGCTTGATAAATCAAATTGCAATCAAATACTTATATTTGAAACCCAACAGCCTACTTTTGTGGCCGTTCGGAATCAGTAAACGTTCTGCATATGAATGAAGACAGAAACGCTAAATTATGTAGATTGCTCTCTCTAATTTGTTCCTTTGAAAGGGTAATTTGGATTACTGGATTAACGGATCGTGAGATCGACAGGCAGATCGGTGCGGCGTCTTCAGTAATGCGGACGCTGCATCGATCCGTTGTGGTGAAGAAAGAGCTGAGCCGGAAGGCAAAGCTCTCGATTTACCGGTCGATCTACATTCCCATCCTCACCTATGGTCATGAGCTTTGGGTTATGACCGAAAAGACAAGATCACGGGTACAAGCGGCCGAAATTAGTTTCCTCCGCCGGGTCGCGGGGCTCTCCCTTAGAGATAGGGTGAGAAGTTCTGTCACCCGGGAGGACCTCAAAGTAAAACCGATGCTCCTCCACATCGAGAGGAGCCTGGATGCACGTCTGACCGGTAGGACACCACGGGGAAGACCCAGGACACCTTGGGAAGACTATGTTTCCCGGCTGGCCTGGGAATGCCTCGGGATTCCCCGGGAATAGCTGGAAGAAGTGGCTGGGGAGAGGAAAGTCCCGGCTTCCCTGCTTAGGTTGCTGCCCCCGCGACCCGACCTCGGATAAGCGGGAAAAGATGGATGGATGGATGGAAAAGGGTAAATGTATTATTTTTTTCTTCATTCAAAACCCTTTGTGATCTACATAACATGTACTGGTGGTTCTTTAGTCAACATTTTGCCAAAATGATGTTTTCAAGCCACTTTTCTGACGCCTACACTTTGCCTGTGTCTTCTCCCTGTCAGACATGTTATAGTTTTTGGGTTTCCATATGGAGTCTACTGACAGATATAATGGTGCGTTCCATTTGCACTACAGAAGTCGGAATTTCCAAACTCCTGCAATGCATGTGTTTAAATGCACGCCAAACCTTAGTACAGGGGTAGGGAACCTATGGCTCTAGAGCCAGATGTGGCTCTTTTGATGACTGCATCTGGCTCTCAGATAAGTCTCAGCTGACCTTGCTTAACACAATAAGTAATTAATAATTACGCTCAAAATATAAATAACGATCAAATTATTAAACATTCTCATGCATTTTAATCCATTCATCCGTTTTCTACCGCACCTGTTCAAGAAGTTGCATTAATTGTAGAATTATTTTATTTATTACTGGTTTACTATTTACAATTACTATTTATTACTAGCTTCAGAATAACAATGTTATTAAAAAGAATAAGAGACTTATTATACTCTAAAAATGTTGGTCTTACTTAAAATGCACGCATTTAGTTGTATTCAGTGTTAAAAAATATGATATTGCTCTCACGGAAATACATTTTAAAATATTTGGCTCTCATGTTTCTCTCAGCCAAAAATGTTCCCGACCCCTGCCTTAGTACATCAGGCTCACAGTTATTTATTTATTTATTTTTTTTTTTTTTGGGTTGTACTTGTACTTGTATAGCACTTTTCTACCTTCAAGGTACTAAAAGCGCTCTAACACTACTTCCACATTTTACCCATTCACACACAGATGGAGGGAGCTGCCATGCAAGGCGCCAACCAGCATCCATCAGGAGCAAGGGTGAAGTGTCTTGTTCAGGACACAACGGACGTGACTAAGTTTGTACTAGGTGGGATTTGAACCAGGGACCCTCGGGTTGCGCACGGCCATTCTCCCACTGCGCCACGCCGTCCCTAAAGTTTCTAAAGTTTAATATACGTAAAGCGTATTGTCATGTGACAGAAGTAATTTATGATCTTTGCTTACTACTGTATCTCAATTGCTAACTACTGTACTACTTACAGTAGTAAGACAGTAATTGCTTACTGTCTTACTACTCTTCTTATTTTAATGTCATTTTATTTTAACATCATCTTATCTATTTTATTTACACATTGAGTGACTCTTTATTTTGCAAATCTTATCATTCTAAGATCCCCCGGGAAGAGCTAGACGAAGTGGTTGGGGAGAGGGAAGTCTGGGCTTCCCTGCTTAGGCTGCTGCCCCCACGACCCGACCTCGGATAAGCGGAAGAAAATGGATGGATGGAAGTTTAGTACTGTGATTTCCTATATTTTTTCATGGTCATTGAATGTCACGTCACAGCAGACGTCTGCAATCTTCTACGTGACGGTAAGTTGTGCTGAGACACATTTTATTTCTGTACGGGTTAATAAATGTAAAGAGAAGGCTGATTGGAGACTCACTATGATTGTTTTCATCAGAATAAACTATGGTTGAGCCGGAAGAATGAATGGGTGTCGTCTTTTGGGGAGTACTACTGTAACCGGTGGTCTTTTCCTCTGCGTTGTGTGTGATTTATGGAAGACGACCGACACCATGGGCTTCTCAGCTGTGCTTTACTGATAATACAGAATACAATTGTCATCAAACACTTTCTGCCATCGTCGAGCCCCTCTCCCGTTATCGTAGACAAAAGGGGAAGGCGTAGTTATATACACAGTAAAATAAAAACATACCTGATAATGCAGAATACAATTGTCATCAAACACTTTCTGCCATCGTCGAGCCCCTACATCAGGGGTCACCAACCTTTTTGAAACCAAGAGCTACTTCTTGGGAACTGATTAAAGCAAAGGGCTACAAGTTTGATACACACTTAAATAAATTGCCAGAAATAGCCAATTTGCTCAATTTACCTTTAATAAATAAATCTATATGTATAAAATAAAAAAGGGTATTTCCGCCTGTCATTGCGTCGTACATTTTTTTTACTTTTACGGAAGGTTTTTTGTAGAGAATAAATTATGAAAAAAACACTTAATTGAACGGTTTAAAAGAGGAGAAAACACACAAAAAATGAACATTAAATTTAGAAACATAGTTTATCTTCAATTTCGACTCTTTAAAATTCAAAATTCAACCCAAAAAAAATGAAGAGAAAAACTAGCTATTTCGAATCTTTTTGAAAAAAGTAAAAAAAGAGTTTATGGAACATCATTAGTAATTTTTCCTGATTAAGATTAATTTTTGAATTTTGATGACATGTTTTGAATAGGTTAAAATCCAATCTGCACTTTGTTAGAATATATAACAAATTGGACCAAGTTATTTTTCTAACAAAGACGATTCATTATTGAAATAAGATTTAAATTTGATTCTACAGATTTTCTAGATTTGCCAGAATAGTTTTTTAATCATAAGTTTGAAGAAATATTTCACAAATATTCTTCGTCGAAAAAACAGAAGCCAAAATGAAGAATTAAATTAAAATGTATTTATTATTCTTTACAATAAAAAATAAAAAAATACTTGAACATTGATTTAAATTGTCAGGAAAGAAGAGGAATGAATTTAAAAGGTAAAAAGGTATATGTGTTTAAAAATCCCCAAATAATTTTTAAGCTTGTATTTTTTCTCGAAATTGTCTTTCTGAAAGTTATAAGAAGCAAAGTAAAAAAAAAAAATGAATTTATTTAAACAAGTGAAGACCAAGTCTTTAAAATATTTTCTTGGATTTTCAAATTGTATTTGAGTTTTGTCTCTCTTAGAATTAAAAATGTCGAGCAAATAGACACCAGCTTGATAGTAAAAAAAAAAAATAAAAAAAATAGAGGCAGCTCACTGGTAAATGCTACTATTTGAGCTATTTTTAGAACAGGCCAGCGGGCGACTCATCTGGTCCTTACGGGCTACCTGGTGCCCGCGGGCACCGCGTTGGTGACCCCTGCCCTACACAAATATAACAATGAACAAGAAATTGTCACATGTATTTGTTGATGAACCCCAAGATGCAGAGACGGAGGCAGGCATAGCATATGAAAACATGATTTAATTAAAACTAAACAAGAACAAACAAAAAGCACGCACGTGGGCGGAATAACAAACTAAGGGAGCTAGCACTGGAAGCTAGAAAACAAAAAAGAACTTTAGCATGGAAGCTAGTGGATAGCAAACAGAAAAACTGGAAATAACTAACGGCTAACAAGAACAGCTTACCGCTACGACGACCAGGACAAAATGTAGCACGACAGGTAGTAGCTGAAAAGAATCACATCGACGCGACAAGAGCAACAAATGGCAACGACAAGTTCAAATGACAACACCATGATCCAGCAACTGACACAAGACAAAGCAGGTACAAATAGGAGCGGGCTGATTGGCAACGGGTGTGGCCAGGTGCCTATCAGCCGCAGCTGAGGAGGAACACAGCACTCAGGGAACAAGACAGGAAGCTGACAAAATAAGAGCACTAGACAGGAACTAAAGACAGGAGATACTAAACACAGAGGAAACAGACAAATGCAGAGGAAAAAAACTAAAACATAGACAAACTGTCAGGGGAAAGCCTGACAGAAATGAATTAAAGTTCTTAACAAGACAAAACATTTTCTGTCGTTCCCGTTATCGTAAAAAAAAGCGAATTTGGAAGGCGTGTCCAACGCATATAAAAAAGACAGGTGTCACAGTAATTATTGCAGTAGGAGGGACAACGACACAATGGTTCCACTTCGACAAAACATCAACCAATATTCAGGTATTTACATGTAACTTACATATTTTGTGTAATTATAACAATAATAAAACATTAGAAAATACATTATTTACAAGACATAATTGACCCTGTTACACTACATCGCTACAGTCGCATGATACAAAATATATTTTCTGATTCAGGCGCAACCTGAAAAGCTGCTGTCCAAAGTTCAGTTTACATGAGAAATAATGGACTGGCATGGCATTTTTCTGCGAGGACAAACCGTTCTCCAAAGACAACGTCCTACAAACCCCTCGGTAGGAAATGTCAATTCCCATGTCATTGCAGAGAAGATGACAGTTTTATTTCATTCCGTAAAAGCTGTGATTCAGAGCTGCTAATTTTCCGCGGCTCCACATCAGACAAAAAAAAAACCCAGACAGGTAGCAATTACTTTTTGAAGGAAACAATGCGTTTCTCATTTAAACTTAATCTGGAGAGGGAGCGGTGGTAAAGGGAGAATATTGCCGGTGGAGCGGAGGTTGAGTGCTAAAGAACTCGGGGCTTGAAAATGAATCCAGTGACAGGCGGCATGTTTGCCCATCTTTCATGTTCGCCTCATAACTACGGCGGCAGGCAGGGAGATGGAGAAGAAGAGAGAGGACAACAAACAGAATGGTAGACAGGGTGGAGTGACAGACAGACGGGGAAGATAAATGAGAGCGACAGAATGAGGTTTACCGCACCGAGCAGCAGGGATCCAACACTGGACTGACACACCCTGCATGTGTGGGGTAGTGTTGGTGCCATACCAATATGTTGGTACCGGTACCAGAACCAACATGTATTTCGGTACTTTTGTAAATAAAGGGGACCACAAAAAATGTCATTATTGGCTTTTTTTTTTTTTTAAACAAAAAAATAATAAGGTACATTAAACATATGTTTATTATTGCAAGTTTGTCCTTAAATAAAATAGTGAACATTTAAAACAACTTGTCTTTTAGTAGTAAATAAACAAACAAATGCTCCTTATTTAGCTGCTGACATATGCAGTAACATTGTGTCATTTTCCATTCTATTATTTTGGAAACATTATTAAGGACAAGTGGTAGAAAATAAGTTGATTGGCAAACACTAAATTGGCCCTAGTTTGGGGCGGCATGGCGTAGTGGATAGAGCGGCCGTGCCAGAATCCTGAGGGTTGCAGGTTCGCTTCCCACCTATTGCCATCCAAATCGCTGCCGTTGTGTCCTTGGGCAGGACACTTCACCCTTTGCCCCAGGTGCCGCTCACACTGGTGAATGAATGATGAATGAATGATTGGTGGTGGTCGGAGGGGCCGTAGGCGCAAACTGGCAGCCACGCTTCCGTCTCTAGCTGTGGCTACATATGTAGCTTACCACCACCAGGTGTGAATGAATGATGAGTCCCACTTCTCTGTGAGCGCTTTGAGTATCTAACAATAAAAAGCGCGATATAAATCTAATCCATTATTATTATTATTATTATAGTATGTAAATGTGAGTGTAAATGTTGTCGATCTGTGTTAGGCCTGTGATGAGGTGGCGACTTGTCCAGGGTGTACTCCACCTTCCGCAGAAATGCAGTTGAGATAGGCTCCAGCAACCCCCGCCACCAGTAAGACGTAAGACAAGCGGTAGAAATGGATGGATGGATGGTAAAAAGTGAATTATTAATCTACTTGTTAACTGTTAAAGGGGAACATTATCACCAAACCTATGCAAGCGTCAATATATATCTTGATGTTGCAGAAAAAAGACCATGTATTTTTTTAACCGATTTGCGAACTCTAAATGGGTGAATTTTGGCAAATTAAACACCTTTCTGTTTATCGGTCTTTTAGCGATGACGTCAGAACGTGACGTCTCCGAGGTAACACACCCGCCATTTTCATTTTCACATTACAAACACCGGGTCTCAGCTCTGTTATTTTCCGTTTTTTCGACTATTTTTTGGAACCTTGGAGACATCATGCCTCGTCGGTGTGTTGTCGGAGGGTGTAACAACACTGACAGGGAGGGATTCAAGTTGCACCACTGGCAAGAAATCTGCTGCCAGACCCCCATTGAATGTACCAGAGTGTCTTTACATTTGACCGGCAATGCTAAGACAGACATGGCACAGAGATATATGGATAACCTGCAGATGCATTTGCAACTATTAAGTCAAAAAAATCACAAAGGTGAGTTTTGTTGATGTTGTTGACTTATGTGCTAATCAGACATATTTGGTCGCAGCATGACTGCCAGCTAATCGATGCTAACATGCTATGCTAATCGACGCTAACATGCTATGTACGCTAGGTGTATGTATATTTGAAACTAGATACTCACATTTAATGCAAAACAAACACTTACCAATCGACGGATTTAAGTTGCTTTAGTGTCACAAGATGCGAAAGTCCTGATCGTTTGGTCTGCACAATTTACCGGCGATGCTAATAAGGCAGTCATGCTATAGGCCACTTCATTAGGTACACCCACGCTATGGCCGAATAGCGTCAATAGCTATTCGCTCAATAGCTTCAGTTTCTTCTTCAATTTCATTTTCGCTATCTGCCTCCATACTCCGACCATCTGTTTCAATACATGCGTAATCTGTTGAATCGCTTAAGCTGCTGAAATCCGAGTCTGAATCCGAACTAATGTCGCTATATTTTGCTGTGGTAACCGCCATGTTGTTTGTATTGGCAGCCCTGTATGACGTCACAGGGAAATGGACAGTCGCATCGCAAATAGTGAAAATCAAGAACTTTAAAGCTTTTTTTAGGGATATTCCGGGAGGTGTACAATTTATAAGAAAACTTCGAAAAATAAAACAAGCCACCTGGAACTGATTTTTATTGTTTTTAACCCTTTTGAAATTGTGATAAAGTTCCCCTTTAACTGTTTAGATCTGCTTATTTTCTGTTTTAATATGTTCTATCTACACTTCTGTTAATGGAACAGAATAGAATAGAATAGAATAGAATAGAAAGCACTTTATTGATCCATGGGGGAAATTCCACACCACAGTTCGCTCCCAATAAACAATAAACACTAAGGTATTTACATATAATGGAGAGTAAAAAATAAAGATATGGAACAGTGTACACTCGCATTGTCGCCTCACATTCCTTCCAGTGCAAAAACAGCAAAAATACATGTGAATAATATAAATAAGGCTCTGGAATCGAATAGATTTGTCCTCTCACTATTCTTCCGGTGCAAAAAGACAGCGGTGCATGTAGCATTTTATTTTACATGTGAATAATATAAATATGGTCTAGTATACGTACATTCAAGTACAGTCAAAATGGAATAGGAGAGAATTCAGTTTTTAGCCTTCATGTGCAAAAAGCAGCACTTTAAGTATGAATTATATAAGTAATGACTAATTTCTAGTTTAATATATGCATTATAACAACAAAAACAACTTGTCTTTTATTAGTAAGAAAGCAAACAAAGGCTCCCAATTTAGCTGCTGACATATGCAGTAACATATTGTGTCATTTATCATGCTATCATTTTGTCAAAATTATTAAGGACAAGCGGTAGAAAATGTATTATCAATCTACTTGTTCATTTACTCTTAATTTTTTCTTACTTTCTCTTTTAACATGTTCTATCTACATTTATGTTAAAATGTAATAATCACTTATTCTTTGGTTGTTTGGATGCTTTACATTAGTTTTGGATAATACCACAAATTTGGGTATCAATCTGATACCAAGTCGTTACTGGATCAGACATTGGTCAAAACTCAAAGTCCTCATGTGTCCAGGGACATATTTCCTGAGTTTATAAACATAATATACATTTTTAAAAAATGAAAGATTTTGTGATGCTAAAAAATATTGATGTAATCATAGTAGTATCAACTAGATACACTATTCTACGTGATATCATTACAGTTAAGTGTAGGTCCACCGATGGCGTTTGTTTATATTGTCACATCCTGGAAGAGTTGGTGCGCTTTACAATTACTATTTACCAGATTACAGTTGAGAAATTTGATTATCCCACGGGGAAAATACACAATGTCAAAACGTAAGTTTAAGAAAGGGGGGACAGCTCTCGGCAGCCGAAAGCGTTTGGGGAGAGTGGGAGAGTGGCCGTGCGCAACCCGAGGGTCCCTGGTTCAAATCCCACCAAGTACCAACCTCGTCACGTCCGTTGTGTCCTGAGCAAGACACTTCACCCTTGCTCCTGATGGGTGCTGGTTGGCGCCTTGCATGGCAGCTCCCTCCATCAGTGTGTGAATGTCTGTGTGAATGGGTAAATCTGGAAGTAGTGTCAAAGCGCTTTGAGTACCTTGAAGGTAGAAAAGCGCTATACAAGTACAACCCATTTAATTAATATTCGTCACATACTGGTGAAATATGCGCAGCAGCAGCCAAAGCATTACCATTGTGTGCATGCGTTCGTGTGTGTGTGTGTGTTTGCGCGCGCGTGCACACAGTATTTTGAAATGTCTATATATTGCTCATTTTGCTATATGTCTGTCTGTCTTATCTCTATCTATCTATGATATTAATGTAACATTAAACAATAGAAGTAAGGGAACTTGTCTCACTTAAGAACAAATTGGCCACCCGAAGAGTGTTCTGGAGCACTTGTGGATTGTGTTGTTACCTAGGAACAAATCCCAGCTTAGAAAACATTGGTGAATACATACATTTCCTTAAAAACTTCGTAGGTGGGCCTAAGAAAAAAATCTGTTCTTAAGAAGAGTTGCTGAATAGGGGCCAATGCCTGCTTGTAAGTACTCTGTAATTGTGCGCTGCCGAACATGCTCGTCTGCATGACACAATGTGATGACTGGTGGGGGGACTGGTACTTTTTAAAGGCGGTATAGTACCAAATATGATTCATTAGTTTCACGGTACTATACTAATACCGGTATACCGTACGACCCTAGTGTGGGGCATTTTGGGATGGCGTGGCAAAGTTTGTAGAGTGGCTGTGCCAGCAATCTGAGGGTTACTGGTTCAATCCCCACCTTCTACCATCCTAGTCACGTCCGTTGTGTCCTTGAGCAAGACACTTTACCCTTGCTCCTGATGGGTTCTGGTTAGCACCTTGCATGGCAGCTCCCGCCATCAGTGTGTGAATGTGTGTGTGAATGGGTAAATGTTGAAATAGTGTCAAAGCGCTTTGAGTTCCTTACAAAAGGCAGAAAAGCGCTTTATAAGTACATAATTTACCAGATTACAGTTGAGAAATTTGTATTATCCCACGGGGGAAATACACAATGTCAAAACGTAAGTTTAAGAAAGGGGGGACAGCTCTCGGTAGCCTAAAGGGTTTAAACAAATATTCGTCACTTCGGGTGAATAGGTCAATATGGTCGTGAAATATGCGCTCCCTCACCAGGGCACAATCTGCGGCATTTTGCAGCACCAGCAAAAGCATTGCCATTGTGTGCGCGCGTGCACACAGTATTTTGAAATGTGTACATATTGCTAATTTTGCTATATGCCTGTCTGTCTTATCTCTATCCATCTATGATATTAATGCAACATTAAACAATAGAAGTAAGGGAACTTGTCTCACTTAAGAACAAATTGGCCACCCGATAAGAGCTCTGGAGTGTGTGAATGTGTGTGTGAATGGATGAATGTTGAAAGTGTCAAAGCCCTTTGAGTTCCTTACAAAAGGTAAAAAATGCGCTATACAAGTATAATTTGCCAGATTACAGATGAGAAATTCATATTTTCACAAAGGGGAAATACACAATGTCAAAACGTAAGTTTAAGAAAGGGGGGACAGCTCTCAGGCAAATAGGTCTACATGGTCGTGAAATATGCGCTCCCTCTCCAGGGCACAATCTGCGGCATCTTGCAGTCGCAGCAAAAGCATTACCATTGTGTGCGTGCGTGCGTACGACAAAACAGACACGCGCGGTCCTCGCATTGTCCGCGGCATATGTTGCAGGGCGCAGATGGCAAGGAGGCCGTCACGACCAGCTCACAAGAGACATGCTCCGTGGTGACGTTTTCTGATAGCGCGAGGGGCCATCTGTCAACACATGACAGCCTTTTTTTTCCCCAACTTCCTCCCTCCTTGTAAATGTGGATTTAGCCTCATGGGGCAAGTCGCCATGAGAAGGCGGGATATTTGTGTAAGAAAAGGTCAGGGTCGGGCGCACACCGCGACGGCGACGTGGGTAAAAGCCAGGAGCGCCGGCAGTGGCATGCTCAACAAAGCTTTGTCAGACGGCAGGAGAGAGCTGTCAGTACAGCTGCCTAAACCTCCGCCGCCCTTCCCTCACACTCCCCCTCGCCTTGCTCTGACTCACGAGTGTCAATCCTTCCATCTCTATTCTCTCCTGCCTTAAGCCAAGCTCGGAGGGAAAATAGGAAGAACGAGTCCGTCTCTGGCTGCGGTAAACAAAAAGAAACATCTTTTGTGCTATCCGTTTTTATGTAAATACAAAAAAAATAAAAAAAGTATTCTGCCCATTCGGCGTTCCTCATTTACTGCTGCTGTGGTTATTCATAGATAGAAAATAAATTGAAGGACGGGGGGGAGATAATGAAGATATGATGGGAACAGGGCAGAGAACAGTGATCCAGGAATATTGGAATTGACTTCAGCAGCTTTCTCTGCTCCAATGGATGAACACGGTTATTAAAAATTCATCTTTTCTACGATCACATGAGCGGAAGTTTGCGCTGGGGCTGAAATGAGAGACAGCCGGATACTGTCTGGACGTTCTGTGGTGTGCGTGTTTGGGGCTGGTGGACTGCCTGTGGGAAAACTTTTCAGGATAAAAACAATAACATGAAGGTGAAGTGCAATACTCTAGACCAGGGGTCTCAAACGTAAGGCACATGTTTGCTAAGTATAAAAATGGGCCGACATTTTTTAATGAAAGAAACTGGTGTTCTAAATGTGCCCACTAGATGTCACGATAGCAATTTATTGTATCTAAGTAGATTACTGTATTCTACATACGGTCGTGGTCAAAACGTTGACCTACACTTGTAAAGAACATAATGTTATGGCTGTCTTGAGTTTCCAATAATTTCATCAACTCTTATTTTTGTGTGATAAATGGAGCACATACTTGTTGGTCACACAAAAAAAAAAAAACATTCATGAAGTTTGGTTATTTTATGATTTTATTAAGGGTCTACTGAAAATATGACCAAATCTGCTGGGTCAAAAGTATACATACAGCAAGGTTAATATTTGGTTACATGTCTCTCAGCAAGTTTTACTGCAATAAAGCGATTTTGGTAGCCATCCACAAGCTTCTGGTTGAAATTTTGACCACTCTTCTTGACAAGATTGGTGCCGTTCAGCTAAATGTGTTGGTTTTCTGACATGGACTTGTTTCTTCAGCATTGTCCAAAGGTTTAAGTCAGGACTTTAAGAAAACCATACAAACACCTTAATTTTAGCTTGATTTAGCCATTCCTTTACCACTTTTGACGTGTGTTTGGGGTCATTGTCCTGTTGGAACACCTAACTGCGCCTAAGACTCAATCTCCGGGGTGATGATTTTAGGTTGTCCTGAAGAATTTGGAGGTAATCCTCCTTTTTCATTGTAAAATGTACTCTCTGTAAATTTTGGCAGCTAATCAGGCCCAGAGCATAATACTACCACCACCATGCTTGACGGTAGGTGTGATGTTCCTGGGATTAAAGGCCTCAGCTTTTCTCTTCCAAACATGTTGCTGGGTATTGTGGCCTTTCAGCTCAATTTTTGTTTTATCTGACCACAGAACTTTCCTCCAGAACAGGGGTCGGGAACCTTTTTGGCTGAGAGAGCCAAGAAGCCAAATATTTTAAAATGTATTTCCGTACGAGCCATACAATATTTTTTTTAACACAGAACACAACTGCATTTTTAAGTAAGACCAACATTTCTAGAGTATAATGGGTCTCTTATTCTTTGTAATAACATATTAATTCTGAAGCTAACTGTGGAGGGGGAGTGGCCTGCGGGCCTGCAGCGAAGCAGGGTGTTACCAGGACTGGCCTCGAAATCAGCGACAGGTGCGTAAATGGCCCACCTGGGCCTTGTTATCTAATCACCTGTCGCTCTGTTATAAGCAGCAGCCGGGAGGAGAGACTGGGTTGGAGCTGGAGCTGGAGCCAGAGCGCGAGCGAAAACGAAAGAGAAAAAAACAATTGCTGGAAAGCAACTGAGAGACTTATTGAAAAATAAAACAATATTGTAACCCTGAAATAAGGTTCTCATGTCGGTGCTTGGTGTGCTGAAGAAGCCCCACACTAACCAATAATAAATAAATAACCTCTCACCATTAACGCAACTTCTTGAACATAAAAAAGCATGAGAATGTTTAATATTTTGAACGTTATTTTTAAAGTTAAAGTTAAAAAGTTAAAGTACCAATGATTGTCACACACATACTAGATGTGGCGAAATTATCCTCTGCATTTGACCCATCACCCTTGATCACCCCTTGGGAGGTGAGGAGAGCAGTGGGCAGCAGCGGTGCTGCGCCCGGGAATCATTTATGGTGATTTAACCCTCTATTCCAACCCTTAATGCTGAGTGCCAAGCAGGGAGGTAATGGGTCCCATTTTTATAGTCTCTGGTATGACTCGGTCTGGATTTGAACTCACGGCCTACCGATCTCAGGGCGGACACTCTAACCCCCAGGCCACTGATTACAAGTGAATTTATTCATCACTTATCGTGTTAAGCAATGTCACCTCAGATTTATCCGAGAGCCAGATGCAGTCATCAAAAGAGCCACATCTGGCTCTCGAGCCATAGGTTCCCTACCCCTGCTCTAGGAGGTCTTATTTTTGTCCATGTGATGTCAGATGAAACACAAATTGAGGTGTCTGCACCAATTATGTCAAGAGGAGGGGTCAAAAATTCAACCAGAAGCTTGCCAGAAGCTTGTGGATGGTTACCAAAAGTGCATTACTGCAGTGAAACTTGTCAAGGGACATGTGACCTAATATTAAAACATTGCTGTAAGTATACTTTTGACCCAGCAGATTTGGACACATTTTCAGTAGACTCATAATAAATTCATAAAATAACCAAACTTATTGAATGTTTTATTGTCACAAACAAGTTGTCAGGCTTGCCCCTGAGAGTTTGGTTGTGTTTTAGTTTTTCCTCTGTGTGTGTGTGTAGTACTTCCTGTCTTTAGTTCCTGTCAGCACTCTTATTTTGGTTCAGTTTCCTGTTTGTCTCCCCGAGTGCTGTGTCCCCTCAGATGCGGCTGATTGGCACCTGGCCACACCTGGTGTCAATCAGCCCGCTCCTATTTAGACCTTTTTTCTTCTCCAGTCAGTGCTGGATTATTGTGGTATCGTGTGGGGCCGTGTCAATGTCATTTCTACTTGTCGTTCCTACTGGTCGTGTCATTGCAGCGTAGCGGTAAGCTATATTCGGTAGCTGTTTGTAGCTTACTGTCTTTTGTTCCCTACTTCCAGTTTGTTTGTTCATAGCCAAGTTTGCTATCCGCCTCATGCGCGCCTTTTGTTAGTACCCTTTTGTTTGTTCTTGTTCTAGTATTTAAATTAAATCATGTTTTCTTATTCAGTGCCTGCCACCGTCTCTGCATCTTGGGGTTCGTCACAAACTCACTGTGACACAAGTATGTGCTCCAATCACTATCACCAAAAATATAAGAGTTCTAGAAATTATTGGAAACTCAAAACAGCTTTACTGTCTTTTGTTCCCTGCTTCTAGTTTGTTTGTTATCCGCCTTGTGTGCGCCTTTTGTTAGTACCCTTTTGTTTGTTCTTGTTCTAGTATTTAAATTAAATCATGTTTTCTTATTCAATGCCTGCCACCGTCTCTGCATCTTGGGGTTCGTCACAAACTCACTGTGACACAAGTATGTGCTCCAATCACTCTATCACCAAAAATATAAGAGTTGTAGAAATTATTGGAAACTCAAAACAGCTTTACTGTCTTTTGTTCCCTGCTTCCAGTTTGTTTGTTATCCGCCTTGTGTGCGCCTTTTGTAAGTACCCTTTTGTTTGTTCTTGTTCTAGTATTTAAATTAAATCATGTTTTCTTATTCAATGCCTGCCACCGTCTCTGCATCTTGGGGTTCGTCACAAACTCACTGTGACACAAGTATGTGCTCCAATCACTCTATCACCAAAAATATAAGAGTTGTAGAAATTATTGGAAACTCAAAACAGCTTTACTGTCTTTTGTTCCCTGCTTCCAGTTTGTTTGTTATCCGCCTCGTGTGTGCCTTTTGTTAGCACCCTTTTGTTTGTTCTTGTTCTAGTATTTAAATTAAATCATGTTTTCTTATTCAGTGCCTGCCACCGTCTCTGCATCTTGGGGTTCGTCACAAACTCACTGTGACACAAGTATGTGCTCCAATCACTATCACCAAAAATATAAGAGTTCTAGAAATTATTGGAAACTCAAAACAGCTTTACTGTCTTTTGTTCCCTGCTTCTAGTTTGTTTGTTATCCGCCTTGTGTGCGCCTTTTGTTAGTACCCTTTTGTTTGTTCTTGTTCTAGTATTTAAATTAAATCATGTTTTCTTATTCAATGCCTGCCACCGTCTCTGCATCTTGGGGTTCGTCACAAACTCACTGTGACACAAGTATGTGCTCCAATCACTCTATCACCAAAAATATAAGAGTTGTAGAAATTATTGGAAACTCAAAACAGCTTTACTGTCTTTTGTTCCCTGCTTCCAGTTTGTTTGTTATCCGCCTCGTGTGTGCCTTTTGTTAGCACCCTTTTGTTTGTTCTTGTTCTAGTATTTAAATTAAATCATGTTTTCTTATTCAGTGCCTGCCACCGTCTCTGCATCTTGGGGTTCGTCACAAACTCACTGTGACACAAGTATGTGCTCCAATCACTATCACCAAAAATATAAGAGTTGTAGAAATTATTGGAAACTCAAAACAGCTTTACTGTCTTTTGTTCCCTGCTTCCAGTTTGTTTGTTATCCGCCTCGTGTGCGCCTTTTGTTAGTACCCTTTTGTTTGTTCTTGTTCTAGTATTTTATTAAAGCGCATTATGTTCCTTACAAGTGTATGTAAACTTTTGACCACGACTGTATGCAAAAAAAACAATTTACCACAAGGTTTTCGTACACCAGTCGAGGAAAATGAGCAAACTACATAAATAAAGTCCTGTAATGTCATTTTTAATTAATTTCTTTTATCTTGAAAGATTGAAAATTAACACAAATGAGTTGACTCATGAACATTATCATATATTTTATTCAGAAAGTATAAAATAACGACAAATAAAAGGTAGAATACTGTTAACCGCGACATGTAAGTGTAAAAAACAACAATATGATTTGTACATTTTGAGAATGTGCTTGTTCTGTTTTAACAAAGAAAACAAATCTGAAGTTGTCTTTATTTTTTATTTATCGTGCCGTGATTTCACCAGTCCGGCCCACATGGGAGTAGATTTTTCTCCATGTGTCCGCTGATCTAAAATTTAGTTGGACACCCCTGGTTTAGACTGAATTAAAAACATTAATTTCAGACGGAGAAGCCAGAGATATACATTTAATAAAGGAATGGAGACGCATATGTTTCCCCAGCCACTCCACAGTGCTTGCATTTTTTGGCAACAAATCTGTATAATGGTTGTATTGGGAACAGCATGAACGAAGTATTCGAATGTATGCAGAATTGTATTATCGAATGGAATATATTCTCTATCACCATATCACACCATCTCAAAGAAGGACTAATATTCCACACAAAAGAGATCCAATAAAATAGGGTTGTACGGGATACACCTCGTCCGTAATATGCAAAAGTGTAATATATTTATCTGTACAGTAAATATATTTATATATGCACCTTATTGCTCTTTTATCCTGCACTAAAACGGCTAATGCAACCCAGTTCCGTTTTTATCTGTACTGTAAAGCTCAAATTTGAATGACAATAAAGGAAGTCTAAGTCAAGGTCTAACTTAAAGGTGTAGTTTGCAACTTCCTCACAGTTATTTTTTTCCAAGCAACAAATATAACACAAACACCACTAGTGGTGCAAGGAAACACATCGGATTGACAACAATTTTCACGATTACACAATTCATGTACAAACCCCGTTTCCATATGAGTTGGGAAATTGTGTTAGATGTAAATAAAAACGGAATACAATGATTTGACGTCCCACTGGGTGTGAGTTTTCCTTGCCCTTATGTGGGCCTACCGAGGATGTCGTAGTGGTTTGTGTTGTGGTTTGGCAAGCCCTTTGAGACACTAGTGATTTAGGGCTATATAAGTAAACATTGATTGATTGATTGATTTTCAACCCATATTCAGTTGAATATGCTACAAAGACAACATATTTGATGTTCAAACTGATAAACCTTTTTTTTTTTTGCAAATAATTATTAACTTTAGAATTTGATGCCAGCAACACGTGACAAAGAAGTTGGGAAAGGTGGCAATAAAGACTGAGAAAGTTGAGGAATGCTCATCAAACACTTATTTGGAACATCCCACAGGTGTGCAGGCTAATTGGGAACAGGTGGGTGCCATGATTGGGTATAAAAGCAGCTTCCATGAAATCTAAGTAATTCCTAAACAAGGATGGGGCGAGGTTCACCAATTTGTAGGCAAATTGTCGAACAGTTTTAGAACAACATTTCTCAACAAGCTATTGCAAGGAATTTAGGGATTTTACCATCTACGGCCTGTAAAATTATCAAAAGGTTCAGAGAATCTGGAGAAATCACCAAACGTAAGCGATGATATTACGGACCTTTGATCCCTCAGGCGGTACTGCATCAAAAACCGACATCAGTGTGTAAAGGATATCACCACATGGGCTCAGGAACACTTCATAAAACCACTGTCAGTAACTACAGTCTGTTGTTACATCTGTAAGTGCACGTTAAAGCTCTACTGTGCAAAGCCAAAGCCATTTATCAACAACACCCAGGAACGCCGCCGGCTTCGCTGGGCCCGAGCTCATCTAAGATGGACTAAAGTGTTCTGTGGTCTGACGAGTCCACATTGTTAATTATATTTGGAAACTGAGGACGTGGTGTCCTACGGAACAAAGAGGAAAATAACCATCCGGATTGTTATAGGCACAAAGTTCAAAAGCCAGCATCTGTGATGGTATGGGGGTGTATTAGTGCCTAAGGCATGGGTAATTTACACATCTGTGAAGGCGCCATTAATGCTGAAAGGTCCATACAGGTTTTGGAACAACATATGTTGTCATCCAAGCAACGTTATCATGGACGCCCCTCCTTATTTCAGCAAAACAATGCCAAGCCACCTGTTACAAGAGCATGGCTTCGTCGTAAAAGAGTGCGGGTACTTTCCTAGCCCGCCCGCAGTCCATGGAAAATGTGTGGCGCATTCCATCCATCCATTTTTCTGCCGCTTATTCCCGTTCGGGGTCGCGGGGGGCACTGGCGCCTATCTCAGCTACAATCGGGCGGAAGGCGGGGTACACCCTGAACAAGTCGCCACCTCATCGCAGGGCCAACACAGATAGACAGACAACATTCACACTCACATTCACACACTAGGGCCAATTTAGTGTTGCCAATCAACCTATCCCCAGGTGCATGTCTTTGGAGGTGGGAGGAAGCGTGAGTATCCGGAGGGAACCCACGCATTCACGGGGAGAACATGCAAACTCCACACAGAAAGATCCTGAGCCTGGATTTGAACCCAGGACTGCAGGACCTTCGTATTGTGAGGCAGACGCACTAACCCCTCTGCCACCGTGAAGCCCGTGTGGCACATTATGAAGCGTAAAATACGACAACAAGACCCCGGACTGTTGAACAACTTAAGCTGTACATCAAGCAAGAATGGTAAAGAATTCCACTTTCAAAGCTTCAACAATTAGTTTTCTCAGTTCCCAAACGTTTAGTGAGTGTTGTTAATAGAAAAGGTGATGTAACACAGTGGTGAACATGCCCTTTCCCAACTACTTTGGCCCTTGTGCAGCCATTTATTATAATTATTATTTGCAAAAAAAAAAAAAAAAAGTTCATGGTTTTAACATTAAATATCTTGTCTTTGTAGTGCTTTCAATTGAATATGGGTTGAAAAGGATTTGCAAATTGTTGTATTCCGTTAATATTTATATCGAACACAATTTCCTAACTCATATGGAAACGGGGTTTGTAATAAAAATATATACCTGCCCAGAATATCACCCTCGCTGGAGGACTGGATGAATAGTTAACCATGCAACACACCAAGTAATAGGAGTCAAGAAGCCATGTTAACCGCTAAGCTATTTTGAATGTAAAGAGTGAAAGAAAAACAAATGAATGAATGAGTGCTTTGTGTAGATAACAAATGTGTACCAGGAATCGCGTTACAGAACTGTTATGTTAATTTCCTGGAAGAAGTTATTTGTCCACACAGACGATGGCCCTCAGTACTGAAGAATGCCTGCTGCAACATAACCATCTCCCCTTTCTGCCTCCGATAAAGCATCTCAAGAGAGATCTCCTTGCCATGAAAGTAATGTTATCGAGACCATCAGGACTCTCAAGGTCACATTTCTCCCCTCCAGAAATGCAACTTAAAAAAAAAATCTGCCTTTCAACGCGTCATGTTTGGCGCTCTCTCGAAAAAGTCCAAACGTTTCATTAGAAGGGTGTAATGAGAGAAGCAAATTCAAAAGGAGCAGCATGTCACATATAAATCTTTAATAAAGAAAGCGCATTAATTGGAAGAAAGTTATTGAGTTGACGTACATTTGGGGAGAATCGTGCTCAATGCGCTGTTGGTGGTGTGGGTGTGAGGAGTGGAAGCCAATGCTAATTAAATAAGTGCATCGCACTTTTCTAATTTGTAGATCTGTCCATGCAAATATCGAACTATACTTGTTCAGTAGCAAGAAAAAGCACGCACCGACGAGCCAGGAAGTTAAAAAACTTTTTATTACAGGTGTGCGATCATCTAATCAGTAACTGAAAGAAAATGATGTAAATTACTTTAATTACAGACAATATTATAAGGCGCACTGCCGATGAGCGGGTTTATTTTCATACTAAAGGCGCTTTAAAGGATCATATAAAGATTTGTATTCTACATTTAAAACACTTCTTTGTGGTCTACATCAGTGTTTTTCAACCTTTTTTGAGGCAAGGCATATTTTTCTGGGGCGGTATAGCTCGGTTGGTAGAGTGGCCGTGTCAGCAACCCGAGGGTTCCAGGTTTGATCCTAGTCTCTGCCGTTGTGTCCTTGGGCAAGACACTTTACCTGCCTGCTCCCAGTGCCACCCACACTGGTTTAAATGTAACTTAGATATTGGGTTTTCACTACGTAAAGCGCTTTGAGTCACTAGAGAAAAGCGCTATACACAGTGGGGTAAAAAAGTATTTAGTCAGCCACCGATTGTGCAAGTTCTCCCACTTAAAATGATAACAGAGGTCTGTAATTTTCATCTTAGGTACACTTCAACTGTGAGGGACAAAATGTGAAAAAAAAATCCAGGAATTCACATTGTAGGAATTTTAAAGAATTTATTTGCAAATTATGGTGGAAAATAAGTATTTGGTCAACCATTCAAAGCTCTCACTGATGCAAGGAGGTTTTGGCTCAAAATCTCACGATACATGGCCCCATTCATTCTTTCCTTAACACGGATCAATCGTCCTGTACCCTCAACAGAAAAACAGCCCCAAAACATGATGTTTCCACCCCCATGCTTCACAGTAGGTATGGTGTTCTTGGGATGCAACTCAGTATTCTTCTTCCTCCAAACACGACAAGTTGAGTTGATACCAAAATGGATACATGGATGATACAGCAGAGGATTGGGAGAATGTCTTGTGGTCAGATGAAACCAAAATAGGACTTTTTGGTATAAACTCAACTCACATTCGTATGTATGTAGATGTATAAATGCATATATCCATCAATCCATCCATTTTCTACCGCTTATTCCCTTTGGGGTCGCGGGGGGTGCTGGTGCCTAGCTCAGCTACAATATATATATATGTATGTATATATATATATGTATATATATATATATATATATATATATATATATATATATATATATATATATATATATATATATATATATATATATATATATATATATATATATGTGTGTGTGTGTGTGTATAAGTACTAATATTTAACGCAAACAATGACACATTAAGTCATTATTGCAAATATTGCATATTAATGATAAAAACATGAGAGAAAGAAAGTAAGTGACTGTTTTGTACACTTTAACTACAAATGGTTCTTGCCTGAGACGTCACTGACAATTACGGGTCACAGCTGTTAACGCAAAACAACGGATTCAGCCTCCATGGTATGTCAAACGAAGAACTGAAGAATCACATCAAAGATCTGAGGGGTGAACCAATGTATGAGGAGAGAAAGAAAGGAAAGGGGAACGCATGGAAATTAGCAAGCGTGCCAGGAAGCTCGCGAGTGGATAAAAATAGACCGGCAGAGAACAGGGGAAAGGGGTAAAAGAGATAAGTTAGTGTTCTTAATGAAATGTGCACTTTGGACGGTAAATCGTTACCAATGCACTAAAGAACTGCAACGATGCACACAACAAGCATGCAAACATTATCCCCAAATATTCCATCCATCCATGATCAATGCACAAAGAGTGGAGCCTATTAAAGCTACTAATGCCATCTTTAAACACAATTTCTTGTTCCATTGTCAAAATATGCTAAGGCTATTACAATTCTGATTCATTTAATACCACTTTGTGTCCCTCTTATGTTGGAGAAACCACTAGATTGGTATGATACCTAAACGGTGAAGCTTTACAGACTGCAGTCTACTTCATAATTGGGCTGCAACTAAAGACTATTTTGATAGTTTCCTAGTCATCCACTATCTTTACAGTTAGTGGACTAACAGGATAAGTTACACACACCCAACACTTTGAACACTCCAATTTATACAATTCTGCAGCTAATGTAGGGATTGAATGATCTTGAAATGCTGCCGGTAAAATTAGCCTTGCCATGTCAAACCAGAAATTCCTAAATGGGTCACGGTGGACTTGTCAGGACTTTGACTTGGATTTGTTTTGCTTCTTCGATGCAGAGGGAATTTGGCACGAGCGAGACGTGAATGTGAGTACATATTGTTTATTCAAAAACTGCAAACAAATGGCGCGTTCAAGGGTGGAAAACTTGGCTATAAAACAAAACTAGCACAATGGCATGACTTAAGACAAGAAACAAAAATGTGCACTGTGGCATAAATAACAAAACTTGCACTGTGGCATAAACAACAAAAAAGTACGTGGTATTGACAGCAAAGAAAACAGAATAGCATGGCATGGGTAGGTGGGCAAGTAGACATAAGCAAAGTTCCCAGGCCGAGGAACAGAAAACAAATGACCTAAATAGTGACTATGATGATGAGAAACAGGTGTGGGGCTGAGGGCAGGGGCATGACATGGAGACCAGGTGGAAACTAATGAGTAACTATGGGAACCAACAAAATCAGGAAGTGCAAAAACGGGAAACAAGAATCCAAAAACAAAACATAACATGATCAAACATAAACCCAGATTAACAGGCATGACAGGACTAGGATTGTACGTTTTTTCGGTATTGGTATAGTACCGCAATATTATTGAATTATATTCCCAAAGCCGCCCTGTCCACCCGTGGTCGTCACGTCATGACATTGCTGGTTTACGAGCAGACGAGCATGTTCGGCGGCACACAATCACAGAATACTTACAAGCAGACACAGTGTGTAGACAGAAAAGGGAGAACAGACGCATTTTGGCTTGAAAACTAACGATAAAGGTGAAACTATAACACTGACTTGCCCTTAGGAAGAGGTGCCTTAAGTGCATCCGCAGTCGGCAGTGTTTTAGCTACTTCTAAATCACTAATCCTCGCCTCCATGGCAACAAATGAAGTAAGTTTCTTACAAGTATCATACCTGCAGAAAAAAAAATTGCATATTGAGAGTAGGGTTGTACGGTATACCGGTACTAGTGAAGTGAAGTGAATTATATTAATATAGCGCTTTTCTCTAGTGACTTAAATCGCTTTTACATAGTGAAACCCAACATCTAAGTTACATTTAAACCAGTGTGTGTGGCACTGGGAGCAGGTGGGTAAAGTGTCTTGCCCGAGGACACAACGGCAGTGACACGAATAGCGGAAGTGGGCATCGAACCTGGAACCCTGAAGTTGCTGGCACGGCCACTCCATCAACCGAGTTATTGCGCCACAATACAATACTAGTATAGTATTACAGTGGACTAGTGGTTAGAGTGTTCGCCCTGAGATCGGTAGGTTGTGAGTTCAAATCCCGGCCGAGTTATACCAAAGACTATAAAAATGGGACTCATTTCTTTCCTGCTTGGCACTCAGCATCAAGGGTTGGAATTGGGGGTTAAATCACCAAAAATGATTCCCGGGCGCGGCACCGCTGCTGCTCACTGCTCCCCTCTCCTCCCAGGGGGTGATCAAGGGTGATGGGTCAAATGCAGAGAATAATTTCGCCACAACAAGAGTGTGTGAGACAATCATTGGTACTTTAACTTTAATAATGAATCAAAAACAGTACCATACTCTGTTGGAAAAATACATGGTTCCCACTTTTTAAATGTATTTATTTAAAAAAATGTTTAGGGCATGATCGCGTGCAGTTGGCAGTGTTTCATCCATTTTCTACCGCTTATTCCCTTTGGGGTCGCGGGGGGCGCTGTTGCCTATCTCAGCTACAATTGGGCGCAGGGAGTATTTTAGCTACTTCTAAATCATGAATCCTCACCTCCATGGCCACAAACAAAGTAAGTTTCTTACAAGTATCATCCCTGCAGGACGAGGAATAGCTAAACATGTTTCACTACACACCGTAGCTCACCGGTGTCACCAATAATGACGCCATTCCCGCATGTAAACAGACGCCATTTGTGGATCTACACCTGACATCCACTGTAATGATACCAAATTCAGGAGCGTATCTAGTCGATACTACTATGATTTTATCGATTTTTTTTAGCATGACAAAATCTTCTTTCGTTTTTTTAACATGTACCGTATTTTTCGGACTATAAGTCGCAGTTTTTTTCATAGTTTGGCCAGGGGTGCGACTATGTGTGGAATTATTAACACATTAACATAAAATATGAAATAATATAATTTAGTTAATTCACGTAAGAGACTAGACGTATAAGATTTTATGGGATTTAGCGATTAGGAGTGACAGATTGTTTGGTAAACGTATAGCATGTTCTATATGTTATAGTTATTTAAATGACTCTTACCATAATGTGTTACGTTAACATACCAGGCACTTTCTCAGTTGGTTATTTATGCCTCATATAACGTACACTTATTCAGCCTGTTGTTCACTATTCTTTATGTATTTTAAATTGCCTTTCAAATGTCTATTCTTGGTGTTGGGTTTTATCAAATAAATTTCCCCAAAAAATGTGACTTATACTCCGGTGCGACTTATGTTTTTTTTCCTTCTTTATTGTGCATTTTCGGCAGGTGCGACTTATACTCCGAAAAATACGATATATTATGTTTGTAAACTGAGGAAATTATTCCCTGGACATATGCGGACTTTGACTATGACCAATGTATGATCCTGTAACTACTTGGTATCAGATCGATACCCAAATTTGTGGAACCATCCAAAACTAATGTAAAGTATCGAACAACAAAAGAATAAGTGATTGTTACATTTTAGCAGAAGTGTAGATCAAAAATGTTAAAAGATAAAATAAGCAGATATTAACAGTAAATGAACAAGTACCGTATTTCCTTGAATTGCCGCAGGGCATATAGTATGCGCCTGCCTTGAATTACTGCCAGGTCAAACTCGCTTCCCAAAATAATTAGCGCATGCTTAGTATTACCGCCTGGTCAAACTCGTGACATCACGAGTGACACTTCCCCTGTCATAATTTCCAAATGGAGGAGGCTGACTTCAATACCGGTAATTTGAAATCGCATAAAGGGAAGAAGATTAAGAGCTATTCAGTAGGATTTAACGTCCAAGCTTACATCACACTCAAATTGTTACTTCATGCCTTTGGTAAGTGCCGGAGTGGGAAGAGGTTTTAAAATAATTAGTGCATGCTTACTTTTACCGCATGCCTTTGGTAAGAAGAGGTTTTGAATTAACTAGCGATTTTTTAGTGTAAAAATGCTCATTGTCATTACTATATTATGTATTTCACTAACTGCTTATTTGCTATCACTTTTACGATCATATTTGTACATATTGTATGTGCTGGTGTTGTTCTATTGTTGTTGTTGTTATTGTTGTGTTTGCTGTTGTCGTTTTTGTCTCTCTGTGTATTCCCCCTCTTATCCCCACAATTTCCCCCTCTGTCTTCCTTTTTTTCTCTTTCTATCCCCTCCTGCTCCGGCCCGGCTGCACCAAATGATAATATGAATACATTTAATAAAGTCAAATTCAAATAAGGCAACAAGAGAAGTATCCTACACTTCTCTTTTGTAAAGTAAATCTGAACAGCCGATATGGGCATCTACATCAACTATATGATTTGCCTGAGTAGCTGGACAGGACAAAAAAATAATAATAACTAGCGCCCCGGCGGCAATTCAAGGAAATACGGTAGCTTAATAATTCATTTTCTACCACTTGTCCCTCATAATTGTGACAAAATAATAGAATGAGGAAAAGACACATATGTCGGCAGACTAATTAGGGAACCTTTGTTTGTTTACTTACTATTAAAAGACAACTCGTCTTGTATGTTCACTATTTTATTTAAGGACAAACTTGCAATAATAAACAAAATTTTAATGTACCCATAGATTTTTTTGTAATGACATTTTTTGTGGTCCCCATTATTTAAAAAAGAATTGAAAAGTATGGAAATACGTTTTGGCACTGATACCAAAACATTGGTATTGGAACAAAACTTAAGTGGACTGATGAAATTGTTATACTGGACATAGACTACTTCCGTTTTGGAGTTTTACTTGGTTAAAGTAAGCACAGCCACTTCAAAAACCTTCTTAGCATTTAATGATTATGCCGCAGTAATTAGATAACTGCATTTCTTGGGAGCTGTCCACAGAAGTGCACTCGCACGGTTATTCATTTGACACATTATTATCAGAACTTTTCCCCGCAACCCTAATGTGCTTTGTCGAACACTTTGCAGGCCTACGAGCTGTCAGACCACTCTCAGGAGATGTCCTGAAAATACCCCGATTTCACTTCCAAAGGACAACGCTGCAGTCGGACGTGAATCGCTTGGTCATCAGAGCCATAGGTGGAATGAAACTAGCTGGCAGTTTTTAATGTATTAACTGTGCGAGCTAATCACTTAACAGGTCCGCAGAGGGAGTGCGCTCGCTGGGAGCCTGAACTCAACATAGCCCATTTTGTGTGTGTGTTTTTATGTGTGTGTGTGAGAGAGCAAGAGACAGTGCGTGTGTGTGTGTGGTAATGGTGAAGATGGAAGAGTTTTGGCAGAACGAGGTCAGTCTGTTCTCCCAGGTGACTGTGTGGCTGAGGACAGAATGGGAGGCGTGCGACTCGCCTGCAACGTTTTCATGACGGTTAACCTTGCTGCATTACACCTGGTGCAGTGACGTGTGCTGACGCTCACGCCAGGTGAGGCGCTGATGCATTTGGATTTTTTATTTTTATTTTTTTTTTACATTGAATTCATATTAAATATTAATACAGATTACTCCTGTGGAGGATAACAAGAAAAATAAGAACATGATTGAATTAAAATAAAATATTCATATATATATATATATATATATATATATATATATATATATACATATATATATATATATATATACATCCAATACTTTTGGGTCCCACCTACTCACTTTTAATACATGTAAAAAAACTTGTGGTCTAACCTTTTATTTGCATCTCAAATGCATTCACATATCCCTCTCCAAAAAGTGCTTACTTTGTTGAAAAATATGATCACCTTCATCATCATCTTTAGTTTTTGACCACGGATATACAAACTATTCCTCCATCTTGGCTAGTGTTTTCCCGATACCAATGTTTTGGTACTGGTGTCAAGCCAAATTTGTGCCCAGCCGAAATAAGTGCCCGGTAGTGTGCATGCGTGCACCTGCGCAATCCACAGGTGCGCCAGGAAGTTTTTTGGCAGGGCGGCGTCATTGTCAAACCAACGTGTGTGTAGCGAGAGAGACTGTCCACTATTTTTAAAAGCTTAACTCACCAAAATTAAAACTAATGATTTTATTTGTTTCATCCTGCTGTTTGTAAATATTTAATAGCCTAAGAAAATATATATCACAGTAACTTTTTTTATATATCACAGTAAGTTTTTCTTTTAACTAAAAATATCAGGAAATCCACAGGGGCAATTATTTCGCAAGCCGTCCCATACACACTTTATACAATGGGGTGGGCATATATTTCGTTCATAAGGCGCTAAATATATGCCCCGACACGTTTGGCCACTTATTTCGCAGCGAGCACTTATTTGGCTTGACACTGGGCCTACTTGCCAACCCTCCCGATTTTACCTGGAGACTCATGAATTTCAGTGCCCCTCCCGAAAATCTTCCAGGGCAACCATTCTCCTGAAATTTCTCCCGATTTCCACCCGGACAACAATATCGTTGCGTACTCTCTCACCTGAAAAGGAGACTATTATATATGTCTCCATTATCCATAGGTTTATCTATAACCCATAAAGTAGGCAGGCACGGAGCTATTTCTTAGCGTCTGTTTATTCCAGCAGGCACGTTTACACACTGACACACAACATTCCCATCATGCATTGCTTCAAAACTACAGCAAGTATTAATGTCCAAAAAACATAACAGAGACGAAGCAGAGGAACAAAGAAGAGACATGGCGACGACGAGTAAGAAGAAGTTCCATTGCAAGTTCCAAAATGATTAGAAAAAATGTATTTCAGTTCATCCAGGACAGGTAGAAGGGAAAGGGGTATGCTGCCTGCAAATTTTGTAGATCAGACTTCTCCATTGAACACTGTGGCCAAACCGATATACTCATTCATGAACAGATTATTTATATATATATACATATACATGTATACATACATACATATTTATATACATATACACACATTTACATATATATATGTATATATATGCATATATATATATATATATATATATATATATATATATATATATATATATATGCATATATATATATACATATATATATATATGCATATATATATATATGCATATATATATATATGCATATATATATATATATATATATATACACACATATATATATATATGTGTATTTATTTATTTATCTATTTAAGATATACTTGAAAATATATACACCCCCCGATGCCCCCCACCTCCCGAAATCGGAGGTCTCAAGGTTGGCAAGTGTGGTATTGGGACCGGGACCAGTATTTTGATACTGTCAAGTTGTTTGGTTATCAACTATCAAGTTGTGTTTAATTTCCCGTTTTTTTTTTGCCCCAACTTGATAAGGGCTTTGGTCCTTAAAGCGCAAGAATAACTCAAATCTTCTCCTTTTTTTTTAATTTTCCAGTTTATTCTAGGGTTAATTAGAGGGTGATTATTAGGGGTGTGGGAAAAGTTTGTTTCGAATACGAATCGCGATTCTCATGTGGTGCGATTCAGAATCGATTCTCTTTTTTTTTTTTTAAATCGATTTAAAAAAATATATATATATATTTGTATTCTTTTTTTTTATTTCTTTTTTTTTATCAATCCAATAAACCACTACACAGCAATACCATAAAAATGCAATCCAATTCCAAAACCAAACCTGACCCAGCAACACTCAGAACTGCAATAAACAGAGCAATTGAGAGCAGACAAACAACCAAAACATGACACAGAACAAACCAAAAGCAGTGAAACAAAAATGAATACCATCAACAACAGTATCAATATTAGTTATAATTTCAGCTTAGCAAAAACCCCTCACTGACATTATCATTAGACATTTATAAAAATAAAAAAAAAGAACAATAGTGTCACAGTGGCTTACACTTGCATCGCATCTCATAAACTTGACAACACACTGTGTCCAATGTTTTCACAAAAATAAAATAAGTCATATTTTTGGTTTGTTTAATAGTAAAAATAAATTTACATTATTGCAATCAGTTGATAAAACATTATCCTTTACAATTATAAAAGTTTTTTTTTAAAATCTACTACTTTGCTAGCATGTCAGCAGACTGGGGTGGATCCTGCTGAAATCTTATGTATTGAATGCATACAGAATAGTTTTGAATCGGAAAAATATCGTTTTTGAATCGAGAATCGCGTTGAATCGAAAAAAATCGATATATTATCGAATCGTGACCCCAAGAATCGATATTGAATCGAATCGTGGGACACCCAAAGATTCGCAGCCCTAGTGATTAAGTTGATAACCTTAAACAAAGAAAACCATTGCCTTATTTTGATTTTAAACTAATAAAAGAGTCATCACTATGTTGTTTTAAGTTTAACTAAGTTCCTTAATCAAATACATGTACTAGTAAATACAGAGCTTAAGTCACTCGGTAAAAAGTAAATAAGCAACTTTACTGAGTGTTTCAACGTAAGCATAAGGAAAACAAAAGCATCCACTTTGCCTTTGTTGATACTTTAAATTGATAAAGCCAATTGGAGTTCAGATAAACAGAAAGCACTCAGCTTGTAGCTCAAACCAAACATTTCAAACAAAGCATTAACCGAATTTAGAGCTATAGCACCGAAGTTCATTTCCTACCAGGAACTGAGGAGTCTCTTTGGGGGATTTGTTTCTCGTTGCTTGCTTTGTTTAAGCTTTTGTTTCTTTTACGAACAGGCTTGTCCTTCTTTGTTCTCCAAGCCCACCTGCTGGTCTGTAAGCAAAATGGCCGTCCCTGCCACCTGACAGGAAACTTGGTGAATTTTCTTGTGGCTGTTGTGTTTCTCCGCCCCCTGCAGGTCTGGAGGGGGACAAGTGGATACTTTGAATGATACTCAATGACTTCTGTGTTCTGTTCTGACGTGACAGATACGTTTCTGTACTTTTTTTTAAATAAAAGGGGCTACGAAAAATTGCATTGTTGTGTTTATTTTAACAAAATATCTTACGGTACATCAAACATGTTTCTTATTGCAATGGAAGAACAATTTTGTCCTTAAATAAAATAATGGACATACAAGACAATTTGTCTTTTAGTAGTAATTAAACAAACAAAGGCTCCTAATTTAGCTGCTGACAAATGCAGTACCATATTGTGTCATTTATCATTCTATTATTTTATTAACATTATTAAGGACAAGTGCCAAACATGCTCGTCTGCTCGTAAACCAGCACTGTCATGACGTGACGACAACCGGGTGGGCGGTGGACCAATACTTTTCAGAGGCGGTATAGTTGTTAGAATAACCATGTATAAAATATCACACAACTTTAGTATGCTTAAAGTCTATTGCTATAGTTATTAGCTATTGCGCTCAAGTTAGACTTTTGTATCTGTGCAAGGACAAACTTCTTGTCTGAGGGGTGGCCTCAACCGAAGATATTGTCTTTGTTTTAGCCCGCTAACAGCCAATGACTTCAAAGACCTCAACGAAGATAAGACGACAGCACGCAGACAAAGCAGAGACGAGGCAAAATCACAAGGCCCCGGCACATTCCGTCACGTATTCTGCGTCCTGGACCTGCTTTGCATCATAAACGTGAAAACTCCTTTTAGAGGCGGTCTCAGTGATGTTGACTGTGGAATTCTTGAATAAATAAAGGGACGCGGGAGCTGAACCTTAGAGCGTAGGGCGAGACTGTGACTAAGTGTGCAGCTCCATGCGTTCTCCTCATGAGCTAAATTGAACTCTGTCTCTGCATGGTTCCTTGCTTCTTGTCTGTTTAATAGATGTCATCAGTGTTTGAACCTGAAAATTGTACCAAACATGACTCATTACCCAACGTGAGCATGTAGATATGTGTTGCTAAATGTTTATAAACGACCCAGAAATCTTAGTGCTATAGACAGGTATGAACGTAGCTCTAAGCTATGCGGGAGGCTGAAAATTCTGTTGTTTGAGCAAAAAAAGTTTATATATTGTTGCACGTTGCTGGTCCTGCTTCGTCTCCACAAGAAACAAACATACCTTAATATTGCCAGTTTCACGTGTGTGTTCAAACGCCACCCACAGACAAATTAGATTTTTGAAAAATATGCTGATTGGCCAAAATGTGGGCATCGGACAAAGTTGCATGGCCTGGAGGGACTGACTGGTAGGTTTGCAATTTTGCATATACAATATTCGGACAGGAAATTCTAGCGGCAGCTTCAATTGGCATTTCTACCCTGTTTATGAAGAGAAACTGTAAATTTTGTGACTTAAGAACATTTTACAAAATTGCAGTAATAATACAGAAAATACATTTATTATAACAATTAAATGGAAACATATTAATATGTATCCATTGTATCATTATTAATTCCCTACCCCTAGGGGTTGGCAACCCAAAATGTTGAAAGAGCCATATTGGACCAAAAATACAAAATAAAAAAATCAGTCTGGAGCCGCGAAAAATGTAAAGCCTTATATAAGTATTTTAATGAAGGCAACACATGATATAAGATTCTATATTAACTATAACAGCTTACTATCAAAATGACTGTGTCGCAGGCTGATGCAACTTTTCGTTGACAGAAATGTCAAAATGTAAAAAATGTTCAACATCGGAAAACATTACTACAAAGGAGGCTTTTCAGAGGGTGTGATAACTCCTGGTAATTACTGGCTTAAAATGTTCGAAGGTAAATATGTGTGTGTTCAAGTTGAAGCTAAACAGAAATTTCAAATAAAATGATGTCAAAAGTACCTAAAATAGACGCACAATGGTGCATTATGTACATACAGCTAGCATAAATAGCATGTTAGCATTGATCAGCTTGCAGTCATGCGGTGACCAAATATGTCTGAGTCACACACAGCATAAAAAGTTTGATGGACAAATAGAGACAAAGAAAGACATAACGTCTTTCTGTGGCAGTGTCAAGGAAAGTTGTACATGTAAATAAACTACGGTGCGTTCAAGGACTTCCGAAACTAGGACAAAATGGCGCGCACCAAATAATCAGTGAAGCATGTTTAATGTAAACAATGGGATTTCTAATAATTAGGAAAGTTTTTGACATGTTTGTCCTTCTACAGAAACCATATTAAAACAAATAAATATTTTTCCTAATCTTTTTCCATTTTCATACATTTTTGAAAAAGCTCCAGGGAGCCACTAGGGCGTTGCTAAAGAGCCGTTTGTAGCCCGAATGCAGACCCCGCCCTACCCTAAATGCCCGTCCCTGCAGAGATCATAGTATTGTTAAGTTCACTAAAATATAAGTCATATTAACTAATGAGGCAAAATGTTATTCATGCAGGAAAATATACTCCATAATATTCCAGTTCCCCCAAATGATAATTAATGGTTACTCTCTGTTCGCGGCCGTGCCAGAAACCTGAGGGTTGCAGGTTCGCTTCCCACCTTTTGATATCCAAAAAAGCGCTGCCGTTGTGTCCTTGGGCAGGACACTTCACCCTTGCCCCTGGTGCCGCTCACACTGGTGAATGAATGATAGGCGGTGGTCGGAGGGGCCGTAGGCGCAAACTGGCAGCCACGCTTCCGTCAGTCTACCCCAGGGCAGCTGTGGCACGATATAAATCTAATCCATTATTATACATATATATATATATATATATATATACCGTATTTCCTTGAATATAATATGGGCCTGCCTTGAATTACTGCCGGGTCGAACTCGCTTCCCAAAATAATTAGCGCATGCTTAGTATTACCACCTGGTCAAACTCTGTCATCATTTTCAAAATGGAGGAGGCTGATTTCAATACCGGTAATTTGAAATCGCATAAAGGGAAGAAGATTAAGACCTATTCAGTAGGATTTAAGGTCCAAGCTTACATCACACTCAAAATTTTTACTGCATACCTTTGGTTAGTGCCGGAGTGAGAAGAGGTTTTAAAATAATTACGCATGCTTACTTGTACCGCATGCCCTTTGGTAAGCGCAGGAGTGAGAAGAGGTTTTAAATTAATTAGCGCCCTGGCGGCAATTCAAGGAAATACGGTATATATATATATATATATATATATATATATATATATATATATATATATATATATATATATATATATATATATATATATATATATATATATATATATATATATAAAAGCACAATTTTGATTACAATTTCAGCTTTAAACAGCTATGAATCACCTGCGGCCTCCTTGCTAAAACCATATTTATCAGCTTGATAAGACTATTTAAGCATCTGATTTTGAGACAAATACTTGCACATGCATGCCATGAAATATAAATAGCCAACCAATGTTGCCCTCTTTCAGATCCAGGCTGTGATATGATGAGATATGCGTGCTGTGCTCCTTAATGAGAGAAGGTAGGTGCGTGTCCTCTGTCCCTTACGGTGCCCCGCTTCATTAACTCCTGCTGTAATAATGGCAAACAAACATACACTTGTGCAAATGAAACAACACATTATGAAAACAAAAGAAAAAGTTCCCTGTAATGGGCCCCGAGAGGGACAAGCGGTAGAAAATTGATTGGATGCATGGTAGTACAGATTGCAATTCTTAGCCGCCATTCACAGGACTCCTGAAGGGCCACGTCGCCCACCCTAAACCCACTTGATATGTTTACATGCACTTTAAAACCGGTATTATAAAACATGTATAAAACATGTGATTTATTTTTTTACTTTGAAAGATGAAATTAACATATCTAGACTCGAGCATATAAAGATAACCCTTCCAAAATAAATGTTAAACAAAAAGTGCAACCCAAATACAATATAAAAAGGCCACCATGTGATATCATTGTTCAATCAATCAATCAATGTTTACTTATATAGCCCTAAATCACTAGTGTCTCAAAGGGCTGCACAAACCACAACACAAACCATTACGACATCCTCGGTAGGCCCACATAAGTGCAAGGAAAACTCACACCCAGTGGGACGTCGGTGACAATGATGACTATGAGAACCTTGGAGAGGAGGAAAGCAATGGATGTCGAGCGGGTCTAACTTGATACTGTGAAAGTTCAATCCATAATGGATCCAACACAGTCGCAAGAGTCCAGTCCAAAGTGGATCCAACACAGCAGCGAGAGTCCCGTTCACAGCGGAGCCAGCAGGAAAACATCCCAAGCGGAGGCGGATCAGCAGCGCAGAGATGTCCCCAGCCGATACACAGGCAAGCAGTACATGGCCACCGGATTGGACCGGACCCCCTCCACAAGGGAGAGTGGGACATAGGAGAAAAAGAAAAGAAACGGCAGATCAACTGGTCTAAAAATGGAGTCTATTTAAAGGCTAGAGTAAACAAATGAGTTTTAAGGTGAGACTTAAATGCTTCTACTGAGGTAGCATCTCGACATATATATGATTATAAATCTGTCAGGTAATCCTTTCCTTCTGCAAAGTAGAATTCAGTTGATTGACAAATAATCCATGGGTTATTGAAATTATATTATTGCTAGTGCATCTCCTCTAGGTCTTTTTAAACCTAGTGATGCCTATGTTACTAACTTTATTGGTGGGTCATTGAACGCACCACAGTTATGGGCAATGAGAGGCAAACTTTTAACTTGTTCATAACTTTTTCTTATTCTACGACGGATATATTTATTATATTTTTTTATGTTTTGTCTATCACCTTATATGTTTGTTTCAAAATGATGGTTCTGTGTGTGTGTGACTGCTTAATGGTGAACTTTGACGACTTTATGACGTCTGTGCTTAGCGTCTCCACTGCTCTATAGTCCAGTGGCGACGTGCTTTACACCACTGCATCCCACGCTTTGCATTGGACTTGGTGATGTATGGCTTAGATGCAGCTGCTCGGCCATGGAAACCTATTCCATGAAGCTCTCTGCGTACTGTTCGTGGGCGAATTGGAAGGTCACATGAAGTTTAGAGCTCTGTAGCAACTGACTGTGCAGAAAGTCTTTGCACTATGCGCTTCGGCATCTGCTGACCCCTCTCTGTCAGTTTACTTGGCCTACCACTTGGTGGCTGAGTTGCTGTTGTTCCCAAACTCTTCACTTGTCTTATAATAAAGTTGACTTTGGAATATTTAGGAGCGAGGAAATTTCACGACTGAAGTAGCATCCTATGACAGTTCCACGCCGGAAATCACTGACAGCGGCCCATTCTTTCACAAATGTTTGTAGAAACAGTCTCCATTCCTTACTGCTTGATTTTATACACTTGGCCAAATGATTAGGGCACCTGATTCTCATCATTTGGATGGTTGGCCAAATACTTTTGACAATATAGTGTATATATATTGTATACCGTATTTCCTTGAATTGCCGCCGGGCATGTAATATGCGCCTGCCTTGAATTACTGCCGGGTCAAACTCGCTCCCCAAATTTATTAGCGCATGCTTACTTTTACCGCCGGGTCAAATTCGTGATGTCACGAGTGACGCTTCCCCTGTCGTCTTTTTCAAAATGGCGGAGGAGGTTTTTTTTTTGCTTTTACTATGTGTAAACCAGGGGTCTTGTTCCACAGCCATACGGATCACACTGATGGTTGTGATACAAAACAACTTTAAAACTCTTACTAATATGCGTCACACTCTGTGAACCCACACCAAACAAGAATGACAAACACATTTCAGGAGAACATCGACTCTGTAACACATTATAAATGCAACATAACACTTACCAAAAATGCCATGCATCAATGACTCTTGGCTATATCATACACCCCGCTAGGACCAAACCCCCCCCACCTCGGTTGAGGTGGGCGTGTATAATATAGCCAAGAGTCATGGATGCATGGCATTCTGGGTAATTCTTTTGTTGCGTTTATAATGTGTTACAGAGCCGATGTTCTCCAGAAATATGTTTGGTGTGGGTTCACAGTCTGGCGCATATTAGTAGGAGTGTTAAAGTTGTTTATATCACAACCATCCGTGTAAAAGGTATGGCTGTTGACCAAGTATGCATTGCAATCTCGTATGGAAGCAGCGAAATGCATGCGCCCGGCCGGCACGCAGATAGCATGGTGTAAAGGCGGGCGTGATGACATGTTGTAGAGCAGTGGTCCCACAACTAACGGGCAGCGGCCGCGGAAAAATTTTTATAAATTTTTTTTGTTTCGCGCTCGATTTTTTTACTGCATGCCACTGGTAAGCGCAGGGGTGAGAAGAGGTTTAAAAATTATTAGCGCCTGCTTACCTTTACCGCATGCCTTGAATAAGCGCAGAAGTGAGAAGAGGTTTTAAATTAATTAGCGCCCCGGCGGCTATTCAAGGAAATACGGATATATTTAAACAACACATTCAGAACATTCGTTCTCAGGACTGGACTGTGCACCTTATCTCCTTTTGCACTATGTTTCTTTTTCTTTCCTTCTTATGTTTTGTTGTCGCACTGATACTGGAGTTGCTTTTAATCTCACTGTACCTGTGTATAGTGACAATAAAAGGGATTATATTCAATTCTATTCTAATGTACAAACACATGGCTATTATTGATCAAATGAGTGATCAAACTGGCTCTCAGTCCTGTGTCTTTTGTTCTTTGAGGCATCCAGTTCAAGATGTCTTGGAGGTCTGCTTTTATTTGTTGCCTCGGAGGGCGCATCTTATTTTCTGCTCGAACGACATTTCATTTATCACATTCGCAGCTGAAAAGACACCTGTCGCATAGCAGGCACGAGAGGAAGAAAGCCAAGGAGCGCCTAGGGGGAAAGAATTGTTCAGCGTGCTTTGTCCTAAATATTAATCAGGTGCCTGCTGCTCAAAAAAACTGTTGAGCGTAGCCATTCCGGCATGGACTGCCAGACTGTGGGAGGATCCGCCCTCCCAATCTGGCGTAGACAAGAGTGCCCTACTTGTGCGGAGGTGACCCCCATGTGTACGACACAGCCCCAACATTCGCCATGGTTATTTATGAGCCTGCAAAGTCGTCACCCTGCCGAGAGCCTGTGCGCCACCTGTTTTATCCGCGGCTTGAAAGTGTCGAATCAGGTAAAACTGCAGGTGCTTGTCCGAAGCTGAGCAGTTTACCAAAATAGGTTACAAAGTTTTGAACATCCAACTTTAACATCGAAACACTTAACGTGGAAAATATGATGATATCCAGGTTAACCCTATCAACGTCTGTCTTCCTGTTGTTTGAAGTAGTGCCGTCAAGCAATTTAATCGTAAAGTTAAAAGGGATCTTTACCATTCACATTTAAACTGCTACGGAACCAGTGAATCAATTTTTTATTGAACATTTAACAGAGAGGGCTTCACTCTGGCGGAGGGATTAGTGCGTCTGCCTCACAATACAAAGGTCCTGAGTAGTCAGGGTTCAATCCCGGGCTCGGGATCTTTCTGTGTGCAGTTTGCATGTTCTCCCCGTGAATGCGTGGGTTCCCTCCAGGTACTCCGGCATGCACCTGGGGATAGGTTGATTGGCAACACTAAATGGTCCCTAGTGTGTGAATGTGAGTGTGAATGTTGTCTATCTGTGTTGGCCCTGCGATGAGGCGGCGACTTGTCCGGAGTGTACCCCGCCTTCCGCCCGATTGTAGCTGAGATAGGCACCAACGCCCCCCGCGACCCCAAAGAGAATAAGCGGTAGAAAATGGATGGATGGATGGATTTAACAGAGTGCTGATGAAGGTAAACAGTGCTGTCCAGTTGTTATCTTGGTTTCTTATTACATTTCTAAGTTTCATTTGCAAGTATTCTGTAGTGAACTTTATATGCAGTTGCAATTCCGGAATTAACTACCATTCATTTTTAATCTACGTGAATTGTTATTCAATTACCCATGCGGGACAGTATGTGATTTGATTTGATTTTTATTAAAGGGGAACATTATCACCAGACCGATGTAAGTGTCAATATATACCTTGATGTTGCCGAAAAAAGACCATATATATTTTTAACCGATTTCCAAACTCTAAATGGGTGAATTTTGGCGAATTAAACGCGTTTCTGTTTATCCTTTTCTGAGCGACTACGTCAGAATGTGACGTCACATCGGTACTGAACGCCATTTTCCCCACCACATCACACGCATCGAGTCAAATCAGCTCTGTTATTTTCCGTTTTATCGACTATTTTCCGATACCTTGGAGACATCATGCCTCGTTGGTGTGTTGTCGGAGGGTGGAACAATACGATCAGGGACAGATTCAAGTTGATTTACGTAGAATGTGCATCGATTAGCACGGCATGCTAATCGATGCTAACATGCTGTTTAGGCTAGCTGTGTACATATTGCAGCATTATGCCTCATTTGTAGCTATATTTACATGCAGCCTTTCCCTCCATCCACATTTAATGCCAAACAAACAAATACCAGTCGACGGATTTAAGTTGCTCTAGTGTCAAGAGATGCGAAAGTCCTGTGTTTGGTTTTTACCGGCGATGCTACGACAGAGATGGCACAGAGATGGGAAAAATGTCTGGATATCCTGCGACACTCAAAGCAGATGCATTCCCAACGATAAAGTCAATGAAATCACAAAGGTGAGTGTTGTTGATTTTATTGACTTATGTGCTAATCAGACATATTTGGTCGCGGCATGATTGCCAGCTAATCGATGCTAACATGCTATTTAGGCTACCTGTATGTACATTTGAAACTATATTTACATCTAGCGTTTCCTTCCACCCACATCTAATGCGAAACAAACACGGATTTAAGTTGATCCAGTGTCAATGCGAAAGTCCTGATCGGTTGGTCTGCACATTTCAACGGCGATGCTACGACAGACATGCATGGCCGAATAGCGTCAATAGCTATTCGCTCAATAGCTTCAGTTTCTTCTTCAATTTCATTTTCGCTATCTGCCTCCATACTCCAACCATCTGTTTCAATGCATGCGTAATCTGTTGAATCGCTTGAGCCGCTGAAATCCGAGTCTGAATACGAGCTAATGTCGCTATATCGCCATTGTTTGTATTGGAATCGCTATGTGACGTCACAAGGAAATGAACAGTGGCTTAGGAGAATAGCGAAAATCAAGCACTTTAAACTTTTATTTAGGGATATTCCGGGAAGGGTAAAATTTTGAAAAAAACTTTGAAAAATAAAATAAGCCACTGGGAACTGATTTTTATTGGTTTTAACCCTTCTGAAATTGTGATAATGTTCCCCTTTGAGGATCCCCATTAGCTGGTTGCCACAACAACCCACTGGTCTTCCTGGGGTCCACAACTCAACACAATTACAAGTAAAAGCATATAATTGTAACTACGCAATACAGACAAAAAATATTGTATTGTTGGTCGAACAGCCTAAAATACACTATAAAGCCAAAAGTATTTGGCCACTGGCCTTGACTCACATATGAACTTGAAGTGCCATCCCATTTCTAACCCATAGGGTTCTGTCACGTTTGGGTCGCAGCTTGCTGCGGGGTTCGTTCTCCCAAAATGCAGACGGACACTCCGTGCAGGTTGGAACATTCCACAAAATATCAAAGTAGTACAAAAACAGAAAACCAGTCGCACTTGAAGCTAATGCTACTATTAGCATGGACTATGGACAAGAAATAAACACGTAACTTTGGCATGAAAAAAATAACTTACGTAGTAGGGTTGCATGAAGCAGATAAAACTCACGTGGAGTCTGCATGAAGCGAACAAACAGCATAAACTCTGGCACTGCAGGCTTAAATAATGCCTCTGATTAGTGCTCGGGTAGCAGGTGAGCGGCCGAACACTAATCAGAGACAGGTGAACATATTTAGAAACCATGGCAACCAATACAAACTCAGGGAGGTGCACAAACATAAACTAAAGGAGTCCAAAACTAACAGAACATAACTAAACAAAACATAATCTAGACCAGGGGTTCTCAAATGGGGGTACGCATACCCCTGGGAGTACTTGAAGGTATGCCAAGGGGTACGTGCGATTTTTTTTTTATATTCTAAAAATAGCAACAATTCAAAAATCCTTCATAAATATATTTATTTAAAAATACTTCAATAAAATATGAATATAGTTAACCGTGAAAAAATGCAACAATGCAATATTCAGTGTTGACATCTAGATTTTTTGTGGACATGTTCCATAAATATTGATGTTAAAGATTAATTTTTTTGTGAAGAAATTAAGTTCATGAATCCAGATGGATCTCTATTACAATCCCCAAAGAGGGCACTTTAAGTTGATGATTACTTCTATGTGTAGAAATCTTTATTTATGATTGAGTCACTTGTTTATTTTTCAACACGTTTTTAGTTATTTTTATATCTTTTTTTTCCAAATAGTATTTTACTTATTTTTCTCTTTTTTTCAACCAAAATCTAAATCTACGGTCCATAATATCATCAAACGGTTCAGAGAATCTGGAGAAATCACTCCACGTAAGCGGCATGGCCGGAAACCAACATTGAATGACCGTGACCTTAGATCCCTGTATCAAAAACCGATATCAATCTCCAAAGGATATCACCACATGGGCTCAGGAACACTTCAGAAAACCACTGTCACTAAATACAGTTTGTCGCTACATCTGTAAGTGCAAGTTAAAGGTTTACTATGCAAAGCAAAAGCCATTTATCAACAACATCCAGAAACGCCCCCGGCTTCACTGGGTCTTAATAACCTCAAAATGATTGCTTATTAGTAACTCTAACCCTAACCCTAACCCTTATATGTCCCCCTAGAGTCCAAAGAACTCTAAATTAAGTATTTTCTTTACTTAGAATATGTTCCCCATCCTAAATTGTTACCGAAGAAACAATAAACGAGACAACATTAGCAAGGCCAGCTCACTCAGCTCAAATATTGCCCTCCATTTTGCGTGCGCATGTACACAGAACAGACTCGATGTGTCCTTGTCGCCATAAAAGCATGCAGATTTGAGGGGGAAAAAAGCAAACACCTTGAGCCAATGCTGATTCATGCGTTTTTTTCTCCTTCTTTTAGGTTTTTATTTAGGATGCCAGTCAAGCAGAGAATTAAGGATCAGAACTCCAGATAGTCATCTGGAGTGTGTTTGTGATTAAATGTAGAGGGCATTGAATGGTAATTTCCTTGTCATAGTGTGTTGTGCTGAGACAAGGCTCTTGGAGTTAATTATGCATTTTTTTCCCCACACTCATGATATTGAAAAGAGAGACCTATACAGGCCAGCGGCAGCATTATTCCTTACATCCAAGGATGTACTTTGTCCTCGTATTTTTTCTCCCGGCTCGGATTTGTGTGTTTATGAAAAAACCTCACTTTGTCATGTAAAGATGCATTTATATGGACTATCCTGTAGATCAGGGGTCACCAACCTTTTTGAAACCAAGAGCTACTTCTTGGGTACTGATTAATGCGAAGGGCTACCAGTTTGATACACACCTAAATAAATTGCCAGAAATAGCCAATTTGCTCAATTTACCTTTAATAAATAACTCTATATACATTAAAAATGGGTATTTCTGTCCGTCATTCCGTCATACTTTTTTTTTCCTTTTACGGAAGGTTTTTTTGTAGAGAGTAAATGATGAAAAAAAACACTTAATTGAACAGTTTAAAAGAGGAAAAAACACGAAAAAAATGAAAATACAATTTTGAAACATAGTTTATCTTCAATTTTGACTCTTTAAAATTCAAACTTCAACCGAAAAATATGAAGATAAAAACGAACTAATTCGAATCTTTTTGAACATTTTTTAAAAAGAATTTATGGAACATCATTAGTAATTTTTCCTGATTAAGATTGATTTTAGAATTTTGATGACGTGTTTTGAATAGGTTAAAATCCAATCTGCACTTTGTTAGAATATATAACAAATTGGACCAAGCTATATTTCTAACAAAGACAAATCATTATTTCTTCTAGATTTTCCAGAACAAAAAATGTAAAAGAAATTCAAAAGATTTTGAAATATGATTTAAATTTGATTCTAGAGATTTTTTACATTTGCCTGAATAATTTTTTTGAATTTTAATCATAATAAGTTTGAAAAAATATTTCACAAATATTCTTTGTCGAAAAAACAGAAGCTACAATGAAGAATTAAATTAAAGTGTATTTATTATTCTTTACAATAAAACAATACATTTACTTGAACATTGATTTAAAATGTCGGGAAAGAAGAGGAATGAATTTAAAAGGTAAAAAGGTACGGTATATGTGTTTGAAAATCCTAAAATCATTTTTAAGGTTGTATTTTTTCTCTAAAATTGTCTTTCTGAAAGTTATAAGAAGCAAAGTAAAAAAAATAATGAATTTATTTAAACAAGTGAAGAACAAGTCTTTGAAATATTTTCTGGGATTTTCAAATTCTATTTGAGTTTTGTCTCTCTTAGAATTAAAAATGTTGAGCAAAGCGAGACCAGCTTGCTAGTGAATAAATAAAATTTAAAAAACAGAGGCAGCTCACTGGTAAGTGCTGCTATTTGAGCTATTTTTAGAACAGGCCAGCGGCCTACTCATCTGGTCTTTTCGGGCTACCTGGTGCCCGCGGGCACCGCGTTGGTGACCCCTGCTGTAGATCATAGCCACCAGGCAGCTGGTGGCTTTAATGAAGAGGAGATAGTTAATGTGGATTTAGCGCTCGGCTTCCCATGAGGAAACAATGTGAGGTGTGAAGGTGTCTTCATCATGCAAACTCTTTGTCTGGCACTCTTCGCTACCTTTAAACGGACGCAGCACAAAGAGCTTGGAATCAGAGGGACGTCAAAGAGATATTGATTTCTAATAGCGGCCTCTGTGGATCAGCATGAGGCCTGGCTTTGGTCACACCTGTGCTTCGGTCAAGGACAGCGTGTGTGGGATCATCAAGCGGACCAGTCTCCAGGCCAAGCTCGATATTAAATGTTGCTGCATGATATATTGTACCAGAATTTGTTGCCGACAGACAATATTATTGTCAGTATGAATTAATAACGAAAGAATTCCTTTGAAACGCATCCATCCATTTTCTACCGCTTATTCCCTTTGGGGTCGCTGGTGGCTTTTCTGGAAGGCGGGGTACACCATGGACAAGTCGCCACTTCATCGCAGGGCCCTTTCAAACACAATCAACTTGAATTTGTTTTTACAAAACCCAAAACCAGTGAAGTTGGTACGTTGCGTAATTCGTAAATAAAAACAGAAGACAATTATTTTCACATTTTTTTCAACCTATATTAAATTGAATAGACTACAAAGACAAGATATTTAACCTTGAAACCGGAAAACTTTGTTATTTTTTGCAAATATTAGCTCACCTGGAATTTGATGACTTTGACATGTTTCAACAAAGCTGGCACAAGTGGCAAAAAAGACTGAGGAAGTCATGACACTTTCCATCTTTTGTAACTAAGCCACTGTGTGGAACAATTTCCCTTGAGGATCGATAAAGTTTGTTTAAATTTAAGTCTAAGTCAAACACTTATTTGGAACGTCACACATGTGAGCAGGCTCATTGGTAACAGGTGGGTGCCATGATTGGGGATATAATCAGCTTCTATGAAATGCTCAGTCATTCACAAACAGGGATAGGGCGAAGGTCACGACTTTTTGAACAAATAGGTGAGAAAATTGTCGAACAGTTTAAGTAAAATGGCGTGGGTCCCTGGTTAAATCCCCATCTAGTACCAACCTCGTCACGTCCGTTGTGTCCTGAGCAAGACACTTCACCCTTGCTCCTGATGGGTGCTGGTTATCTGCCTTGCATGGCAGCTCCCTCCATCAGTGTGTGAACGTGTGTGTGAATGGGTAAATGTGGAAGTAGTGTCAAAGCGCTTTGAGTACCTTGAAGGTTGAAAAGCGCTATACAAGTAAAACCCATTTATCATTTATCATTTGCAACATTTCTCAACGAGCTATTGCAAGGAATTTAGGGATTTCACCAAATACAGCCGGTAATATCATCAAAAGGTTCAGAGAATCTGGAGAAATAAGTGCACGTAAGCGGATAAGCCCGTGACCCTGGATCCCTCAGGCTGTACTGCATCAAAAAGCAACACCAGTGTGTAAAGGATATCACCACATGGGTTTAGGAACACTTGAGAAAACCACTGTCAGTAACTACAGTTTGTTGCTACATCTGTAATTGCAACTTAAAACTAAACTATGCAAAGCCAAAGTTATTTATCAACAACACCCAGAAATGCCACCGGCTTTGCTGGCCCCGATCTCATCTAAAATGATTTTGATACTTTTCGGTACTTTTTTATATAAAGGGGACCAAAAAAACTTGCATTATTGCCTTTATCAATAAAAAACCTCTTAGGGTACATTAAACATATGTTTCTTGTTGCAAGTTTGTCCTTAAATAAAATAGTGAACATACAAGACATCTTGTCTTTGAGTAGTAAGTAAACAAAAAAGACTCTTAATTAGTCTGCTTACGTATGCAGTAACATATAGTGTAATTTATCATTGTATTATTTGTCAACATTATGAGGGACAAACTGTAAAAATGCATTATTAATATTCATTTACTGTTAATATCTGCTAACTTTCTCTTTTAAAATGTTCTATCTACACTTCTGTTCAAATGTAATAATCACTTATGCTTCTGTTTGGATGTTTTACATTAGTTTTTGATGACACCACAAATTTAGGTATCAATCCGATACGGAGTCGTTACAGGATCATACTTTGGTCATATTCAAAGTCCTCATGTGTCCAGGGATACGTTTCCCGAGTTTATAAAGATAATATAAAAAAGATGTTGTGATGAAAAAAAAAAGACGTAATCGTAGTCGTAGTATCGACTAAATACGGTCCAGTAATTGGTATCATTACAGTTGATGTTACGTGTAGATCCACCAATGGCGTTTGTTTACATTTTGACGCCGTTGAGCTACGGTGTGACACTTGTAAGAAACTTACTTTATTTGTCACCATGGAGGCGAGGATTAGTGATTTAGAAGTAGCTGTAGCTAAAACACTGCAGACTGCGAATGGACGTTTAAGACGTTTAAGCACCTCCGCCTGTGGACGTTTCAATGTTATAACATCACCTTTGTTGTTAGTTTTTAAGCCAAAATGCGTCCGTTCTCCCTTTTCTGTCCACACACTGTGTCTGCTTGTAAGTACTCCGTGATTGTGCGCTGCCGAACATGCCTGTTTGCTTGTAAACCAGTAATGAAACAAAGTGACGACGGGGTTCTTATTAGAGACGGTATAGTACCGAATATGATTCATTAGTATCACAATACTATACTAATACCGGTAAAACATAGTACCCAATGTCCGTGGTTCTCAACCTTTTTTCAGTGATGTACCCCCTGTGAAATTGTTTTTAATTCAAGTACCCCCTAATCAGAGCAAAGCATTTTCGGTTGAAAAAAACAGATAAAGAAGTAAAATAAAGAACAATGTCATCAGTTGTATAACAGTGCAAAATATTGCTCATTTGTAGTGGTCTTTCTTGAACTATTCGGACAAAAAGATATAAAAATAACTAAAAACTTGTTGAAAATAAACAAGTGATTCAATTATAAATAAAGATTTCTACACATAGAAGTAATCATCAACTTAAAGTGTCCTCTTTGGGGATTGTAATAGAGAGCCATCTGGATTCATCAACTTCATTTTAAACATTTCTTCACAAAAAAAAGAAATCTTTAACATAAATATTTATGGAACATGTCCACAAAAAAATTAGCTTTCAACACTGAATATTGCCTTTTTTTTTTTCACAGTTTCTAAACTTACATTCATATTTTGTTGAAGAGTTATTCAATAAATATATCTGTTAAGGATTTTTGAATTGTTGCTATTTTTAGAATTTTTTTTTTTTTTTTTTTTTAAATCTCACGTACCCCTTGGCATACCTTCAAGTACCCCCAGGGATACACGTACCCCCATTTGAGAACCACTGACCTATGTGACATATATTGTCATATTATCAGCCAGTTTATTTTAATTTGTCCGTCGATTTATGGATGTATCGGCCCCAACCTACCAGTCTCTGTCCATCAAACAAGACATGTGGTGTCGCTCAATCAAAAAAAAAAAAAATATATATATATATATGTCTTTTTTTTTTGGTCTCCTGAGGATTAGTAATCCCTTTGGAGAAAAAAATATCCGAGCATGTGTATGTGCACTGTGTCACACTCTGGGAGAAGTATCTAACTTTTAGCCACAGGCACAACGCTATCTATTCTTACTGCATGATTCTCCCCCCCCCCCCCCTGAAGCCTGAAATATATGGGGCTTCACATAAGGAGAAGACATCCTGCAATCTGTGCAGCCAGGCCGGGTGATAACAGTTCAAATATTCAACCCGAAAAAAAAACACTCTTCAAAGCTCCTGGTATGTTTCAGGCGTGAGCCCATTTGTGCGTGGCGGGGAGGGGAACACGGAAAGGGGACGACATGCAAAAATGTTGACATGCGGTGCGGAGAATCCATCTGTGTGTAGTTAAAGTGGCGCCATTAAACATGCATGCAAACTTCGCTGGATTGAATCCACTAGGTGCTGTGGAAGTGACAGTACCATAGGGGAGGGAAAGGTGAGACAAAGAGCTCAGCCTCACGGGGAAGGGAATGGCGTGACAATTTATGGCACGGGTGTCAAACTCTGGCCCGCGGGCCAAATTTGGCCTGCCGTGTAATTTAATTTGGCCCAAATTAACATTACAGCTGGCCCGCCGTTATTACACAGCAGCGGTGCCGCTGTAACCAGGGGCGCCGCTAGGGATTTTGGGACCCATGAAAATAATCTTTACAGGGCCCCCAACACATAATTTCATATAATTTCATCATCATTAGGGGCCTCTCTGGGCCCCCCTCAATTATGGCCCCCTAGAATCCGTCTCCCTTACACCCCCTTTTCGGCACCCCTGGCTGTAACACCGCAATTTCTCACACTTGCCAATCTTCCCGAAGTTCAGTGCCCCTCCCGGGGCAAGCAAGCGTTCTCCCGATTTTCACTCGGACAACAATATTGAGGTTGTGCCTTAAAGGCACTGCCTTTAGCATTCTCTACAACCTGTCGTCACGTCCGCATTTCCTCCGTACAAACAGCGTGCAGGCCCACTGGCATAATTATTACACACACATAAGTGAATGCAAGCATACCTGGTCAACAGCCATACAGGTCACACTGAGGGTGGTCGTATAAACAACTTTAACACTGTTACAAATATGTGCCACACTGTGAACTCACACCAAACAAGAAGGACAAACACATTTCGGCCCCCAACACATAATTTCATCATCATTAGGGGCCTCTCTGGGCCCCCCTCCATTATGGCCCCCTAGAATCCGTCTCCTTTACACCTCCTTTTCGGCGCCCCTGGCTGTAACACCGCAATTTCTCACACTTGCCAATCCTCCCGAAGTTCAGTGCCCCTTCCCAAAATCTCTCGGGGCAAGCAGGCATTCTCCCGATTTTCACCCGGACAACAATATTGAGGCCGTGCCTTAAAGGCACTGCCTTTAGCATTCTCTACAACCTGTCGTCACGTCCGCATTTCCTCCATACAAACGGCGTGCAGGCCTACTAGCATAATTATTACACACACATAAGTGAATGCAAGCATACTTGGTCAACAGCCATACAGGTCACACTGAGGGTGGCTGTATAAACAACCTCAACACTGTTACAAATATGCGCCACACTGTGAACTCACACCAAACAAGAACGACAAACACATTTGCACTTTAACATAGCATAAACACAACAGAACAAATACCCAGAACCCCTTGCAGCACTAACTCTTCCGGGACGCTACAATATATTTTGATATTTACCTCAGAAGGCTGCAAATAGAAAAGAGGCATTACATTTGTATTTAAATTTTATTTGATATGCCATTGATATTTTTTAATCATTATCATTATTATTATTTGAAACTGGATTTTGTGTGTCACTATAAAGTTATATAAGCCTTGCTTGTTCAATATTCAATGCAAAACTTGTTTGGGTCCCTATTAAAGGATTAATTTGTTCAACCTTGGCCCGGGGTTTGGTCAGTTTTCAATTTTGGCCCACTCTGTATTTGAGTTTCACACCCCTGATTTATGGGATTCGGGGGCCGTCAACCACTTCACACGGAACACTTTTTTTTTTTCAATGATGATGCTGCACACGAGCTCACAGCAGCCTAGCAGTAAGAGGACACCTGCAACACATACCCGGTCAGTCTTCTTGCAACACTTTATTGCACTGCACGCTTTTTTGGCTTTATTTTCTCACCTCCCCCCTCCTTTTTTGAATCTGGGCCACACAGTCTGGCACTGATGGCAACTCTTCCCACTAGTTGTGGCGAGAGTCTACTACTCGGGTGAGATGCCTGTCTGCACACTGTGACACTGGGACACTTTCAAAGTTAAACAAATAAAGGATGTTAGCTGATGGAGGCAGGAAAACAACATTGTCATTTTATAAGAATAAGTGGAATATGTATGGTATGGAGACCTGTTAGTTTGTGTTATTACATATGTTGGCCAGAGGGGGAGTATTTCAAATTTTTACACACACTTGTTATTTCATATGTTGACCAGAAAGGAGAGCACTTCTATAACAGACACACAGTCTATTTGAAAAAAACCTCCTTTTTGGGACCACACTAATTTTGATAGATTTCACCACCAGGGGTGCAAATGAGACATTCTCTGTGAGCTGCAATGGTTTTTCCGTATTGGGATAATGATTTATGTCCTAACTTGTTCACCGGTCCTCATATCGACGGAACTTTTCTTTGTTGATGTCTCAAGTCGGGTGGAAGTAAACAAAAACACACACACACACACACACACACACACACACACACACACACACACACACACACACACACACACACACATGTTTTTGTATTTCTTACCTTCTTGAGAGCTCTGAAAAATGCCTAACTCTTGAGGACCACTATTTCTAGATATACAAAGAGTTTTATTTACTACATTAATAACCTAGGAGTCTTGTTCACGAGTGGGGGAAGAGTGGATCGTGAGATCGACAGGCGGATCGGTGCGGCGTCTTCAGTAATGCGGACGTTGTATCGATCCGTTGTGGTGAAGAAGGAGCTGAGCCGGAAGGCAAAGCTCTCAATTTACCGGTCGATCTACGTTCCCATCCTCACCTATGGTCATGAGCTTTGGGTCATGACTGAAAGGATAAGATCACGGGTACAAGCGGCCGAAATGAGTTTCCTCCGCCGGGTGGCGGGGCTCTCCCTTAGAGATAGGGTGAGAAGCTCTGCCATCCGGGAGGAACTCAACGTAAAGCCGCTGCTCCTCCACATCGAGAGGAGCCAGATGAAGTGGTTCGGGCATCTGGTCAGGATGCCACCCGAACGCCTCCCTAGGGAGGTGTTTAGGGCACGTCCAGCTGGTAGGAGGCCACGGGGAAGACCCAGGACACGTTGGGAAGACTATGTCTCCCGGCTGGCCTGGGAACGCCTCGGGATCCCCCGGGAAGAGCTAGACGAAGTGGCTGGAGATAGGGAAGTCTGGGCTGCCCTGCTTAGGCTGCTGCCCCCGCGACCCGACCTCGGATAAGCGGAAGATGATGGATGGATGGACATTAATAATATATACATACTATGTAAATATAAAAAAGTATGCTTTTAGTTAATTTTTTTTGGGGGGGGGGTTGTTTGTAATTGTTTTTTAACCTTCATTATTTACTTTAAGTTAATACAGTATGTCTCTATATACATATGTTATTGTTTTTATACATTTTGGCCAAAGGGGGCACATTTTAATTCCTTACACACACCTGTTAATACATATGTTGGCCAGAGGGGGAACACTTCAAAATTTGTATACACACTTGTTATTTCATATGTTGACCAGAAAGGAGAGCACTTTTAAAACAGACACACAGTCAATTTAAAAATTCCCACCTTTTTTGGACGACCCTAATGTTCATATATTTCACCACCAGGGGTGCAAATGAGACATTCTCTATTAGATGGAACAATTTTCCGTATTGGGATAATGATTTATGTCATAACTTGTTCACCGGTCCTCATATGGACGGAACTGTTCCTTGTTGATGTCTCAAGTTGGGTTAAAATAAACGAACACACACACACACACACACACACACACACACACACACACACACACACACACACACACACACACACACACACACACATTTTTGTATTTTTTACCTTCTTGAGACCTCTGAAAAAAGCCTACTTCTTGAGGACCACCCTTTATAAATATATAACAAGTTGTATTTACAACATTAATGATATATACATACTATGTAAATATAAAAAAAAGTAAGCTTTTAGTTCATTTTTTGGGGCGGGGTGTTGTTTAGTAATTTTTGTTTTTAACCTTCATTATTTACTTTAAGTTATTACAGTATGTCTGTTTTTACATATGTTATTGTTTTTATTAATTTTGGCCAAAGGGGGCACATTTAAATTTCTTACAGACGCCTGTTATTACATATATTGGCCAGAGGGGGAGCATTTCAAAATTTTTACACACACTTGTTATTTCATATGTTAACCAGAAAGGAGAGCACTTTTAAAACAGACACACTGATGATTTAAAAGAATCCCTTTTTTATGGGAAAACCCTAAATTCTCTATTAGATGGAACAATTTTCCGTATTGGGACCATGATTTATGTCCTAACTTGTTCACCGATCCTCCTATGGACGGTGCTTTACACACACGCACACGCACACGCACACACAGACACACACACACACACACACACACACACACACACACACACACACACACACACACACACACACACACAAACATAATACTTTTTACTTAAAGACATTAATAAAGAATAACAATGACAAAACTCTAAAAATGCCAACGACCAAAGGCTGGTGCTTGAGACAAGATATTTGGGACGGGGGAGGGCTGTAAAAAACCCCAAAAGTGTTACGGTAAAATGATTGTGACAGTTGCGTGACGAGGGAGCACGGCGAATTATAGATTGTCACAGGTGAAAAATGTCTCTCTTCATACTTCACAGAAAACATTCATTTCATTTTCTCTTCACAGGGAGAATACAATGTTTCTTAGTTTTCCCTCCACGAAAAAAAAAAGATGGCTTGCAATGCCTCGAAGTCCCGCAGCTATTTTAGTGTCGAAGCCCTGAGGATTTGAATGACGGAGCACGCACAGAGTGTTTGTATCTCGGAGTCTAAAAGGCAGAATAAAATATATGTTGAGAAAATAAAATTAAAATAGTATTTTTCCGTAGGTTTTTGGTGATGGGGTGTTTACTTTACAGCACTAAAGGAAATGCATTTAGAACTAATGTGCTTTAATTTTCTCCAGTGCAGTAAGAAACTATTTTTGTGTATCAGTGTGATGTTGCTAATGGGCATGGAGACTAAACGAGGCTGATCTACTAAGATCCAACTAACACCCACTAAACAGTGTGCACAAACTCTAGAATGGTGTGTACTATTGGTTGGCGTGTTACGTGTGATCTCCTAAGACTGGAATTGATAACTGGTGCAGAACGCACTATTTAAATGAAGTTGTATGTACTACACAGCTTTTACCATAGAGACACTCATTTACTGCAAATTCATGTTATCATGCTCCTCCTACCTGTGGCGTTTTGGCCAGCAATCTGAGGGTTACTGGTTCAATCCCCACCTTCTACCATCCTAGTCACGTCCGTTGTGTCTTTGGGCAAGACACTTCACCCTTGCTCCTGATGGGTCCTGGTGAGCGCCTTGCATGGCAGCTCCCACTGTCAGTGTGTGAATGTGGAAATACTGTCAAAGCGCTTTGGTCTCCGTGGAGTGATATGCCCTGAAACCGGATTGAAAGGTTTCACATAGATTGTTAGACGCTAAGTGTTCATTTAACTGCTCCGCAACAATTTTTTCGAGGATTTTTGAAATAAAGGGAAGGTGAGACACCGGTCGGTAGTTTACCATGAGGTCAGGATCGAGGTTAGGTCTTTTAAGAAGAGGATGAATAACCGCTTTTTTGAATGCTAGGGGAACAGTGCCCGAGGAAAGTGATAAGTTTATAATATTTAGCACTGATGGGGGACTTTAATATCCATATGAATGATGGGGGACTTTAATATCCATATGAATACCCCATCGGACCCACCTTTTCTGCTTGCCTGTGTATCGGCTGGGGACATCTCTGCGCTGCTGATCTGCCTCCGCTTGGGATGGTTTCCTGCTGGCTCCGCTGTGAACGGGACTCTTGCTGCTGTGTTGGATCCGCTTTGGACTGGACTCTCGCGACTGTGTTGGATCCATTATGGATTGAACTTTCACAGTATCATGTTAGACCCGCTCGACATCCATTGCTTTCCTCCTCTCTAAGGTTCTCATAGTCATCATTGTCACCGACGTCCCACTGGGTCATTATTGTCCCCGATGTCCCACTGGGTGTGAGTTTTCCTTGCCCTTATGTGGGCCTACCGAGGATGTCGTAGTGGTTTGTGCAGCCCTTTGAGACACTAGTGATTTAGGGCTATATAAGTAAACATTGATTGATTGATTGATTGACCATTTACTATTTACCATGCAGCAGACATGTACCACATTTTATGGGCATTTTAGAAGCAGACCTACAATGGAAGCCACTTTTTAGCGCTCATGGGAAATGCTCCCACTAACAGATGCAAGAAAATGCATATTCCAAACAAAACTAACTCAGTTCTTAATATGGCTTATGCAAATTCTTGCTAATAATTCATGAAATGTATTAAATAAAAGTGAAGTCCATTTGCTGCTAGTTTGGCTTCGTGATTTACTCGATAGAGCCGCATTAGCTAGCTCGTAAGATGAGAGATTTTAAAATAATAAAACAACATTCTTAACATGGGTAATGTAAATTCTAAAACAACACGATCCTTGTAATTATTCATAAAATCTAGTAGAAAGTAGTAATGTACGTTTGTTGTGAATCGGACATTGTAGTCCAACCAGCTATAGCTCATATGACAAGCAATTTAAAATATTTTAAAAAAAACGTACTTCTTAAAATGGCTAATGTAATTTTCTAAAAATAAACTATCAGGGTAAAAATTCATGTAATGTATTAAATAGGAGTGAAGTCCACTTACTGCTAGTTTGGCATCGTAGTTTACTCAATAAAGCCGCGTTAGCTAGCTCGAAAGATGATCGATTTTAAAATAAAAAAACAACAACAAATTTTAAAACTATATTATCCGTGTAATTATTCATAAAATGTAGGAAATAGTAGTAATGTACATTTGTTGTGAATCTGACATCGTAGCCTACAAGCTACAGCTGCGTTAGCATGCTCATATGACGAGCAATTTAAAATATTTTTAAAAACTCAGTTCTTAACATGGCAAATGTAAATTTTGAAAGTAGACTATCTGGCTAATAATTCATGTAATGTAGTAAATAGAAGTGAAGTCCGTTTGCTGCTAGTTTGGCGTTGTAGTTTACTCGATATAACCACATTAGCTAGGTCGTAAGATAAGCGATTTTAAAATAAAACAAAAAAACAAAAACACATTTTAAAACTATATTATCCGTGTAAATTGTTGAAAATGATTTGCAAATCATTGTATTCAATTTATATTCACATCTAACACAATTTCCCAACTCATATGGAAACGGGATTTGTACAATCTTACTTAAGATTTCAGTTTTTGCAGTGCACTTGCTCGACGTGAACACGCAAAACTGGGGTAAGCAAAGAGTTAAAAGGGGGAGAACTGGGATCCAGCCCAGGTATGTCACTTTATATGAGTAAGTCTAAGTCGTAATGTGTTTAATGCATCAGTCTGTTTTAATTAAAGTCTGCAAAGCAGTTCTTTGCTTGGCAAGGAAAAATGGTTACGAAGAAAGAAAAAAAATAATAATAATGATAATGGTATGTAATCATTATTTTTTTCCCTCCGTTATCATGCCGCCCCCCCCCCCCCCAACCCCCCTCCCTCGGAGACCCTGAAAGGCGGGGGTCACCAAAGCGGTGCCCGCGGGCACCAGGTAGCCCGTAAGGACCAGATAAGTAGCCCGCTGGCCTGTTCTAAAAATAGCTCAAATAACAGCACTTACCAGTGAGCTGCCTCTATTTTTTTAAATTGTATTTATTTACTAGCAAGCTAGTCTCGCTTTGCTCGACATTATTAATTATAAGAGGGACAAAACTCGAATAGAATTTGAAAATCCAAGAAAATATTTTAAAGACTTGGTCCTCACTTGTTTAAATAAATTCATTTATTTTTTTACTTTGCTTCTTATAACTTTCCGAAAGACAATTTTTGAGAAAAAATACAACCTTAAGAATGATTTTAGGATTTTTAAACACATATCCCTTTTTACCTTTTAAATTAGTTCCTCTTCTTCTTTCCTGACAATTTAAATCAATGTTCAAGTATTTTAATTTTTTTTTATTGTAAAGAATAATACATACATTTTAATTTAATTTTCCATTTTAGCTTCTGAATATTTGTGAAATATTTCTTCAAACTTATTGTGATTAAAACAAAAAAAAAATATTCTGGCAAATCTCAAAAATCTGTGGAATCAAATTTAAATCTTATTTCAAAGTCTTTTGAGTTTCTTTTAAAATTTTTGTTCCTGAAAATCTAGAAGAAATAATGATTTGTCTTTGTTAGAAATATAGCTAGGTCCAATTTGTTATACATTTTAACAAAGTGCAGATTGGATTTTAACCTATTTAAAACATGTCATCAAAATTCAAAAAGTAATCTCAATCAGGAAAAATTACTAATGATGTTCCATATATTCTTGTTTGAATTTTTTCAAAAAGATTCGAATTAGCTAGTTTTTCTATTACATTTTTTTTCAGTTGTATTTTGAATTTCTGTCTGCCAACAAGGTGACTCTCATGGCTAATTGGACTTGGGTCGCAAGCTCAGGTCTGATCATCCTGTAGCTGGCCGCCTCTGGAGAGGGTGTATAGTGTTAAAGGCCGAAACACCCAGTGACCCAGAGGAACACTACTGATGATGCCCACCCGCAAATTATTTTATCCTTCAGGTCTTCCATTCACTTTCACTGTTCACCTGGGGCGGTATAGCTCGGTTGGTAGAGTGCCCGCGCCAGCAACTTAAGGGTTGCAGGTTCGATTCCCGCTTCCGCCATCCTAGTCACTGCCGTTGTGTCCTTGGGCAAGACACTTTACCCACCTGCTCCCAGTGCCACCCACACTGGTTTAAATGTAACTTAGATATTGGGTTTCACTATGTAAAGCGCTTTGAGTCACTAGAGAAAAGCGCTATATAAATATAATTCATTTCACTTCACTGTTCACCTACAAGGCTACCAAGTGTATGTGCTCACAAAGTATGCAAACGCCTCATTCGGTTTTAATTTGTTTTAGGAGTCTTTTTACATGTTTTTTAGGAGTATTTGTACGTGTTTTATGAGTTTTTTATGTGTTTTAAGGAGTCTTAATGTGTTTTAGGAGTCTTACTATGTGTTTTAGGAGTATTTTACATTTTAGATGTCACTGTGCATCTCTTCGGAGTCATGTTATGTGTTTTGGAGTCGTTTTTAATGTTTTAGAAGTTGGTTGTTGTGTTTTAAAATGTTTTACTAGTCATTTTAATGTGTTAAGTCATTTTAATAATATTAATAATAATAATAATGGATTAGATTTATATCACGCTTTTCTATTATTAGATACTCAAAGCGCTCAAAGAGAAGTGGGAACCCATCATTCATTCACACCTGGTGGTGGTAAGCTACATCTGTAGCCACAGCTGCCCTGGGGTAGACTGATGGAAGCGTGGCTGCCAGTTTGCGCCTACGGCCCCTCCGACCACCACCAATCATTCATTCATCATTCATTCACCAGTGTGAGCGGCACCGGGGGCAAAGGGTGAAGTGTCCTGCCCAAGGACACAACGGCAGCCATTTGGATGTAAATAGGTGGGAAGCCAACCTGCAACCCTCAGGTTTCCGGCACGGCCGCTCTACCCACTACGCCATGCCGCCCCATTTTATGCATTTGTGTTTCGCACAAGAGGTAGAACATCTCACTCTGTGTTTTCTGGAATCTGAATTCTATTCATTTTTTTCAGTTGTATTTTGAATTTTAAAGAGTCGGAATTGAAGATAAACTATGTTTCAAAAATGTATTTTCATTTTTTTCGTGTTTTCTCCTCTTTTAAACCGTTCAATTAAGTGTTTTTTTCATCCTTTATTCTCTACAAAAACACCTTCCATAAAAGGACAGAAAAAACTATTTTTTTTATATATATAGATTAATTTATTAAAGGTAAATTGAGTAAATTGGCTATTTCTGGCAAGTGTGTATCAAACTGGTAGTCCTTTGCATTAATCAGTACCCAAGAAGTAGCTCTTGGTTTCCAAAAGGTTGGTGACCCCTGCTGAAAGGGATACGCCGTAGAACAGGGGTAGGGAACCTATGGCTCGCGAGCCAGATGTGGCTCTTTTGATGACTGAATCTAGCTCTCAGATAAATCTGAGCTGACATTGCTAAACACAATAAGTAATGAATAATTCCACTTGTAATCTCAGTGTAAAAAATAACGTTAAAAATATAAAAATGCTCATGTATTTGAATCCATCCATCCTTTTTTTCTACCGCACTTGTTCAAGAAGTTGCCTTAAGGGTAAGAAATATTTTTTTTATTATTGGTTAGTGTAGGGCTAGCCCTCTTAGGGGTTCTTCAACAAGGCCCAGGTGGGCCTTTTACACACCTGTCGCTGATTTCGAGGCCGGTCCTGGCAACACCCCGCTTCGCTGCAGACCCGCAGGCCACGCCCCCTTCTAAGTTAGCTTCAGAATAACAACGTTATTACAATGAATAAGAGACCTACTATACTCTAGAAATGTTGGTCTTAATTAAAAATGCACACTTTTAGTTGTGTTCAGTGTTAAAAATATATTATATGGCTCTTACGTAAATACATTTTAAAATATTTGTCTTCTTGGCTCTCTCAGCCAAAAAGGTTCCTGACCCCTGCCGTAGAAAATGGATGGTTGGACGGATGTATACAATAAAAAGGTAATTATGTAACATTTGAAACCGTTGGAAAAAGTATTATTAACCTGAAATGGTTACAATTTCCAAAAAAGTACCACTCGGTAGCTAATGCCATTTGGGACTTTGGCAGCCAATGAAGTCCAGCAGAAATTTTATCAAAGCGACAGTTTATTAACCGCACAGCCGGCACCCCATGCAAGCAGAGACTGCAAACCCACCCACATACGCGCGCAAAAAAAAAACACGTTCAAACGCGCAGAGGCGAAGACGGTGCGCTCGCTGCTGCAACAAAACGTAGGGTGCACTCAGAGGTAGCGCTGATTGGCAGGCAAATTGTTCCTGCCGATACACCCACTTGACAGAGAAAAGCACCAAATGCATAAGTTAAAAGACATCCACAGAAATGGCCTCGGCATAGTTTGCATGAAAGGAAGCCAGATGCGCTTTGCGAAAAGTTGAGTCTGAGGTGAAATGGTTAGAAAAATATGATTTTTTTTTTTTTTTAAGAAGAGGAAACTTAATACTCTTTATGGAAACGGAGAAACTCAGGTGTCAATCAAGAGCGCTAAGCCCACTGTGTGTGGGCTGAGGCTCATTCAAGTTGGTGTTTTGATATTTTTTTCCTCCCTAATAACTTGGAGAGAGGCGACTGAGAACGATGAGCTCCAAGGAGGATATTAAATATTAAATAGTGTAACTATGTATCGATTTATCCATCCATTTTTTTACCGCTTGTCCCTTTTAGGGGTCGAGAGGGGTGTTGGAGCTTATCTCAGCTGCATTGGGGCGGAAGGCGGGGTACACCCTGGACAAGTCGCCACCTCATCGCAGGGCCAACACAGATAGACAGACAACATTCACAATCACATTCACACACTATTTGGATGAGAGAGCCAAAAAGCCAAATATTTTAAAATGTTTTTCCGTAAGGGCCATATAATATTTTTTTTTAACACTGAACACAACTAAACGCGTGCATTTTTAAGTAAGACCAACATTTCTAGAGTATGATAGGTCTCTTTTTCTTTGTACTAACATTGTTATTCTGAAGCTAACTGTGGAGGGGGGCGTGGCCCGCGGGCCTGCAGCAAACTGGGGTGTTGCCAGGACCGGCCTCGAAATCAGCGACAGGTGCGTAGATGGCCCACCTGGGCCTTGTTATCTAATCACCTGTCGCTCTGTTATAAGCAGCAGCCAGGAGGAGAGACGGGGCTGGGGCTGGAGCCAGAGCGCGAGCGAGAACGAATGAGAAAAATACAAATGTTGGAAAGCAACTGAGAGACTTATTGAAAAATAAAACAATATCGTAACCCTGAAACAAGCTCTCATGTCAGTGCTTGGTGGTCTGAAGAACCCCCCGGAGGGCAAGCCCCACACTAACCAATAATGAATAAATAACTTCTTACCATTAACGCAACTTCTTGAACAGGTGCAGTAGAAAACGGATGGATGGATTAAAACTGCATGAGAATGTTTTATATTTTGAACATTATTTTTTAACACTGTGATTACATGTGCAATTATTCATTACTTATCGTGTCAGGTAATGTCAGCTCAGATTTATCTGAGAGCCAGATGCAGTCATCAAAAGAGCCACAACTGGCTCGCCAGCCATAGGTTCCCTACCCCTGCACTAGGGACCATTTAGTGCTGCAAATCAACCTATCCCCAGGTGCTTGTCTTTTGGAGGTGGGAGGAAGCCGGAGTACCCGGAGGGAACCCACGCAGTCACGGGGAGAACATGCAAACTCCACACAGAAAGATCCCGAGCCCGGCTCGGAGTGAACCCAGGACTACTCAGGACCTTCGTATTGTGAGGCACATACACTAACCCCTGGCCCACCGTGCTGCCCTGTATCGATGTATATTCTTTATATTCAAGTAAATCGGTCCATGCTCTGGGATACCAGGAGATACAAAGTATATCAATCCAACATCGATTTAAAAGGTGATTAATTAATAGTATCGATACGAGGAAAGAAAACAGTGGCTTTGGGACCGGCCGACGTTGTATAAAGATATTCGTAGCATTTTTAAGTGAATCCATCCATCCATACATTTTCTACCGCTTATTCCCTTTGGGGTTGTGGGGGGCGCTGGTGCCTATCTCAGCTACAATCGTGCAGAACGTGTCGTACACCCTGGACAAATCGCCACCTCATCGCAGGGCCAACACAGATAGACAACATTCACACTCACATTCACACACTAGGGCCAATTTAGTGTTGCCAATCAACCTATCCCCAGGTGCATGTCTTTGGAGGTGTGAGGAAGCCGGAGTATCCGGAGGGAACCCACGCATTCACGGGGAGGACATGCATACTTCAGACAGAAAGATCACAAGACTACTCAGGACCTTCCTATTGTGAGGCAGACGTACTAACCTAATATAAAAAGTATATCTGTCATGTTTTGTGGTCATGTTCTGTTTGGTTTTGGACTCATTTGTACACTCTTGTTTGTTTTGTCACCATGACAACTCATTAGTTTCACCTGTTATGTGCTTAGGCTGTTGCCCCCGCGACCCGAACTCGGATAAGCGGAAGATGATGGATGGATGGATGGATGTGTTCACGACTCACGCACCTGTCAATCACTGCACCACTATTTAAGCCTGTAGTTGCCAGGCAGTCAGCCTGGCGACATCACCCTCTACACACCTTTGATACCTGATAGAGTCATGCTTTTCATGTCACAGTAAATGTTTTAGTTTTTGTTGTCCATAGTTCTGCCATTGTGCGAGTTTTTGTTTTCACAGCCAAGTTTTGAACCTCTGCTGAGAGCGGCTTTCGTTTGTTCCTTTTTTTTATTAGTCATTACCTTCACCTTCCATGTCCATTCCAATCGCTTTGCACCACGGGAAAACAATCCAAGTTACGACAATATCAATCTAACATCGATTTAAAAGGTAATCAATTAATTGTATCGAACAGTGGCTTTAGGAATGGCCGACTTTGTATAAAGATATTCTTAGGATTTTTAAGTGAATAAAAACGTAAACTGTTGCCGGTTTGTGACATCATCACCAGGCGCCAGCGGTCATCAAAACTATTAAGGCGGACACCCGAAAAATGAATAAGTTACCATTGCGATCTTTGTGTGGAAACATTTGGGCTTTTGCAAAGACATAGATTGATTGATTGAAACTTTTATTAGTAGATTGCACAGTACAGTACATATTCCGTACAATTGACCACTTTCCAATTCCCCCTTCAATACAAAAGTTGGGTAAAAAATGTCGCCTTTTTTTCAAACATTATCTCTTCTAAGGCCGTTTGTCGTGTCGGCTTCAAATACGCACAGGAGAGAGATTGAACCCTTCTGAATAAAAGTTGATGAAAGAGTTTTAATTACTACCCCGGTTTGGATTTTATGAGCCCGTAAAGAACAGGTGGGCTGGGGCTGTTGCGCTACTGCTGTCACAAGATGGCGGCTTCCTGCTCAGACAAAACTGCCTCTAACTCACTGTAGGACTGTCATACACACATGTAACAAAAACCTTAATGTAGGTCTCACAGAGACCTATATTTCATACACTGACCACCCCCAGCTAAAATCAACAGGAAGTTTGCTATTCCCCCTTAAATACAAAAGCTGCACTCCATTCACAATTAGAGTCTCAAAATGGCGGCACCAAGGCATCCTTATAAAATGCCCAAGCCACTTTACAACTGTTATTACTGTGAGACTGATGTATAACACATGTGTATACAACCTTTTCTCTGTGTAATAATCCATTCATCCATCTTCTACTGCTTATCCAGTGTTTGGTCGCGGGGGCGGCAGCCCAATCGGTCCCGTCCATCGCTGCTTGCAGCTTTAATTCTACATTTTTATTGTAATATTTTCAGAGTATGTCTGTTTTATTTTTTGGCCATAGTAAGACAATCCGAAGTTGTCTTTATTTTTTAGTTTTAATGCCATGATTTTATTAGTCCGGCCCACGTGTGCACAGATTTTTACTCCATGCCGCCCCTGAGCAAAAATGAGTTGGACACCCCTGTTTTAAGACAATGTATTTAAGGAGGGAGGGGGTATGTTGTACTAAGTGGTGGTCAGGAGTGTTGGAAATACTAAGCAGGGCGTTGCACCCTCTGCTTCTTACTGCTCGTAATGTCCCATAATGTAGGTATAATTAGACCCAGGAAATGGTGTATCATTAGTCCCAGCAAGGGTGTTAAAATAAAGTGTGAAGTTAATTGGTCAGGAATATAATATTCCATGGCTGAAATAAATCGGTGATTAAAGGAGCAGACAGCATACAACCGGAATTTATTTTTAAGCAGCTTATTGCAAAATCCAACAGGTGAGGAGCTAGAAATCCACATTATACTGAGTCTCACCTGTCCTGAAGCAAGTGGATTATTTCAGTCGCTCTGTTTTTTTACGATGGGGGTGATTAAAATATTTAAAAATGTCCCAGACATCACTAATTATTTCCTTTTTTTTTAGTTGGTCTTTATATTTTAATGAGAACATTTGCCACAACGCACAAAGCAGTTCAAGTTAAGGTTCCTTCTGCTGCTGGGTTGTACACATTAAAGCTTTTAGGCAGGGCTATTCAATTACATTATTTTGAGGGCCACGTTTAGAGAAAGCTAGGTATCTGGGGGCCGGAATTCCCTTCATTATTAGTCATATTTTGTATATATATATCCCAGTGTTCTCTACAGTAGACCTTTAATTTTGGTATATTTATATAAAAAGCTCACTCAATCTTCATTTCCACAGTTTTGTGACTATATGTGACTACAGATGCATTTTCAGTACTATTTAAATTTTGGTCTGTTGAAATTTCATTTGTGTAATGTTCGTACATGTTTAAAATGATTGAGATGCTAACTTTTGTAAGCCAGTCAATGGGGTCATCAATTGTATGTTAGCATTGAACTAGCGGCATAAGAGTCAACCTTTATCCTGTTTGGTTTTATTGACGTCGTTTAGTTGATACTAAACTGTATTGTTGATTTAACATGATTATTACATGTATGTGCACATCATATGTAAAGACATCTGTTTTCAATGAAGATGATCTAGATACATGTTTCCATTGTCTTTATTAAGTCTTATAGCACAGAGTTTGACTTTGAAGAAAGCAGGCTTAACAGTTTAGTGGCTCGCAGTCACTTGATAATGATGATAAGCAAACTTACGTACATTTATTTTTGTGATCAAAGAGTCTCCAGAAATTCAGCAACATCAACACAGAGTAGATTAGGGGTGTCCAAACTGCGGCCCGCAGCTAATTCACACATTCTGGAAATGCTATTGCAAAAATAAAAATAAAAAAACATTTAAAAAAGTGGAATGAGGTGAAATCTAACTAGAAAAAGTTGCAATGTTGACACAAAGCTGCTATGCAGGCTGTTTTTTATTTTTATTTTGTCTATCTTTATTTGTTTCTTTGTTTGCCATTGCTCCAAAAAAAATAAAAAAATCAATATTATAATGAATTGTTGACCTATTCAAAGCTCCAATTATTTCAGATGTTTCACTTTAACAGGTTTTATGTGGAAAATATTGAATATTTTGTGTGGTTGCCATACAAAAAACATCAATGTTTTCTTTGACAAAAGAGCATAAAACAAACAAAATAATAGTTCAAACGTTACTTCTGGAGTTGATTTCGTAACTTAAGTGTTGAAAGTTAAAAAAAAAAACTAATAAAAATGTATCACTTTATGAGTGGGGCACCGTTTGGATCCCAAATATATTTATTTTATTTACCTTTTCACTGTGATTACTCAAAAAATAATAATGAATTAAAATCAATGGTGTCCTGCATTATTGATATTTTTAAGCTCTAATTACTCCACCATTTACTTTACATCAACCTGAAGTTGATGTACTGTAGAGATTTATTGTAAGTGTTAAATAATTAAAAAAAAACAACAACTTCTTAGTTTTGCAGTACCATATTTTCAGTAGTATGAGCAACTACATTTTTCCAATGCTTTGAACCCTGCAGCGTTTATTTTTCTTTGCCAACGGCCATAATGTTTTGTATTCAACAAATACTTTTCGTATTACACCGAAAGAGACACTGAAAAGGTGTCTTATTTTTTGTGCTACAGCGCCATCGTTTGGACGTGTTCGCTCTATGTAGGTGCTGAGGGCTGAAAATGTACTTCCTCTCTCGTGTCTTGAACCGGAAGTATAACCCGACCATTATGTTACTGCTCCAAAAAATTATTTATTCATCACTTCAAGAAACGTTTGTAAGTTTTACAATTAGAAATGTCCGATTATATCGGGCTGCCGATGTTATCGGCCAATAAATGCTTTAAAATGTAATATCGGAAGTGATCGGTATCGGTTTCAAAAAGTAAAATTTATGACTTTTTAAAACGCCACTGTATACACGGACGGAGGGAGGAGCACAGAGCGCCAATAAACCTTAAAGGCACAGCCTTTGCGTGCCGACCCAATCACATAATATCAACGACTTTTCACACACACAAGTGAATGCAATGCATACTTAGTTAACAGTCTTGCAGGTCACACTGAGGGTGGCCGTATAAACAACTTCAACACTGTTACAAATATGCGCCACACCGTGAACCCACACCAAACAAGAATGACAAACATATCCACACCGTAACACAACAAAACAAATACCCAGAATCCCTTGCAGCACTACCTCTTCCAGGACACTACAATATACACCCCCGCTAGCCTCTATCTCCCCCCACCCCAACTCAACCCCTCTCCCCCCCAACCTCAACCTTATCATGCTCTCTCAAGGAGAGCATATCCCAAATTAAAAGCTTGTGAAGATTGCTGGGCATGATGATGCCTGATTTGTTCTTCCAGGAGTGCAGGCGGGCTCGAACACAGCGTACGGTAAGAAATAATGATTTATTAATAAATAAAACAGACTATGAACAGAAAAATTGGCAAAAGGGCACAAAAGGCAAAACAAAAACTACTAGCATGAGAGCTAGAGGAAATCAAATGCATAGCGCGAAAGCTAGCGAGTAGAAACATAGAATTGCAGTCGTCACTAGTTGCGTTTAAGCAAATTAGGATGCGAGAATGAATGAACAGAAAAAGCAGGCTTAAATAAGGGTGGTGATTAACAAAACAGGTGTGCTTCTGGAAACCACGGCAGGTGAAAATAATACGTTACTATGGAAACAGACTAAAACAGGAACTCAGGATGTCAAACAACAGAATGTGATACAAAAACGGAACAAAACTAGAATATGGGATGATACGGGCAGCGGATCATAACAAAGATGCTGTTATCAGGCATGTTAAAAAAAAACATGCACTTTGTGACTTCAATAATAAATATGGCAGTGCCATGTTGGCATTTTTTTCCAAAACTTGAGTTGATTTATTTTGGAAAACCTTGTTACATTGTTTAATGCATCCAGCGGGGCATCACAACAAAATTAGGCATAATAATGCATTAATTCCAGTACTGTATATATCGGTATCGGTTGATATCGGAATTCGTAATTAAGAGTTGGACAATATCGGGATATCGGCAAAAGAGCCATTATCGGACATCTCTATTTACAATATAACTAAAACAATTCATGCCTATCAAACCGTACTATGAGGCGCTACTAAACTCAGGGGTCGGTATGGTGTCATCTCCAGACTCGATATGGACTCCAGAATGGCAATTGTGGCGGTCCGCTCCCTGTATGATCAGTGTCAGAGCTTGGTCCGCATTGCCGGCAGTAAGTCGGACACGTTTCCAGTGAGGGTTGGACTCCGCCAAGGCTGTCCTTTGTCACCGACTCTGTTCATTACTTTTATGGACAGAATTTCTAGGCACAGTCATGGCATTGAGGGGTTCCGGTTTGGTGGCCGCGGGATTAGGTCTCTGCTTTTTGCAGATGATGTGGTCTTGGTGGCTTCATCTAGCCGGGATCTTCAGCTCTCGCTGGATCGGTTCGCAGCCGAGTGTGAAGCGACCGGAATGAGAATCAGAACCTCCAAGTCCGAGTACATGGTTCTCGCCCGGAAAAGGGTGGAGTGCCATCTCCGGGTTGGGGAGGAGACCCTGCCCCAAGTGGAGGAGTTCAAGTACCTAGGAGTCTTGTTCACGAGTGGGGGAAGAGTGGATTGTGGGATCGACAGGCGGATCGGTGTGTAAGGCGGAGGTTGTAACGATCCGTTGAGGTGAAGAAGGAGCTGAGCCGGAAGGCAAAGCTCTCAATTTACCGGTCGATATACGTTCCCATCCTCACCTATGGTCATGAGCTTTGGGTCATGACCGAAAGGATAAGATCACGGGTACAAGTGGACGAAATGAGTTTCCTCCGCCGGGTGGCGGGGCTCTCCCTTAGCGATAGGGTGAGAACCCCTGCTCCGGAGAGGAGCTCGAAGTAAAGCCGCTGCTCCTCCACATCGAGAGGAGCCAGATGAGGTGGCTCGGGCATCTGGTCAGGATGCCACCCGAACGCCTCCCTAGGGAGGTGTTTAGGGAACGTCCAACTGGTAGGAGGCCACGGGGAAGACCCAGGACACGTTGGGAAGAGTACGTCTCCCGGCTGGCCTGGGAATGCTTTGGGATCCCCCGGGAAGAGTTAGACGAAGTGGCTTGGGCGAGGGAAGTCTGGGCTTCCCTGCTTAGGCTGCTGCCCCCGCGACCCAACCTCGGATAAGCGGAAGAAGATGGATGGATGGGCCGCCAATTTAATAGCACTACTTTAAAGTGATATCGGATATTGCACATGTTTTGCCAGCAAAACATACAATAAATCACTGCCAAAACAGAGGCAATATGACGTTGTATTCTACAACAAAATGAAGTCCAGTGGGTGACAACGCACTTAGAGCCATTAAGCCTGGTCTTCAGTGCCTTGACAACAAACGTGTCCGCCTTTGTGGTGAAAGGCTGCAGCTAAGCTGGTCCAAGCTCAAATCAAGTAGCTGTCAGCACTTTTATTTTTTTCTTGCGAGAAAGACATGCATTGTCTCAATAAATGCCCCGGGATGCCGGCGAGCCCTCCCACGAAGTAAACAAGTCCTGCATCACCGGTCATCTGCACAGCATTCTTTGAGCACGAGATGATCATTTGGAAATGGAAAGTGGCAAACAAGAAGCCCCGCACCGGAGACAGCCTGCTATTTTCATGCTTGTTTGCTCCGTTCTTTTTTCCCGGCTACGTCTCCGCACATACCTTTGCACAAACCATCTGCCACACAGGTCCTTTGTGACTTTACTTCAAGAACTCCTAGTGGCTGGATCCATTCACCCAGGATACACGGCAGTGAAAAAAAAAAATAAAGCTTTAATTGGCTTTGCAGGGGGAAAGAAGCGGAGGAAGCCTTATACTCAGTCGCAATTTGGAGAGAAAAATAAAGCCCGACTCTTACTTCACCTGGTACCTTGTTCCATTCAATTCACACACCAGCTGGTTCTTTGTTTTTTGTTTTTTTAAACCATTTCAAGATACGAGCATGGGTGCTCTTAGGTGCTCGTTCACATCCAAATGTCACACAAAACCACACAACCGTGAGGCTACACAAGTACAACATGCATCTTTACGCGGAATACGTCTGTGTTATTTTCGTATTTTGTACAACAATTTCTGATTGCCATTTGCTAGTGTTTAAAAAAGTCATTTATAAGCTAGAAGAGGCAATTCCTGAAGGAATTTAAGTGTGAATGCTCCAATGCTGAGGTTGAATTTTTTTTTTAGAATTGTTGAAGTAGAGCAGTGGTTTTCAACCTTTTTTCAGTGATGTACCCCCTGTGAATTTTTTTTTAATTCAAGTCCCTTCTAATCAGAAAAAAATTGATAAATAAGTAAAATACAGCACTATGTCATCAGTTTCCGATGTATTAAATTATAAAACACTGCAAAATATTGCTCATTTGTAGTGGTCTTTCTTGAACTATTTGGAAAAAAAGATATCAAAATTACTGAAAACTTGTTGAAAAATAAACAAGTGATTCAATTATAAATAAAGATTTCTACACATAGAAGTAATCATCAACTTAAAGTGCCCTCTTTGGGGATTTTAATAGAAATCAATCTGGATTCAATAACTTAATTCTAAAAATTTCTTTACAAAAAAAGAAATCTTTAACATCAATATTTATGGAACATGTCCACAAAAAATCGAGCTGTCAACACTAAATATCCATCCATCCATTTTCCACCGCTTATTCCCTTTTGGGGTCGCGGGGGGCGTTGGCGCCTATCTCAGCTACAATCGGGCGGAAGGCGGGGTACATCCTGGACAAGTCGCCACCTCATCGCAGGGCCAACACAGATAGACAAACAACATTCACACTCACATTCACACACTAGGGCCAATTTAGTGTTGCCAATCAACCTATCCCCAGGTGCATGTCTTTGGAGGTGGGAGGAAGCCGGAGTACCCGGAGGGAACCCACACATTCACGGGGAGAACATGCAAACTCCATACAGAAAGATACCGAGCCTGGGATTGAACCCAAGACTGCATGACCTTCGTATTGTGAGGCAGACGCACTAACCCCTCTTCCACCGTGAAGCCCACACTGAATATCGCATTGTTGCATTTATTTTCGCAGTTTATGAACTTACATTCATATTTTGGTGACGTGTTATTCAATAAATATATTTATAAAAGATTTTTGATGAGGTGGCGACTTGTCCAGGGTGTAGACCGCCTTCCGCCCGATTGTAGCTGAGATAGGCACCAGCGCCCCCCCCCCCCCCACCCCCACCCCATCCGACCCCAAAGGGAATAAGCGGTAGAAAATGAATGAATTAATTAATTGTTGCTATTTTTAAAATAAAAAAATAAAAAAATCTCACGTACCCCTTGGCATACCTTCAAGTACCCCCAGGGGTACGCATACCCCCATTTGAGAACCACTGAAATAGGGTACACAATTCCTGAACAGGCTGATTATTTTGAAGTTGGAACAGTTTGAATCAGATGAAAAAATGTGGGAATTGCAGAACTTTGAAGAATGTCCCATTGATTTAAATAGGAATTTCCCCAAAATGTAGATATTCGGTAAAAGCGGGATTTTTTTTTTAAATGGTAAAAAAAAAACTTCATAATTAAATGTTTGCACATTGACTGTACAAACATACATATACACATACTGTACATATACATTCACTGTACAAACATATATATATACACATTCTGTACATATACAAGTACATATACATTCATACAGTCATGCACATAATCAATGTTTCATTAAACATATATTAACGTTGTTGCCCTAGGGCAGGGGTCGGCGAGCCGCATGCGGCTATTTGACCACTCTGATGTGGCTCAGCCGCATACTTGCCGACCGCCCGCAGAAGTCCGGTAGATTTCCAGATTTCAGTGTCTCTACCAGAAATCTCCCGGGTTAACATTTTTCGATTTTCACCCAGACATCAACTTTGAGGACATGCCGTGATGACAATGCCTTTAACACCCTTTCTGCATTTTCCCCATGCTATCTACGTGCCGGCCGGCCGTTCACATTTTGGATGCAACCTCTGTCTGAACGCATACGCAACTGCAAGGCATACTTGGCCAACAGCCGTACAGGTCACACTGAGGGTTGTGATATAAACAACTTTAACACTGTTATTAATATGTGCCACACTGTGAACCCACACCAAACAAGAATGACAAACACATTTCGGGAGAACATCTGCACTATAACACAACGTAAGCACGACAGAAAAAATACCCAGAATCCCATGTATCCCTAACTCTTCCGGGCTACATTATACACCCCCGCCCGCCCCCAACCCCGCCCACCTCAACCAACGCAAGGAGGGGTGGGGGTTGGGGGGGGGGGGGGGGCAGTTGCATTGTTGGTACCTGGGTGTATGATAATAATATTTTATCATTGATATATAAACTATCAGACTGCGTGGTCGGTAGTAGAGGGTTTCAGTAGGCCTTTAAGGTATGTAAATAAACATTTACAAAACATTTCGCACCATTATATATTGGCTAATAGGTGTTTTCGTTTTTTTTCAAACTTTCGGTGGGTGCGGCTTGAATGCAACATACGATAACGCTAATTATTTGTTTTCTATCTTTGATTTAAAGGCCTACTGAAACCCACTACTACCGACCACGCAGTCTGATAGTTTATATATCAATGATAAAATATTAACATTGCAACACATGACAATACGGCCTTTTTAGTTTACTAAATTATAATTTTAAATTTCTCGGGAGTTTCTTCTTGAAAACGTTGCGTAATGATGACGTGTACGCAAGACGTCACGGACTGTTAGGAAATATGAGCGCTGCACACACACACAGCTAAAAGTCGTCTGCTTTAACCGCATCATTACACAGTATTTTGGACATCTGTGTTGCTGAATCTTTTGCAATTTGTTAAATTAATAATGGAGAAGTCAAAGTAGAAAGATGGAGGTGGGAAGCTTTAGCCTTTAGCCACACAAACACACGATGATTCCTTGTTTAAAATTCCCGGAGGTGAAACTTTACTATGGATCAGAGCGGTCAAGCAAACATGAATCACGTCGGACTGTCAACCAGCAGGTTTCGGTGAGAAAATTGTCGTAAAAAGTCGCTTCTTACCGGAGAAAAGCTTAGCTTGTGCCGTCCATAGCTGTCGTCGACTCCCCTGAGACACTGGCGTCAAGACACCCGTGGAGACACCCCTCCGACTATCAGGTACTATTTAACTCACTAAAACACTAGCAACACAATATAAAGATAAGGGATTTCCCAGAATTATCCTAGTAAATGTGTCTAAAAAGATCTGAGTCGCGTTTTTTTTTTAACTTGTTTTTGTTTTTTGTTTTTCTAGTCCTTCGCTATCAATATCCTCAAACACAAATCCTTCATCCTCGCTCAAATAATGGGGAAATTGTTGTTTTCTCGGTCCGAATAGCACTTTTTGTTGGAGGCTCCCATTATAAACAATGTGAGGATGTGAGGAGCCCTCAACGGGTGACATCATCGACTGCGATTTCCGGTAAAGGCAAGGCTTTTCTATTAGCGACCAAAAGTTGCAAACTTTATCGTAGATGTTCTCTACTAAATCCTTTCAGCAAAAATATGGCAATATCGCGAAATGATCAAGTATGACACATAGAATGGACCTGCTATCCCTGTTTAAATAAGAAAATCTCATTTCAGTAGGCCTTTAAAGCACTCTTTAAATTTTGCTAAACTAAAATCCAACATTCAGGCAAGTAAATAAACAACGGTATTTGGGGTGGTATAGCTCGGTTGGTAGAGCGGCCGTGCCAGCAACTTGAGGGTTCCAGGTTCGATTCCCGCTTTCCCCATCCTAGTCACTGCCGCTGTGTCCTTGGGCAAGACACTTTACCCACCTGCTCCCAGTGCCACCCACACTGGTTTAAATGAACTTAGATATTGGGTTTCACTATGTAAAGCGCTTTGAGTCACTAGAGAAAAGCGCTATATAAATATAATTCACTCACACTCACACATATACAAAGTGCAGCCTGCGTTACCTTGTAGTTATACAACAACTTAAAAATACAACAAAATTATATAAAGTAACGATAATTATAATTTTTTTACCCTTATAAATGCAACATGTGTCATAGCTTATTATATAAATTATAAGGCAACGTCAGTTTGACACCGCCCTGATGCAAGGCTTACTTACATGTTGTGAAGCACGGACAAAACAGCAAGGTTCAAGTTGTGCGACCAAGTCTCTCAAGTGGCAATAATGGGGATTTCAAACGTGCAAATGTGATAAAACACATTCCGTTAAGTAGTATGCAGGGTTCTGGCACACCTTTAACAACAGTCATTGCAGGAAATGTGAGAAGATGCATTTATTAACAGAGCAAAGGTGATAACAAAGAAAGTTGTGGTTCATTTTGCTGCATGATAAAGCACTTTATGTTGTGGGGAACTGGGGAGTTTTTGCGTTTGCTGGAACTTTTAGAGCAGGGGTCACCAACGCGGTGCACGCGGGCACCAGGTAGCCCATAAGGACCAGATGAGTCGCCCGTTGGCCTGTTCTAAAAATAGCTCAAATAGCAGCACTTACCAGTGAGCTGCCTCTATTCTTTAAATTTTAATTATTTACTAGCAAGCTGGTCTCGCTTTGCTTGACATTTTTAATTCTAAGAGAGACAAAACTCGAATAGAATTTGAAAATCCAAGAAAATATTTTAAAGACTTGGTCTTCACTTGTTTAAATAAATTCATTTATTTTTTTACTTTGCTTCTTATAACTTTCAGAAAGACAATTTTAGAGAAAAAATACACATATACCTTTTTACCTTTTAATTCCTTCCTCTTCTTTCCTGACAATTTAAATCAATGTCCAAGTATTTTTTTTTTATTTGTAAAGAATAATACATACATTTTCATTTAATTCTTCATTTTAGGTTCTGTTTTTTTCGATGAAGAATATTTGTGAAATATTTCTTCAAACTTATTATAATTAAAATTTGTCAAAAATTATTCTGGCAAATCTAAAATATCTTTAGAATCAAATTTAAATCTCATTTCAAAGTCTTGAATTTTTTTTTTAATTTTTGGTCTGGAAAATCTAGAAGAAATAATGGTTTATCTTTGTTAGAAATATAGCTTGGTCCTATTTGTTATATATTCCAACAAAATGCAGATAGGTTTTTAACCTATTTAAAACATATCATCAAAATTCTAAAATTAATCCTAATCAGGAAAAATTACTAATGATGTTCCATAAATTATTTTTTAAATTTTTTCAAAAATATTCAAATTAGCTAGTTTTACTCTTCATTTTTTCCAGGTGAATTTTGAATTTCAAAGAGTTGAAATTGAAGATAAACTATGTGTCAACATTTTATTTTCATTTTTTTCGTGTTTTCAACTCTTTTAAACCATTCAATTAAATGTTTTTTTCATCATTTATTCTCTACAAAAAACCTTCCGTAAAAGGAAAAAAAAAATTATGACGGAATGACAGATATAAATACCCATTTATATATGTATATATATATATATATATATATATATATATATATATATACATATATATATATATATATTAAAGCTAAATTGAGCAAATTGGCTATTTCTGGCAATTCATTTAAGTGTGTAACAAACTGTAGCCCTTTGCATTAATGAGTACCCAAGAAGTAGCTCTTGGTTTCAAAAATGTTGGTGACCCCTGATTTAGAGCATCGCTGTCAGTTTTTAAGTCTACATTTTATTTCCGACTCGGTTGTACCACTAAATTACAAAAAAGTGTGCATTTAAAACGCATCGTCATTCTACATTTTGCAACACATATCTAGATCACAGGTGTCAAACTCAAGCCCACCACATTATTTTATGTGGCTGGCGAAAGCCTGGAAATAGTATGCGTTAATAAAATGCTTTATCTCTTTTTACTAAACAAATTTGTTATTTCCCTTTTGACATTAAAAATCATGCATATCTTTAGAAACCCATTTGACCACAAAAAGCTCTTTATGTGCTCACCGAGGTGCGCCATATGCGAGCGGGGGTACTTATGATTATGAATGATTCCGGGTGCCTTTGGAAAGAGTCAGTCAGCCATCATACAGCAGCCTTATCAACAGCACACGCGTCATCCGCCGTGCCGCGGCCAAGACAGCCTTAAGGTGGTTTCCAATTGCAGCTGATGGGCTTGAACAATTTGCACGGATGGCAGAAAAAACAAAAAACAAAAAAAAAAACATAATCAATCCGGAGATTATAGATAAGGGCACTAAAACCAGCCAAGCACAGCATTTTCTCTTATCGCAATTACACCTTGCCCTCCAGCCTCAGGTAGAGCCAATTAAGCTCTGAGAGGATGAGCGGGCAGCCACTTCACATCGAGAAGGCCTACAAGATGACTCCAAACACATCTCAGCACTGCAGCAGGCGGTAAAAACCGGAGAAAAGGACTGGTATACACAGGCAAGGAGCACCTGCGTTCAAAAGACTCCGGCTTATTAGTGATTCCTAGAGCTCAAAAAAAGTCTGCGGGCTATAGAGCGTTTTCCGTTCGGGCTCCAGTACTCTGGAATGCCCTCCCGGTAACAGTTCGAGATGCTACCTCAGTAGAAGCATTTAAGTCTCATCTTAAAACTCATCTGTATACTCTAGCCTTTAAATAGACCTCCTTTTTAGACCAGTTGATCTGCCGCTTCTTTTCTTTCTCCTATGTCCCCCCCTCCCTTGTGGAGGGGGTCCGGTCCGATGACCATGGATGAAGTACTGACTGTCCAGAGTCGAGACCCAGGATGGACCGCTCGTCGGGACCCAGGATGGACCGCTCGCCTGTATCGGTTGGGGACATCTCTATGCTGCTGATCCGCTTGAGATGGTTTCCTGTGGACGGGACTCTCACTGCTGTCTTGGAGCCACTATGGATTGAACTTTCACAGTATCATGTTAGACCCGCTCGACATCCATTGCTTTCGGTCCCCTAGAGGGGGGGGTTGCCCACATCTGAGGTCCTCTCCAAGGTTTCTCATAGTCAGCATTGTCACTGGCGTCCCACTGAATGTGAATTCTCCCTGCCCACTGGGTGTGAGTTTTCCTTGCCCTTTTGTGGGTTCTTCCGAGGATGTTGTAGTCGTAATGATTTGTGCAGTCCTTTGAGACATTTGTGATTTGGGGCTGTATAAATAAACATTGATTGATCGATTGATTGTTTTCCACTGTAGGTACCGTAAAGCGTATAATCGATGTTTATATTTTGCTTAAACCACAGCTATTGATCGCCGGGAATGACGGATGGTCGCCGGTGAGTGATGAGCAGTTTACGACGGCTGCATAAACGGTCCAAGGGCTCGCAGACCTTGCCCGGACATTTCCTCTCCCGTCACTTAAAATCCATTCATTACTTTCATGTCCTTCTTCCGGCCTTTCATTGGGAAATATCACGTAATGTGACGACTCAGCAGCACATAAGTTGATATGAAAGGGGGGGGGGGGGATTATGAATGGATTATGAAGCCAAGGCTTTTCTTCCTTCTGTCAATCTGTGTTCTTAGGACAGGGGTCGGCAACCCAGAATGTTGAAAGAGCCATATTGGACCAAAAATACAACAACAACAAAAATCCTTCTGGAGCCGCAAAAAATTCAAAGCCTCATATAAGTCGTATGATGAATGCAACACATGATGTAAGTGTCTATATTCGCTATATTAGCGTACTATCAAAAAGGCTGACGCAAATCTCCGTTGACAGAAATGTTCTATTTTATTTTTTACTGTACACATTTTTGCAACATTGGAAAACATACGTAATATAGAGCAGTGGTCCCCAACCACTTGATTGGTACCGGGCCGCAGAATAATTTTTAATTCATTTTTATTTTAAAAAAAAATAAAAATAAAAATAAAAAAATACTTTTTTACGCACAGCGTAAAACGTTTCATGGACAAAATGAGACAAAGAAGGAGTGGCAGAAAAATTTTAAAAACCTTTTCTGTGGCAGCATTGGAAAAAGTTACAAACTACGATGAGTTCAAGGTGTCAGAGTTGCCACTGACAGTCGGTTTGTGTTTTAGTCTCTCCTCTGTGTGTTTAGTATTTCTTGTCCTTAGTTCCTGTCTAGTGCTCTTATTTTGGTTCAGCTTCCTGTTTGTCTCCCTGTGTCCTGTTTTCACTCAGCTGCGGCTGATTGGCATCTGGTCACACCTGATGTCAATCAGCCTGCTCCTATTTGTACCTGTTTTGTCTTGTCAGTTGCTGGATCATTGTATTGTGTTGTCGATGTCTCGTCTAGTCGCTCTTGTGATCTGTTATCGCTCCTGTCGTGTCGTACCTTGTCTTTGCAGCGTAGCGGTAAGCTATGTTCAGCTGATGTTTGTAGCTTACTGTTTTTTGTTCCCTGCTTACGTTTTATTTTTCATTATACAAGTACGACTTCTGTTTGCCTGTTCACTACCCGCTAGCTTCCACGCTAAGCTTCTGTTCGTTATTTTCTAGCTCCCAGGCTAGCTCCTTTTGTTTGATTAACCGCCTCGTGCGCGCTTTGTGTTTGTACCCTTTTGTTTTTGTCTTAGTATTTAATTAAATCATGTTTTCACATTCCATGCCTGCCTCCTTCTCTGCATCTTGCGGTTCGTCACCAAACAACCTTGACACAAAGATTGCTGACATTAGGACAAAAGGGTGCTTTCCAAATACTCATCAGTGAAGCATGTATGACATAAACAGTGGGCTTTTTAACAATTAGGAAGGTTTGTGTCAAGTTTGTTCTCCTACAAAAAATATATTAAAACAAAAACAATATTTTTTTCTTCAACCTTTTCCATTTTGAAAGAGGTCCAGGGAGCCATAAGGGAGGTGTTAAAGATGCGGCTTTAGAGCCGCGGGTTGCTGACCCCTGTTTTAGGAGAATCCCACACTTTGGACTTTACGGCAGGGGTGTCAAACGTACGGCCCTTAGGGCCGAATCAGGCCCGCAAACAGGATTTAACCGGCCTGCAGGATGCATAATTGCCAACCCTCCCGATTTTCCCGGGAGACTCCCTAATTTCAGTGCCCCTCTCGAAAATCTCCCAGGGAAACTATTTTCCCGATTTCCACCCGACAACAATATTGGGGGATTGCCTTAAAGCCACTGCCTTTGGCGTCTTCTACAACCTGTCTTCACGTGCGCTTTTCCTCCATACATACAGCGTGCCGGCCCAGTCACATAATATATATGCAGCTTTCACGCACACATAAGTGAATGCACAGCATACTTGGTCAGCAGTCATACAGGTCACACTGAGGGTGGCCGTATAAACAACTTTAACACTGTTACAAATATGCGCCACACTGTGAACCCACACCAAACAAGAATGACGAACACATTTCGGGAGAACATCCGCACGTAACACAACATAAATACCCAGAACCCGTAGCAGCACTAACTCTTCTGGGACACTACAATAAACACCCCCACACCCCGCTACTACCAAACCCCGCACACGACGGGGATTTAAATATGCGCCACACTGTGAACCCACACCAAACAAGAATGACGAACACATTTCGGGAGAACATCCGCACGTAACACAACATAACAAATACCCAGAACCCCTAGCAGCACTAACTCTTCTGGGACACTACAATAAACACCCCCATCCCCCGCTAGTACCAAACCCCGCACACTTCAACCCCACTCACAAATTCGATGGTCTCAAGGTTGGCAAGTATGGCGGAACGGGTTTGCTAAGTATAAAAATTCACCTGAAATTTTTGAATGAAAGAAACAGCTGTTCTAAATGTGCCCACTAGATGTCACGATATCATTTTTTTTTTACCTTTGCACATGATGCTACAAACGAACAAAATAAACCACATGATGTTACTACATCATGTGATAGTTTCTCTTGTTATATTCTAATTTTAAAGTTATAGTTGTATTCTTATTGTTACTTTTTATTTTTATTCTTATTGTTATATTTTCTATTTTATTTCATTATATACCCCCATTATTTACGTTTTACTTTTTAAATTCGATCTCAATTCTTTACACTGCTGCTGGAATTTGGTGAAATTTTCCTAAGGGAACTCTCCTGAAGGAATTAATAAAGTACTATCTGTCTATCTATCTATCTATCTATCTATCTATCTATCTATCTATCTATCTATCTATCTATCTATCTATCTATCTATCTATCTATCTATCTATCTATCTATCTATCTATCTATCTATCCATCTATCCATCTATCTATCTATCTATCTATCTATCTATCTATCTATCTATCTATCTATCAGTCGAGGAAAAGGCTCAAACTACATACACAACATACTGTAATTTGATTTTGATATAATTTTTGTATCTTGATAGATTGAAAATCAACACCAATGAGTTGACTGATTATCACATTATCACATAATATAGTCCGAGAAAATAAATAACGACAAATAAAAAAAAAAACAATTCACATTTTTATGATGGGGTATTGTCCGTACAATTTTGAGGGAAAAATTAATTTATTCCACTTTGGCTGTAAAAAAAATGTGGGAAAAGTGAAGCGCTGTGAATAGTTTCTGAAAGGAAGCGTTTTAAAATGTAGATTAAAATCATCGGCTTCACGGTGGCAGAGGGGTTAGTGCGTCTGCCTCACAATACGAAGTTCCTGCAGTCCTGGGTTCAAATCCAGGCTCGGGATCTTTCTGTGTGGAGTTTGCATGTTCTCCCCGTGAATGCGTGGGTTCCCTCCGGGTACTCCGGCTTCCTCCCACTTCCAAAGACATGCACCTGGGGATAGGTTGATTGGCAACACTAAATTGGCCCTAGTGTGTGAATGTGAGTGTGAATGTTGTCTGTCTATCTGTGTTGGCCCTGCGATGAGGTGGCGACTTGTCCAGGGTGTACCCTGCCTTCCGCCCGATTGTAGCTGAGGTAGGCGCCAGCGCCCTCCGCGACCCCGAAAGGGAATAAGCGGTAGAAAATGGATGGATGGATTAAAATCATCAAAGGTCCCATTTAATGATCTTTTCACCAATGTGTGCTCCATACTGTAATGCAAGGGCTATAACTAGGACTGAAAAATAAATATTTATCCTGTCTCTTTTTATTAATTTTTTTTAACAATAACCTCACAAATAATTTAGTAATATATATATATATAACTATAACTATATATATATATATATATATATATATATATATATATATATTTAAAGGTTCCTTATTTAAATATAACAAGAGACAACAATCTTCAATACAAACACAATAACAACATTATGCTTCCAAGTACAGCAATTCAAAGAAAGTCATTGCAAGAAAAATGTAGTCTTCGTACAGACCGAGTTATGACAGCAGAGAACATTATTGCTCCGTAATATTATTCCGGTGGGTGCTTCTATGTTTCAAAAGGTCAGTGAAGGCACCTTAGGAATGATGTGTGGGAATGCTGTGTGATTGGTGGAAAACAAGGAAGTGCGCAGAAAAGTAACCTTTTACAGTTTGTTAATAAACCTACCAGGAAGCAGGAGCTTCCCCGTGTCTTTGTCTGGGCGCTATAGTCTGGAAACTTAGCATGGAGGCCATTGTTTTAAGCTCTGCAATGTTGCACTTGTGGTTAGGATTGCATTTGTCTCGTACCCTCTGAAAAAGTCAACCAGATTTTTACGTACTATACCATATGGCCCCATTCATCATGGTTTACCTGACACATGAAACGTGACATTTTTTTATTTTTTTTGGAGAGGGGGGTGCACTATCTTCGTTAGCCTCTTAAGGCCCAAACTATTTTTTTTACATGCTTTTTTTATTTATCTTTGCTATTTGGACTTATTGGACCCTAATTAGAATAAAAACTAAGTATCGTCCTTTTATATGATGCACTTAGTTCGTAAGTAACGAACGTGTACTTCATATTTATGCTAATTCTTATTTTTACCTTTTTTTTTTCAAAATTCCATTTGTATGTTATACTCTTCTGACACCACCAGATGGCAGTATAAGTGTCCACATAAGCGACCATAAGACCCCAATTCAGTAGTGTACACGCATGTGGCCAACTAAGCCTTTAGAGGTCAGTAGCCAGATGGCAGTTGAATGTTAAAGATCCTAAATACATTTTTTGGGCAATTCCAACTTTGACCAGAGCGTCAGTTGCTATGCGGAGTGGCATTTCAATCATTTTCAGCAGACTGCATTGTGTGTCAGGCAAGATCCACCCAAGGATGGGGGCCATATGAATCCCTTTCTGACTGTAATGCATATTTATGCATATTTTGGGCCGATCAAATTGCTGTTGAAGAGGAACTGCACTATTTTTGGAATTTTAGCCTATCCTTCACAATCATTGTGAGAGACATGACGACGGATGGATTTCGTTTTGATGGATTTTAATTTGTAAAAAAATGTCTGCTTACAGCAGAGGTTCTCTATTCCACCCATAAAATCCAATAAATAACCATTCAAAAAGCGCCAACAAAACCCTATTTACATTTCGTGACTTAAATATTAACCAAATATTAGTGATATTGTTATAATAAGCGCTAATGGAGACGAACTATTTATAGCGGCAACGTAGTCCCCTATGTTTACATTATCGAGTGGTCTGCTGTTTCCTAGCTTCCCTGCTCCCTGTCAGTTTATTGTATATCATAAATCCTGCATCTCATCCGACAAGTTGGTACACTTTAACAGCCATTTAGGACCTGGAAATGGTGAGAAAAACACAAAAAGATGCTTTGTCCCACCCCGTTTCTCCGCGAGGATTAATATGAACAATCGAGCTGTGTGCATCCTAATGACAGCAGACCTTGTACGGTAAGGGAAATTGTGTTATGTTTGTTGGCTCTCATAAAGTTTGAACCGCGCATACTTAAAATGATCAAAATACGTAAAAAATCAAATGTTATCATGAATGCGCCCGCTGCTATATTACACACAGTCGTGGTCAAAAGTTTACATACAGCTGTAAAGAACTTGATGTCATGACTGTCTTGAGTTTTTAATAAATTCTACAACTCTTATGTTTTGCGATGGAGTGATTGGAGCACATACTTGTTGGTCACAAAAAAACATTCATGAGGTTTGGTTCTTTTATGAATTTATTATGGGTCTACTGAAAATGTGACCAAATCTGCTGGGTCAAAAGTATACATACAGCAATGTTAATACTTGGTTACATGTCCCTTGGCAAGTTTTACTGCAATAAGGCACTCTTGGTAGCCATCCACACGCTTCTGGTTGAATGTTTGACCACGCCTCTTGACAAAATTGGTAAAGTTTAGCTAAATTTGTTGGTTTTCTGGCATTTACTTTTTTCTTCAGCATTGTCCACACTTTTAAGTCAGGACTTTGGGAAGGCCAGTCCAAAACCTTAATTTTTGCCTGATTTAGCCATTTCTTAACCACTTTTGACATGTGTTTGGGGTCATTGTCCTGTTGGAACACCCAACTGCGCCCAAGACCCAACCTCCAGGCTGATGACTTTAGGTTGTCCTGAAGAATTTGTAAGTAATCCTCCTTTTTCATTGTCCAATTTAAATCACCAGTTCCATTGGCAGCAAAACAGGTCCAGAGCATAATACTACCACCACCATGCTTGACGGTAGGCCTTGTGTTCCTGGGATTAAAGGCCTCACCTTTTCTCCTCCAAACATATTGCTGGGTATTGTGGCCAAACTGCTCAGATTTTGTTTCATCTGACATCACATGGACATAGATAAGACCTTCTGGAGGACAGTTCTGTCAGAAAACCAACACATTTAGCTGAACTGCACTATTTTGGTCAAGAGGAGTGGTCAAAAATTCAACCAGAATCTTGTGGATGGCTACCAAAAGCGCCTTTTTGCAGTGTAACTTTCCAAGGGACATGTAATCAAATATTAACATTGCTGTGTGTATACTTTTGACCCAGCAGATTTGGTCACATTTTCAGTAGACCCATAATAAATTAATAAAAGAACTACACTTCAAGAATGTGTTTTTGTGACCAACAAGTATGTGCTCCAATCACTCTATCACAAAAATAAGAGTTGTAGAAATAATTGGAAACTCAAGACAGACATGACATTAAACTTTTGACCACAAGTGTATATACTTACATTATCTATATAAAAATTAAATGGAGTTGTTTGGATGTTTATTTAAGGACTTTATAGGCAGAATTGAGCAGCTCCAAAAAGCTCCTTTGTAAGCGGACTTTTGATCGCATGTATTTGATATTTAAAATGCATTAAAAAAAATAACATCCATCGTCATTTCTCTCATGGCGGTGAACGATAGCCAAAACTCCCCCCAAAAAGTGCAGTTCCCCTTTAAGTATACAGCATCCAAACAACATTTTATCTCATAAAACCCGTGGAGCACATTTAGGAAGTCTTTAATAACCGGTGTAGTGGGAGTCGGAATACATGCATTGGAATGAGTTCAAATGGGACAAAAAAAAATAAAAATAAACTCCTTATTGGCTCGTCATTTAATACCACTGTCGCCAAGAGGGGGGAAATCGACAAAGTAGGTCGAGGCAAAACATGCACAGGAAAAAAGGTGCTAAATCCAAATTGTGATTGGTCATATGGGCTGCTTCCGTAATTACCTCCACTTGACAATTCTCCCCTTGTTGCACTATTCGTCATGGGATGCCAAAAAAAAATATCCGCTTTTAGTAAAAGAGTGTGTTCCTTCACACATTTACGACATGAAGGGATGGCCAACACACAAAACACAATCGCAATCAGGTGGCTGGTATACAGATTGCAACATTCAACATAAACCAATCAAGGCATACTTAAAGGGGAACATTATCACAATTTCAAAAGGGGTTAAAAACAATAAAAATCAGTTCCCAGTGGCTTGTTGTATTTTTTGAAGTTTTTTTCAAAATGTTACCGGTCCCGGAATATCCCTAAATAAAGCTTTAAAATGCCTTATTTTCGCTATCTTCGAAACCACTATCCATTTCCCTGTGACGTCATACAGGGCTGCCAATATAAACAACATGGCGGTTACCACAGCAAGATATAGCGACATTAGCTCGGATTAAGCGATTCAACAGATTACGCATGTATTGAAACAGATGGTCGGAGTATGGAGTCAGATAGCGAAAACGAAATTGAAGAAGAAATTGAAGCTATTGAGCGAATAGCTATTGATGCTATTCGGCCATAGCGTGGGTGTACCTAATGAAGTGGCCCATGCCTTATTAGCATCGCCGGTAAAATGTGCGGACCAAACGATCAGGACTTTGGCATTTTGTGACACTGGAGCAACTTAAATCCGTCGATTGGGAAGTGTTTGTTTCGCATTAAATGTGGGTATCTAGTTTCAAATGTACATACAGCTAGCGTAAATAGCATGTTAGCATCGATTAGCGTATCATGTTAGCATCGATTAGCTGGCAGTCATGCCGTGACCAAATATGTCTGATTAGCACGTAAGTCAACAACATCAACAAAACTCACCTTTGTGATTTCGTTGACTTAATCGTTGCAAATGCATCTGCAGGTTATCCATACATCTCTGTGCCATGTCTGCCTTAGCATCGCCGGTCAAATGTGCAGACACTCTGGCAAATTCAATGGGGGTCTGGCGGCAGATTTCTTGCCAGTGGTGCAACTTGAATCCCTCCCTGTCAGTGTTGTTACACCCTCCGACAACACACCGATGAGGCATGATGTCTCCAAGGTTAGAAAAAAATAGTCGAAAAAACGGAAAATAACAGAGCTGAGACCCGGTGTTTGTAATGTGAAAATGAAAATGGCGGGTGTGTTACCTCGGTGACGTCACGTTCTGACGTCATCGCTAAAAGACCGATAAAAAAAAAGGCGGTTAATTTGCCAAAATTCACCCATTTAGAGTTCGGAAATCGGTTAAAAAAATACATGGTCTTTTTTCTGCAACATCAAGGTATATATTGACGCTTGCATAGGTTTGGTGATAATGTTCCCCTTTAAGGTATGTCATGGTTCACACATCTATTATCTCAATCGCTCGTGTTGAACGATGACAAAACAGGACCGTTGCAGGATTTAGCACACAAATTGCACACACTTGCAAGCATTGTTGTGAGTGTTATTTATTCAGACTTTGGTACCACAGCTTGGTGACAGAAATTGGTCGCCTGCCCTTGTGTGCTCCAGCTTGTTCAGATTTCTGTTTAAGCAATCTCCATGGCTCTTGTTTACATTCCGGCACCAGTAGCAAAATGATTTTGATACTTACGGTACCTTTCTAAATAAAGGGGAGCACAAAAAATTGCATTATCTGCTTTATTTTAACAATAAAATCTCACAATATATTAAACATATGTTTCTTATTGCAAGTGTGTCCTTAAAGGCCTACTGAAATGAGATTTTCTTATTTAAATGGGGATAGCAGGTCCATTGTATGTGTCCTACTTGATCATTTCGCGATATTGCCATATTTTTGCTGAAAGGATTTAGTAGAGAACATCCACGATAAAGTTCGCAAATTTCGGTGCCGAGAGAAAGGCCTTGCCTCTTCCGGAAGTCGCAGACGATGACGTCACATGTTTGATGGCTCCTCACATATTCACATTGTTTTTAATGGGAGCCTCCAACAAAAAGTGTGATTCGGACCGAGAAAACGACAATTTCCCCATTAATTTGAGCAAGGATGAAAGATTTGTGTTTGAGGATATTGATAGCGACGGACAAGAAAAAAAAAAAAAAACGCGATTGCATTGGGACGGATTCCGATGTTTTCAGACACATTTACTAGGATAATTCTGGGAAATCCATTATCTTTCTATCGTGTTGCTAGTGTTTTAGTGAGTTTAATAGTACCTGATAGTCGGAAGGATGTCTCCACGGGTGTCTCAGGGGACTGGACGGCAGCTTCATGGACGGCACAAGTTCAGCTTTTCTCCGGTAAGAACTGATTTTTAACTACAATTTTCTCACCGAAACCTGCTGGTTGACATTCAGTAGGATTCATGTTCGCGCTGATCCATAGGAAAGTATCACCTCCAGGAATTTTAAACAAGGAATCACCGTGTGTTTGTGTGGATAAAGGCTAAAGCTTTCCAACTCCATCTTTCCACTGTGACTTCTCCAATATTAATTGAAAAAATTGCAAAATATTCTGCAACACAGATGTCCAAAAAACTGTATAACTATGCCGTTAAAGCAGACGACATTTAGCTGTGTGTGTGCGCAGCGCTCATACTTCCTAAAAACCCGTGACGTCTTGCGTACACGTCATCATTACACAACGTTTAATTTAAAATTGTAATTTAGTAAACTAAAAAAGCTGTATCGGCATGTGTTGCAATGTTAATATTTCATCATTGATATATAAACTATCAGACTGCGTGGTGGGTAGTAGTGGGTTTCAGTAGGCCTTTAAACACAAGACAACTTGTCTTTTATTAGTAAGTAAGCAAACAAAGGCTCCTATTTAGCTGCTGACATATGCAGTAACATATTGTGTCATTTTCCATTCTATAATTTTGTCAAAATCATTAAAGTCAAGTGATAGAAAATTTAATCTACTTGTTCATTTACTGTTAATATCTGCTTACCTTCTCCATACAATGTTATATCTATACTTCTGTTAAAATGTAATAATCACTAATTGTGCTGTTGTTTGATACTTTACATTAATTTTGGATGATACCTCAAATTTAGGTATCAATCCGATACTAAGTAGTTACAGGATCATACATTGGTCATATTCAAAATCCTCATGTCTCCAGGGACATATTTCCGGAGTTTATAAACATAATATACATTCTTAAAAAACGAAATTATTATTATTAAAACAATTTTTGTTAAAATAAAGATAAATACTGTACTTAAACATCTGCTTGACTTATGATTTCAAAACAAATTGTCAATCAAATTGTAGACTGTAAAATTGACAGTAGATTTTTTACTGTAAAATCAACCCTGGTACTGTTTTTTTTTCATATACAGTAAGACACTGAAAACATTTAAAAAAAAAAAACATTGAAAAAATATTTTACGGTAAACATAAATCCTGTCAGCTTTGTTGCTTGAATTTTACTGCTAAACACAGTGGTATGGTTTTTCCATTCCATTCCATTTATACATTTTTTTTTATATGCTGAAAAAACCCCATTGCTTTTACTGTAAAATTCTTGTGACTGAGCAGCCATTTTCTTTTCTTTCTTTTTTTTATTGTTTTATTTTAAAATGTGAGGCATGGTTTTATTTGCAATCTGGGAATGCCTCAGGAATCAAACATTTGCCCAGTATTAAAATAGGTTATACAACTGACTGTGGAGCAACATTTACACAACATTTACACCAAATCATGTCCAACACATACAAACAAATTTGAATATTGTGGGTGAAACTAAGATATGACATAGGCCCATAACATGCAACTTAACCTTCGTCTGGTGTTAGGGTCGGCACCGACCCGTTTTAGTTTTTAAATGCATAAAAACACCACATACATTTATTTTTTTGCATCAAAGCTTTTTGACTTTGTCAGGAACCTCTTTGTCAACAAAATAAAATATTTTAATTTTTTTCACTAAATTATAAAATGCTCTGGTAGAAATTATGCCCTTGGTGGTGTTAGGGTCGGTTTCGACCCGGTTATAAAAATAAGATGATAAAGCAATGATAAGAGCCAAAACTGAACACACTGACAGCCAGCTCCTCTCCCAATCATGTGAGCTTTAGTGGATTCTCATTTTACCTTGTTATCCTGTACAAAAACAAACAAAAGACGGACACTAAAAGTGTCACTTTTTGCCACTCTGATTTTGTTTTTTTTATTCGTTTTGGAACTAGTAATCTATTTCTCTTGGTTTCATTCGCTTGATTGGTTGTTTGTTTGATGTTGGATTTCTGTTGCTGAAAAAAATACTTTTTAGCCTCTTTCTTGAAGTAAATATATATGGGTCGAAATTGACCCGTAACACAATAGATGTTACTATAGTTAAAATTCTTAAAAGGAAAAAATAAACAAAACACATTTATTTAAGAGATGTGTTCTAATACCCCTTAGTAATAGTTAGGTAACACAACAACCTTTTTTTTATTTATATGATTCTCTTGAGGTTCGTTTTACCATTTTTAAAAATTGAAATCGAGGGGTATACTGACAAAATAAGGCCCAATGGCCCAAACCAAAAATATTAAAACCAATATTTTCAAGGATAAGGAAGCCTAACAAGGTAACCAAGAGATGGGAAACAAATTGGATGATAGGTAATTGTTTTTAGTGTATTTTACAGCTGATTTAAAACATGGGTCAAAACCGACCCGTTAACATAAGAGATGGTAACAGAAAGCTAACACAAGAGGAAGGTTAAGATATTGCAATACTTCCTTTGATATAATTTTGATGATTATGCGTCGCAGCTTATAAAAACCTTGAATTGAAAATGTGAACATTTTTGTTTTTCTAAAACCGTAAACCACAGTCATCAAAATTAGATGTTACCGGGAGCAGACAAAACTGTCTTTAATCATACCAAGCAGAAGCCTTGTAAAACTCCACTGTGTAGGATGGGAAGCAACATGAAAGTGTTCTGTTTCTTTCATGTATTGTAATCAACAGAAAGATATTGTCTCGACCCAGGACTACAAAGCGAAGAGGAAGCAGGACCAGACTCCCCCAAGGGCATCGCTTTTTTGAACTGTTGTAATCAAAGGCGATGGGTGTTTACAACCTCCCTCCCTCCCTTAGAAAAAGCTGTTTCCGTGTAATCAGGGAAAGTCCAAATAAAAGAGGAGGCGTACAATCTTTCGCCTGAGTGTGATGGAGATTGTACAACAGCACAGCCCAGATGTCTCTCCTCAATTGAGCCAAATTTAATTGTGTCTCTTTTTAATTCCTTGCTTCTTGTCTTGTTTAATAGATGTCATCAGTATTTGAACCTGACATTAGAACAAGTAAAAGCTTGACATATTTCATTTGCAATTATGCAATTAGTTATCTTTGTATTTTTTTGCAAATATGTTTTATTGAATTAACGAGCTGCCAGTTTTTAAAGTAAATTATAAATATTTAGTTTGCAGCTTATTTAAAAAAATATATTGTAAATGTATCGTAAACATTATAAACATGTACTGTATACTCATATATTACTCTGAGGGCAACCATAACTGCGATGTGGCCCTTACACAAAAACAACTTTGACACCCTTGGGGTAAACATTTGCTCTCATCCTTTCCCAAGGCTGATTTATCGGAGTTATTTATTGTCGTTGGAGTTTTATTGTAATTTTGTAGTACGATAACATCTATATTTTACTATTAGTCTCCTCTGCGTCAAGTCTGATTCAGTGTGCCGACTTGCAAAGTTTTATAGACTGGATAAAGAAGATGTTGAAGGATGACGGACTTCTTGGAATGATGACACCACATGTAACAAGTAACATAGGAATGTAGCTTATACGCTCTCATGAAAGGTTTCTCATACATTTTTATGGCTCGAGGCAAGATGGGCAAAGTCTGGCTTGTATTTATTTCAAGGCTAAACCATCTGTGTAGGTTTGATGTACAGTACGCTGCATTGTTCCATGTAACCTCTTTGCCCCTGTAGATGTGTTCCCTGTCCAGCCTTGAAACTTGAAATGATGCGTGACGTCCAAACAAACCGTGTCATCAGCCGCTCGGAAAAATTATGGACTCCAAAAACAAACACAGACAACATAAAAGCGGTGGGTCCCTCCTCCCCCTTATGACTTATAAGGTCTTACTTAGCACTGTAAGACCTTGTCTGCTGTTATATAAAATATACGCTCTTTAAAAAAATTTATAAATACAAGCTGATTTGTTTCCTGTAAGACAGACAACATTGGGCCTGATCTACTAAGATCCAAATAACAAGTGCTAAATAGCATGTGCAAACTATAAAATTGTGTAAATTATTAGCGTGAGTGTTGCAGGTGATCTACTAAGACTGTAAGTGCTAGAGTTTCCCCGACACCAATATTCTGGTACCGATACAAAAATGTTTTCGATACTTTTCTAAATAAAGGGGACCACAAAAAAATAAAAAAATAGTATGGTACATTAAACATGTATTTTATATCGTCCTTAAATAAAATAGTGAACATACAAGACAACTTGTCTTTTATTCAGTAAGTAAGCAAACAAAGGCTCCAAATTCTTCTTCTTACTAGAGATGCGCGGATAGGAATTTATATCATCCGCAACTGCCGCACCAAAGTCGTCATCCACCCGCCATCCACTCGAACCAACATTTTATCAGGGCCGTACCCGCCCGCCAACCGCCCGCTGAAATATATCAGAGGTCGGCCGCCTTTACCACTCACAGAGCTATTTAAACCTGTTTCACGGAGTAATGATGACAATTGGAGCCACTAACGTTCTCGCGACTATCCAATAGCGTTCATCCTGATTACAAAAATATGGGCGTGCTGTGAAGCCATTGCTTTAGACCAGGGGCGCTCACACTTTTTCTGCAGGCGAGCTACTTTTCAATTGACCAAGTCAAGGAGATCTACCTCATTCCTATTTATAATTTATATTTATTTATTTATGAAAGAGACATTTTTGTTAACAAGTTAATGGTGTTTAATGATAATATAAGCATGTTTAACACACATAGATTCATTTATTTCATGAAGACAAGAATATAAGTTGGTGTATTTGATTCTGATGACTTGCATTGATTGTAATTAGACAGTGGTGCTGATAACGTCCGCATTTTCAAATGGAGGAAAAAAAAGTCCTCCTTTCTGTCCAATACCACATGAAAGTTGTTGGATTGTCCAACTTGCATACTCGTTTCTAAAAACACTTTGTTATGAGGGTAGCATATGTGTGTGGCCCTTTAATGTCTGGCAGCAGGTGAGTGACGTCAGTGAGTGTGCGGGTGGGCAAGCAAGTGAGAAAGCGGTCGCTGAGGGCGGGGGAGAAATACATTGGCATCAGACTCCGTAGCTTGCTAGCTTGTGCACGCTAGCTTTCTGAGACTCTTATTTTGTTAGCACAGGCAGGATGAAACAGGTCTTTTATGGTGAAGACAGGAACTGTGCAGTCGGTCTTTAGAGTTTTGACAGTAGGTACGGAGTCTCTAGAAATAAAATGTGTTTCTCTGCGTCCGCCCTGTTAGTGATTTTTTTCTTAAATATGAGCTCGCAGCAGCCAGCGTCATCTCACAAGATCCTCGGGTGCCAAGAATGTCAAACAACTGACGAAAGTGAAGTCTTGGTATGATTGATGATTGCTCATTTTTATGTCTATTTTTTAATGCCTGGCTTGAGATCGACTGACACACCCTCCGAGATCGACCAGTCGATCGCGATCGACGTAATGGGCACCCCTGCCTTAGACACCTTCAACAACATTTACGAACCGTTGTATGCATGTTGTGTGCAGCTTCCGCAATCACACGTACAGGCTTGAAAGGCATACTCGGTGATACAGAGTACACTGATGGTTGTGATATAAACAACTTTAACACTTACTAATATGCGCCATGCTGTGAAGCCACACAATACAAGATTGACAAACACATTTTGGGAGAACATCCTCACAGTAACACAACATAAACGCAACACAACAAATACCCAGAATCCTTTGTATCCGTGAAATTTCCTGAATATATTTTACACCCCCCCGCCCACCTTACCGACGTACGGGGTAGCGGGGTTTGCTGCTAGCGGGGTTTATAAAATAGTCAGGTCGTGTCATGAATACAAAGGATTCTGGGTATTTGTTGTGTTACTGTGAGGATGTTCTCCCGAAATGTGTTTGTCGTTCTTAATTGGTGTGGCTTCACTGCGTGGCGCATATAACGAAGAGTGTTAGAATTGTTTATATCACAACCAAGAAATATTAACGCTGCGCACACACAGCTACAAGTCGTCTGCTTTAACCGTATAATTACACAGTATTCTGGACATCTGTGTTGCTGAATCTTTTGCAATTTGTTCAATTAATAATGGAGAAGTCAAAGTAGAAAGATGGAGTTGGGAAGCTTTAGCCTTTAGCCACACAAACACACGGGGATTCCTTGTTTAAAATTCCCAGAGGTGAAACTTTACTATGGATCAGAGCGGTCAAGCGAACATGTATCCCGACCAAATGTCAACAAGCAGTTTTCGGTGAGAAAATTGTGGTAAAAAGTCGCCACTTACCGGAGATCAGCTGAGCTTGTGCCGTCCGTACAGCTGCCGTCGACTTCCATTAGACATTGGCCTCAAGACACCCGTGGACACACCCTTCCGACTATCAGGTACTATTAAACTCACTAAAACACTAGCAACACAATAGAAAGATAAGGGATTTCCCAGAATTATCCTAGTAAATTTGTCTAAAAACATCCGAATCCATCCCAATGCAATCGCATTTTTTATTATTTTGTTTTCTTTCTAGTCCGTCGCTATCAATATCCTCGAACACAAATCTTTCATCCTCGCTCAAATTAATGGGGAAATTGTCGTTTTCCCGGTCCGAATAGCTCTTTTTGTTGGAGGCTCCAATTAAAAACAATGTGAGGATGTGAGGAGAGATCAACAGGTGACGTCATCGTCTGCGACTTCCGGTAAAGGCTGGGCTTTTCTTTTAGCGACCAAAAGTCTCTACTAAATCCTTTCAGCAAAAATATGGCAAAATTGCGAAATGATCAAGTATGACACATAGAATGGACCTGCTATCCCCGTTTAAATAAGAAAATCTCATTTCAGTAGGCCTTTGTCAGGCTTGGACTTGGTCTTGGGTTGTTTTCCCGAGGTGCGAAGCGAATGGAGTGGAAACGGCGTGAAGGTAGATATATATTTAATTTATTTACTCATAAACTAAAAACAGGAACACACAAAAAGCGCTCACAATGGAGGTACAAAACTTGGGCTATGAAACAAAAGACTACCACAAAGGCTATAAACTATGAACATGAAACAAAACACTTGTGCTATGGCATGAATGACAAAACCTTGCGTGGACAAAATGAACAGCATAGCAAGGCATGAAGCAGATAATCGAGGTCGGGAAGGAGGTGACGTTGCCAGACTGACTACCTGATAACTGTGGCTTAAATAATGAACATGATAAGTGAAAACAGGTGTCAGACAAGACAGGTGAACTGATTGGTCGTCATGGTAACAAAACAGGGAGTGGAAAAAAAAGGAACTTAGAGTGCAAAATCACTTGGTATTCCTTAGCAGTCTCCCATCCAAGTACTAACCAGGCCAGACACTGCTTATCTTTGAGAACAGATGAGATTGGGGATGCTCAGGGTAGTAAGGCCATACAAAACACATCATCAGACATGACAGATGAAAACAAAATCAGTTGGCATGGTAACAAGACAAACAAGGAAATGCAAAACAGAACTGAATGTCCAAAAAACTAAACAGAGCATGACCAAAACAAAACATGAACCATAGGCGTGACAGCCTTTATGGGGGAACATTATCACCAGACCTATGCAAGCGTCAATATATACCTTGATGGTGCAGAAAAAAGACCATATATTTTTTTAACCGATTTCTGAACTCTAAATGGGTGAATTTTGGCGAATTAAACGCCTTTCTGTTTATCGCTTTGGAGGCGATGACGTCAGAATGTGACGTCCCCGAGGTAATACAGCCGCCATTTTTATTTTCAACACATTGTAAACATTGGGTCTCAGCTCGGTTATTTTCCGTTTTTTTGACTATTTTTTGGAACCTTGGAGACATCATGCCTTGTCGGTGTGTTGTCGGAGGGTGTAACAACACTAACAGGGAGGGATTCAAGTTGCACCACTGGCCCGAAGATGCGAAAGTGTCTGCCGCCAGACCCCCATTGAATGTACCAAAGTGGCTCCACATTTTACCGGCGATGACAGACATGTCACAGAGATGTATGGATAACCTGCAGATGCATTTGCAACGATAAAGTCAACAAAATCACAAAGGTGAGTTTTGTTGTTGACTTATGTGCTAATCAGACATATTAGGTTTCGGCGTGACTTCCAGCTAATCGATGCTAACATGCTACGCTAATCGACGCTAACATGCTATTTACCGGCGGTGCTAAGGCAGACATGGCACGGAGATGTATGGATAACCTGCAGATGCATTTGTAACGATAACGTCACAGAACTCACAAAGGTGAGTTTTGTTGATGTTGACTGTCTGCTAATCGATGCTAACATGCTATGCTAATCGATGCTAACATGCTATTTACCGGCATTGCTCAGGCAGACATGGCACAGAGATGTATGGATAACCTGCAGATGCATTTGTAACGATAAAGTCACAGAACTCACAAAGGTGAGTTTTGTTGATGTTGACTGTCTGCTAATCGATGCTAACATGCTATGCTAATCGATGCTAACATGCTATTTACCGGCGGTGCTCAGGCAGACATGGCACAGAGATGTATGGATAACCTGGAGATGCATTTGCAACTATATTACATTTCCTTCCACCCACATTTAATGCGAAAAAAACACTTATCAATCCACGGATTTAAGTTGCTCCAATGTCACAGGATGCGAAAGTCCTGATCGTTCCGTCCGCACATTTTACCGGCGATGCTAACGCAGCTATTCGGCCATGCTATGGCTATGAATAGCGTCAATAGCTATTCGCTCAATAGCTTCTGTTTCTTCTTCAATACTTTCATACTCCAGCCATCCGTTTCAATACATGCGTAATCTGTTGAATCGCTTAAGCCGCTGAAATCCGAGTCTGAATCCGAGCTAATGTCGCTATATCTTGCTGTGCTATTCGCCATTTTTTGTTTACATTGGCAGCACTGTATGACGTCACAGGGAAATGGATAGTGGCATCGCAAATAGCGAAAATCAAGCACTTTAAAGCTTTTTTTAGGGATATTCGGAGACCGGTAAAATTTTGAAAAAAACTTCAAAAAATACAACATGCCACTGGGAACTGATTTTTATTGTTTTTAACCCTTTTTAAATTGTGATAATGTTCCCCTTTATGTGGCCCCCGGGCCTTAATTTGCCCAGGTCTGCACACGAGCTTGGTTGACCAGCTTGCACAATCCAGTTTGCACGTGTTGCAATACTTTTCGTAGACCAGGCCCTAGATTGCTAATGATGGTTCCAACAACAACAAAACAACAAAAAATCCAAAAGTTTTGTACCGTAAAGTTCATCAAACACGAATTCCTTGGAGTTCATATACGTTGTTTTCTTTATTGACTTAAAAAGGGAAACATCGATGTCTAAATGAGGGTTTGGCTTGTAGAAAGCCTGCCTATCTCTATTCTCTCTCTGCGTGGATATCCCAATAGAACTTCCCCCTGCGCACATGTTCAATTATTCATCTCCCTCTGTCAAAAAAAATCAGCTTTGCTAGCACTTGCCAGTATCCCACACAAATTGGCAAGCGGGCGTGCATTTGGCATATGGTGCAGAGCAGCACTGCTTTTTTCCACGTCTTTTCATTTGGCGAGCGCGCACTCCTTAGGAGTACACTGACCCCAAAAAAATGCAATCAACTAAAAACGCGTGTACATTTACAGATATACTCGCGCGCACTAATGATGGTCCGGCTTTGCACGTCTTGCAGAGAGGAAACCCACTCAGTCCATTCCATTTATGTAGGATTTGTTTCATGATCGCTTTGTTTTACGCGTCGGTATCTTCGGCCCAGAACACGTTACTATGCTGCAGGAAACATAATGATTAAAGCGACGGTGCACGACTAATAAAAGTAGTGGGATAACTCGCCATTACACCCACATATATAGGAGAACTTTCTGAAAGATGTCCGTGGGAGTTACTGTCCAGCATGGTGAGTTCAGAGTTCGCTGGCACATACTCTCTGTAAACCCGAATGCTCAAAATAATTAATTGGAATAAGTAGTGTAAACTTAAAAAGTTGTCAAAAGTTGTACTTACTTAAAAATGTTGAGTGTGAGTAACATTTTCCTTCTTTTTTAAGTGTACTAAACTTGTTATTTTTAATTAATATTGACTTGTTTGCAGATTATGTAACTGCTACTTAAAATAATTACCGTATTTCCTTGAATTGCCGCCGGGGCGCTAATTAATTTAAAACCTCTTCTCACTCCTGCACTTACCAAAGGCATGCGGTAAAAGTAAGCATGCGCTAATTATTTAAAACCTTTTCTCACTCCTGCGCTTCCCAAAAGCATGCTGTAAAAGTAAGCATGCACTAATTATTTTAAAAACTCTTCTCACTCCGGCACTTACCAAAGGTATGCAGTAAAAAATTGAGTTAGTGTCCAGCATGGTGAGTTCAGAGTTTCCTGGCACATATTCTCTGTGAACCCAAATGCTCAAAATAATTAATTGGAATAAGTAGTGTAAACTTAAAAAGTTGTCAAAAGTTGTACTTACTTAAAAATGTTGAGTGTGAGTAACATTTTCCTTCTTTTTTAAGTGTACTAAACTTGTTATTTTTAATTATTATTGACTTGTTTGCAGATTATGTAACTGCTACTTAAAATAAATACCGTATTTTCTTGAACTAATTAATTTAAAACCTCTTCTCGCTCCTGCGCTTACCAAAGGCATGCGGTAAAAGTAAGCATGCGCTAATTATTTTAAAAACTTTTCTCACTCCGGCCCTTACCAAAGGCATGCTGTAAAAGTAAGCATGCGCTAATTATTTGAAAAACTTTTCTCACTCCGGCACTTACCAAAGGTATGCAGTAAAAATTTGAGTTAGTGTCCAGCATGGAGTTCGCTGGCACATATTTTCTGTAAACCCGAATGTTCAAAAATTATTAATTGGAATAAGTAGTGTAAACTTAAAAAGTTGTCAAAAGTTGTACTTAAAAATGTTGAGCGTGAGTAACATTTTCCTTCTTTTCTAAGTGTACTAAACTTGTCATTTTTAATTAATATTAACTTGTTTGCAGATTATGTAACTGCTACTTAAAATAATTACCGTATTCCCTTGAATTACCGCCGGGGCGCTAATTAATTTAAAACCTCTTCTCACTCCTGCGCTTACCAAAGGCATGCGGTAAAAGTAAGCATGCGCTAATTATTTTAAAAACTGTTCTCACTCCGGCCCTTACCAAAGACATGCTGTAAAAGTAAGCATGCACTAATTATTTTAAAAACTCTTCTCACTCCGGCACTTACCAAAGGTATGCAGTAAAAAATTGAGTTAGTGTCTAGCATGGTGAGTTCAGAGTTCGCTGGCACATATTCTCTGTAAACCCAAATGCTCAAAATAATTAATTGGAATAAGTAGTGTAAACTTAAAAAGTTGTCAAAAGTTGTACTTACTTAAAAATGTTGAGTGTGAGTAACATTTTCCTTCTTTTTTAAGTGTACTAAACTTATTATTTTTAATTATTATTGACATGTTTGCAGATTATGTAACTGCTACTTAAAATAATTACCGTATTTCCTTGAATTGCCGCTGGGGCGCTAATCAATTTAAAACCTACTATGGATCAGAGCGATCAAGTGAACATGGATGCCGACCACTTGTCCTTTTTTCTTTTTTTTTTTTCTTTGTCATGAAAAAGGGACGTTTTTGTCATGAAAAAGGGAGGTTTTTGTGGTCGGTGCACTAATTGTAAGTGTATATTGTGTTTTTTATGTTGATTTAATACAAATTAAAAAATATATATAAAAATTTTTTTTAAATAAAAATGAATAAAAAATTATTCCGCGGCCCGGTGGTTGGGGACCACTGCTTTAAGGGTTTTGGTCCTAAATTATCTCAGTAAGATATTACAGCTTGTTGCAATGATTTTATGACCTATATTGAGTAAAACATGCTTGAAACTAGAATATCATTCAATGCAAAGCTGCGTCATCAACACTCCACGTATAAAACTACTTTTTTAAAGTAATAACTTCATATTTCAAGGATGAAAAAAAAATCATGACTTTGACACGATTGTGTCTCATAATGGACTTTGCTGTTTTATTTTCAATGAAACAATAGAATATACAAACTCACATAGTAGTACCGTTGTTATTAGCGAGAATATACTTATTTTAAGGTATTTTTGGGTTAATTGAGGTTAGCTAATTTGACTTGTTTTGGAAAGTCTTGACAAGCATTTAAGCCTCACCTTAAAACTCATTTGTATACTCTAGCCTTTAAATAGACCTCCTTTTTAGACCAGTTGATCTGCCGCTTCTTTTCTTTTTCTCCTCTGTCCCCCCCCTCCCTTGTGGAGGGGGTCCGGTCCGATGACCATGGATGAAAGATGGACCGCTCGTCGATACCCAGGATGGACCGCTCGCCTGTGTATCGGTTGGGGAGATCTCTACGATGCTGATCCGACTCCGCCTGGGATGGTTTCCTGTGGACTGGACTCTCGCTGCTGTCTTGGATCGGCTTTGAACGGAACTCTCGCGGCTGTGTTGGAGCCACTATGGATTGAACTTTCACAGTATCATGTTAGACCCGTTCGACATCCATTGCTTTCGGTCCCCTAGAGGGGGGGGGGGTCCTCTCCAAGGTTTCTCATAGTCATCATTGTCACTGGTGTCCCACTGGGTGTGAGTTCTTGCCCACTGGGTGTGAGTTTTCCTTGCCCTTATTTGGGTTCTTCCGAGGATATCGTAGTCGTAGTGGTTTGTACAGTCATTTGAGACATTTGTGATTTAGGGCTATATAAATAAACGTTAATTGATTGATTGATTGATTGAAACCATATGTTCTTGTTCTATTGGCAGATAATTTTGCTCAGTTCAAATAAAATACCCCTAATTGTTGTATTTTTTGTTCTTGTTTTTGAACACTGACTTTTTGCAGTGTACAAAGCAATTAGCAACCGTCTGCCACCTACTGATATGGAAGAGTATTACACGGTTACTCTGCCGAGCTCTGGACAGTACAGACACTCAACAACAACACATCATTTGCAGACTCTAAAAAGTTTTTTTAACTCAAATAGGTAGAACTAGATAATCTCCCACGGCACACCAGACTGTCTCTCACGGCACACTAGTGGTTGAAAAACCCTGCTTTATCAAAGGCATGGAGGGAAGCAGATTTGAGGTTCCATACATTCATGTTGTCAGTTTAATAACCTCTCTACGGACACGAAGCTTGCAATCGTTAGTAGAAATGTTCTAGATCTGTGAAGATACATTACCTTACATTCGTTTGTATATCTCCATTCCCCACTCCTACGTAGGGTGGATAAGTACGGTAATACCACTACTTGAGAATAATTCCATGTCATTTTTATCGTCAAAAAACGCTGCATTATATTATATTCTGACACGTACTTAAAGGGGAACATTATCACAATTTCAAAAGAGTTAAAAACAATAAAAATCAGTTCCCAGTGGCTTGTTGTATTTTTTGAAGTTTCAAAATTTTACCGGTCCCGGAATATCCCTAAAAAAAGCTTTAAAGTGCTTGATTTTCGCTATTTGCGATGCGACTGTCATGCAGTGCTGCCAATGTAAACAAACAATGGCGAATAGCACAGCAAGATATAGCGACATTAGCTCGGATTCAGACTCGGATTTCAGCGGCTTAAGCGATTCAACAGATTACGCATGTATTGAAACAGATGGTTGGAGTATGAAAGTATTGGAGAAGAAACTGAAGCTATTGAGCGAATGGCTATTGACGCTATTCATAGCCATAGCATGGCCGAATAGCTGCGTTAGCATCGCCGGTAAAATGTGCGGACCAAACGATCAGGACTTTCGCATCTTGTGACACTGGAGCAACTTAAATCCTTCGATTGGTAAGTGTTTTTTTCGCATTAAATGTGGGTGGAAGGAAACTAATATGGATGCAAATGCATCTGCAGGTTATCCATACATCTCTGTGCCATGTCTGCTTTAGCAACGTCGGTAAATAGCATGTTAGCATCGATTAGCGTAGCATGTTAGCATCGATTAGCTGGCAGTCAACATCAACAAAACTCACGTTAGCGATTTCGTTGACTTTATCGTTGCAAATGCATCTGCAGGTTATCCATACATCTCTGTGCCATGTCTGCCTTAGCACCGCCAGTAAATAGCATGTTAGCGTCGATTAGCGTAGCATGTTAGCATCGATTAGCTGGCAGTCACGCCGCAACCAAATATGTCTGATTAGCACATAAGTCAACAAAACTCACCTTTGTGATTTTGTTGACTTTATCGTTGCAAATGCATCTGCAGGTTATCCATACATCTCTTTTCCATGTCTGCCTTAGCACCGCCAGTAAATAGCATGTTAGCGTCGATTAGCGTAGCATGTTAGCATCGATTAGCTGGCAGTCACGCCGCAACCAAATATGTCTGATTAGCACATAAGTCAACAAAGCTCACATTTGTGATTTCGTTGACTTTATCGTTGCAAATGCATCTGCAGGTTATCCATACATCTCTTTTCCATGTCTGCCTTAGCACCGCCAGTAAATAGCATGTTAGCGTCGATTAGCGTAGCATGTTAGCATCGATTAGCTGGCAGTCACGCCGCAACCAAATATGTCTGAATAGCACATAAGTCAACAAAGCTCACCTTTGTGATTTCGTTGACTTTATCGTTGCAAATGCATCTGCAGGTTATCCATACATATCTGTGCCATGTCTGCCTTAGCACCGTCAGTAAATAGCATGTTAGCGTCGATTAGCATAGCATGTTAGCATCGATTAGCTGGCAGTCACGCCGCAACCAAGTATGTCTGATTAACGCATAAGTCAACAAAACTCTCCTTTGTGATTTCGTTGACTTTATCGTTGCAAATGCATCTGCAGGTTATCCATACATCTCAGTGCCATGTCTGCCTTAGCACCGCCAGTAAATAGCATGTTAGCGTCAATTAGCGTAGCATGTTAGCATCGATTAGCTGGCAGTCACGCCGCAACCAAGTATGTCTGATTAACACATAAGTCAACAAAACTCACCTTTGTGATTTCGTTGACTTTATCGTTGCAAATGCATCTGCAGGTTATCCATACATCTCTGTGCCATGTCTGCCTTAGCACCGCCAGTAAATAGCATGTTAGCGTCAATTAGCGTAGCATGTTAGCATCGATTAGCTGGCAGTCACGCCACAACCAAGTATGTCTGATTAACACATAAGTCAACAAAACTCACCTTTGTGATTTCGTTGACTTTATCGTTGCAAATGCATCTGCAGGTTATCCATACATCTCTGTGCCATGTCTGTCATCGCCGGTAAAATGTGCAGACACTTCAATGGGGGGTCTGGCGGCAGACACTTTCGCATTTTCGGTGCAACTTGAATCCCTCCCTGTTAGTGTTGTTACACCCTCCGACAACACTCCGACGAGGCATGATGTCTCCAAGGTTCCAAAAAATAGTCGGAAAAACGGAAAATAACAGAGCTGAGACCCAATGTTTGCAATGTATTGAAAATGAAAATGACGGCTGTATTACCTCGGTGACGTCACCTTCTGACGTCATCGCCCCTAGACCGATAAACAGAAAGGCGTTTAATTCGCCAAAATTCACCCATTTAGAGTTCGGAAATCGGTTAAAAAAACATATGGTCTTTTTTCTGCACCATCAAGGTACATATTGACGCTTACATAGGTCTGGTGATAATGTTCCCCTTTAAAAGAAGCTGTGACTAAAGCCGGCGTACGTGTTGAAAGTCAGCCAAGTTGTCCGGAACATTGTGTTGCACCTCCGAAAACACACACTACCACCTGCTGTGAGCCTAAGTGTGCCTTAGCATGAAGATGAGAGCTTATGCCAAATACGCCTGCGCGGGACACGTTTTTCGACTAATAAATAATACATTTACACGTAATCACATCGAACTAATGAGTATGTCTGGAAAACTATTAATCGGAACGCAAACATGTGTTTACAAATATAACAGGGGCACAAACAATCAATTATTCATAAAGTGAATGTCGGGTAAGTGGGCTTCTTCCCGGGTGAGGTGCCGCCATAATTGGAGTGGGACTCCAGGAGTGCTTGGCTGCTGTGTGTTTTGTGTTTAGGGGTGAATGCATGCTAACGTAGAATTCTGCACACACACACACACACACACACACTTGTGCAGGCAGACCGTCCCTGTGTGCCGAAACTACCCCTAAACCCGACAAGAGCATTCGGAGTCGGCTCATTACTGCCTAATGAGTTGTCTGATTAGTGCTGGATATAAAAGTCCTATTTTCACACACTGTATGTTTATTTTGATTAATTATGGTAGTAAAGTCACTGAATGGAGGAAGAATGACAAGGAGCATTAACGTTTTGTGGTAAGAGGGCCCCGGCGAGGAGACCACCTCGGTGTAGTTCTCATTGCGACACATAAAACATAACCAACTGCCGGGAGAGAATTTAGTTTGAGCTTATTATAGTCCATATTATTTTGTGTCCTCTGTGCATGCAGCCTTTTATCTCCAAATAAAAGGCTATGTGTGTAGTGTGCATATGTATGTATACATTTACCATTTATGTATATACAAGTTCATTAAGTTTGTACATACAGGACTGTCTCAGAAAATTAGAATATTTTGATAAAGTCCTTTATTTTCTGTAAAACAATTAAAAACATGAAAATGTCATACATTCTGGATTCATTACACATCAACTGAAATATTGGAAGCCTTTTATTATTTAAATATTGCTGATTATGGCATACAGCTTAAGAAAACTCAAAAATCCTATCTCAAAAAATTTGAATATTTCCTCAGACCAAGTTAAAAAAATAGATTTATAACAGCAAAACTAAATCAAACATTTGAAAATGTCAATTAATGCACTCAATACTTGGTTGGGAATCCTTTTGCATGGATTACTGCATCAATACGGCGTGGCATGGATGCAATCGGCCTGTGGCATTGCTGAGGTGTTATGGATGCCCAGGATGCTTCAATACCGGCCTTTAGCTCATTTACATTATTGGGCCTGGTGTTTTTCAGCTTCTTTTTCACAATACCCCACACATTCTCTATGAGGTTCAGGTCAGGGGAGTTGGCAGGCCAATGGAGGACAGTAATGCCATGGTCAGTACACCAGTTACTGCTGGTTTTGGCACTGTGGACAGGTGCCAGATCATGCTGGAAAATGAAATCATCATCTCCATAGAGCTTTTCAACAGATACAGCTTCAATAGCCGTATTCCCATGGTCAAGCCACTCCTGATCTCTAGATAACGGAGGTTCCCTCAGTCAGCAATGGTTTGGGGAGCCATGTCAGCTGCTGGTTTTGGTCCACTGTGTTTCATCAAGTCCAGAGTCAATGCAGCTGTGTACATGCTTCCATCTGTTGTAAAGCTCTATGGAGATGAGGATTTAATTTTCCAGCATGATCTGGCACCTGTCTACAGTGCCAAAACCAGCAGTAACTGGTGTACTGACCATGGCATTACTGTCCTCCATTGGCCTGCCAACTCCCCTGACCTGAACCTCATAGAGAATGTGTGGGTTATTGTGAAGAAAAAGCTGAAAGACACCAGGCCCAATAATGCAAATGATCTAAAGGCCGCTATTGAAGCATCCTGGGCATCCATAACACCTCAGCAATGCCACAGGCCGATTGCCTCCATGCCACGCCGTATTGATGCAGTAATCCTTGCAAACGGATTCCCAACCAAGTACTGAGTGCATTAATTGACATTTTCAAATGTTTGATTTTGTTTTGCTGTTATAAATCTTTTTTTTTAACTTGGTCTGAGGAAATATTCACATTTTTTGAGTTGGGATTTTTGAGTTTTCTTAAGCCGTATGCCATAATCAGCAATATTAAAATAATAAAAGGCTTGCAATATTTCAGTTGACGTGTAATGAATCCAGAATGTATGACATTTTCATGTTTTTAGTTGCATTACAGAAAATAACGGACTTCATCCCAATATTCTAGTTTTCTGAGACAGTCCTGTAGAGTGAACAGGTAGTTCTAGCTCAGCGTAATTTATGATTTAAAGAAAAGGGGTGGGATTAAATAAGTGTATCCTTCTTTTCACTCCTTTTCAAATATGTAAAAAAAAAAGAGAAAGTCCAATGCTCATTCGTTTTCTTTGTTTTTTTTCATTTTCCATTGTTTTCACTGTGTTACAATGGCTGTTAAGGCTATAGCACCGTATTGGATCATGCTTGCTCTTGTTTTTTTTTTTTGCATATTTGAAATAAAAATATATAATTTAATCAATCAATCAAAATATGAGAACTATACAGTAAAGGACATTCTAAGGCCCCTTTTACACTTAGCAGGGTAAATCCCACCCAACCGTATCCTTGTCCACATACCCATAATGGTCTATTGTAGTGAATCACACCTAAACCATCATAAATTAATCAAATCCTTAATGGACAGGTGAAAGTGAACAATGTGATGAAGAAAATTTTACATCAATCAATATAGGGATCTAAATATCTGGTCAGGACACTCCTCTCTGTTTTAATAATAATAATAATGGATTTTATTTGTAAAAAGCACTTTAAATTAAATAAACAACCTCAAGGTGCTCCAATGTATTAAAAAAATAGAATTAAAAAGATGATAAAAATAAATAAAAATAAAAATTACAACAGGCTAAGAGCTAGAACTAGTATGCATGTATCTAAAAAAAGGCTTTAAAAAGAGAAAAAAAATATGTTTTTTTAAGCCTTTTTTAAAAGCATCCACAGTCTGTGGTGCCCTCAGGTGGTCAGGGAGAGCATCCCACAGACTGGGAGCAACGGAGCATTGAGGTAGAGGGGGGCATTTCCATGGAGGTACTGGTGGGTTAGTAGGGAGACTTTGTATTCAATCCTGAGAGGAAAAGGAAGCCAGTGAAGGGATTGGAGAATTGGGTGTGATATGGTCTCATCAGGATCCTAACAGCACTATTCTGTATGTACTGCAGTTTCTGGATGTTCTTGCTTGGGATTCCGACAAGAAGTGCGTTGCAGTAGTGTAGCCTTCACCTTTTTGGCTTCACCTTCATTGTTTCATTCTTTTTTGGTGACTTTATATACTCTGAACCTACACGTTGAGTCCGCGACATACATGGCGGACAATAACTGATACAGCCTGCCTTGCCAGTCCAAAATCATTCACCGTTTTCCATAGTCTTCCGTCGACGGCCAGGTAATACAAAGCACATGCTCCCTTTTTTTTTTTGTAATCACATCCACGGGAGCCCACATTCTCGTTGTCTCTCCTTCGACAAATGGACAAAGTTTTTTGGTAAGTAGCTTCATAGCTGACCCGGACATTGGAAAGTTCTCTTGCCGTCTGAGAAGTGTTGTATCCCAAATAGCTGCAATCGCTTTCTCTTAAGGCAGGGTTGTCCAAAATGTTTCCAACAAGGGCCGCATACAGAAAAAGTGAAGGCTCTAGGGGCCACTTTGTACACTTTTAACATTCAAGACCTCAAAACCTCTTACATGCCAGTTCTTATTTTAAATATATTTGTGTATGATTTCCTATCCAGCACTGTTATTTTTCGTTCCACGTCCCTTATTCCTCCATTTGCCAGCTGAGCGCTCGCGCCGTCGCCTGTCCTTGGTTGCCAATCAGTATGCTTTTGGGGGCTGGATTGTTTTTGCTTTGTATCTCAATGTTGTACCTTTGTACTTCATACGTCTGTTTTCCATTTGTACACCTGCCTTTCTCTGGTAAAGAAGACTCCTTTTCTGCACTTGCCTACCATCTCTCCATCCCGGAGTGCGCAGCGTAACACAAACTAATACAATGTATTTGAATCAATTATTCATATTACTATTCATTTTCAAAATTACTGTGATTAGTACATTGTAAGGCTTAGCACACTCAAAATCTTACTGTTACCAATATTTTCTGTACTTGCCTGCCGTCTCTGCATCCCGGAGTGCATACATACATTAGTTTTTGCTTACAATTTCATTGTACAATGTACAATGACAATAAAGATGTATTCTATCCTATTCTTTTCTAAAAACGAAACGTAACAAAAACGGATACAATGTAGTTCAATCAATTATTCATCTTACAAGTTTGGTTTTCAGGTTGCATTTTGAGGGAATTTGTTTATGTTTAAAGGATGGTTTAGTGTGGCTGAAACGGGGATTAGTCAAAATAATTATTCGTTTAATGAGTTATCCGGCTTAATGTAGACAGGGTCTAACTCGAATCAATAAACCTAAACACACTAATGCCTGATAATGTTCAGCGTTGCTCCTGAGTCTGACAGATGGCTGGTGTTTAGATGATTAGTCCACAAACGTGCTCAGCCGTGATTTTTTTTTTCTTTTTCATGTCCCCTCCATCTTCCTATGTTGTGTACAAAACACTTCATAATAATTAATCAACATGGAATTCATGGGACAGGTGTGGATATCAAAGAAAGAGGATTCGGGGACAAATCCTGCTTTGGTCAATTCAATCATAATTTATTGTGGTCTCATAAACATCATTTTGCAGACATCTGTGGACATAAATGTCAAAGTTAAATATGAGTGTGTCAAATATGAATGTAAGAATATAAGATGGAGAGCAACCTGCAGAAGCGCTGTTGATTTAGTGTCAACTATATAGTAAATCCATGTCCTGATACCAAAGTTTTGTATTTCGATACATTTTGGTACTTTTTGATACTTTTCTAAATAGAGGGGACCACAAAAAAATGCATTATTGGCTTTATTTTAACAAAACATCTTAGGGTACATTAAACATATGTTTCTTATTGCAATTCTGTCCTTAAATAAAATAGTGAACATACAAAACAAATTGTATTTTATTAGTAAGTAAGCAAAACAGGCTCCTAATTAGTCTACTGACATATGCAGTAACATATTGTATCATTTTCCCTTCTATTATTTTGTCAAAATTATTAAGGATGTATTCATATATATATATCTATATATATATATAGATATATATATAGATATATATATACATACATACATACATACATATATATGTATGTATATATATATATATATATATATATATATATATATATATATATATATATATATATATATATATATATATATATATATATATACAGTACCCTATGTATGTATAGTACCAAATATATGTATATATATAGATATATATATACATATATATATATATATATATATATATATATATATATATATATATATATATATATATATATATATATATATATATATATATATATTATACAGTACCCTATGTATGTATAGTACCAAATATATGTATATATATATATATGTATATATATGTATATATATATATATATATATATATATGTATATATATATATATATATATATATATATATATATATATATATATATATATATATATATATATATATATATATATATATATATATATTAGAGATCCGCGGATAGGCAATTATATCATCCGCAACCGCATCACTAAAGTCGTCATCCACCCGCCATCCACCCGAACTAACAAATGATCAAAACTACAACCGCCCGCCACCTGCCCGTTGTTGTATATCAAGGGTCGGCAATCTTTACCACTCTAACAGACATTTTGACCCGTTTCACAGAGTAACGAAGTCAATAGGAGCTGCAACCATTCTCGCGAATATTTGCTGTTGGCCACCAAGACAACCAGAATAAGGGCGTGTTATGAAGCAATTGCCTTTGATGCCTTCTACAACATGTCCAAACTGCTTGCCAGTCCAGCAACATGTTGTATGTGGTTTCTGCAGATTCACGTGCAAAATTGAAAGGCATACTGGGAGATACAGTGTACACTGATGGTTGTGATATAAACAACTTTAAGACTCTTACTAATATGCACCACCCTGTGAAGCCACACCAAACAAGAATGACAAACACATTTCGGGACAACATCCTCACAGTAACACAACATAAACGCAACACAACAAATACCCAGAATTCTTTGCATCCATGACTCTTCCTGACTATATTTTACACCCCCGCGGCCCCTTACCCCGCCCACCTTACCGATGCACGGGGGCGTTTGGTGCTAGCGGGGTGTATAATATAATCAGGAATAGTCATGGATGCAAAGGATTCTGGGTATTTGTTGTGTTGTGTTTATGCGTCTATCTGTGTTGGCCCTGTGATGAGGTGCCGACTTGTCCAGGGTCTACACCCCCTTCCGCCTGATTGTAGCTGAGATAGGCTCCAGCGCGCCCCGCAACACCAAAAGGGACAACCGGTAGAAAAAGATGGATAGATGTTGGGTATTACGGTGGTATATGGACAGCCAGGTTTTTTCTGAGGTGATAACTAGGACAGTGTTTTTCAACCACTGTGCAGCGGCACACTAGTGTGTGTGAGATATAGTCTATTTTTTAACCCTATTTGGGTTAAAAATATTTTTTGCAAACCTGTAATTATAGTCTGCAAATTATATTTTGTTATCAAGTGGTGGTGCTGTCTAGAGTTCAGCAGAGTAACTCTGTAATATTCTTTCATATCAGTAGGTGGCAGCCGGTAGCTACTAGCTTTGTAGTTGTCGCAAACGGCGGCAGGCAGGGTGCAGGTAAAAAGCTGTCTAATGCTTAAACCAAAAATAAACAAAAGGTGAGTGCCCCTAAGAAAAGGCATTAAAGCTTAGGGAAGGCTATACAGAATGAAACTAAAACTGAACAGTCTACAAAGTAAACAAAAACAGAATGCTGGACGACAGCAAAGACTTACTGTGCAGCAAAGGCTGCGTCCACAATATACATCCGAACATGACATGACAATCAACAATGTCCCTACAAAGAAGGATAAAAACAACTGAAATATTTTTCATTGCTAAAACAGAGTAGATGCGTGGTTGGTTATGGTTTAAAGTCTTATCCAACAATTCCGACAACAACTTTTTGCTGCCAACTTAATTTTGTTAATGATTTCTGCCGGTGGTGTGCCTCCAGATTTTCTCAATGCAATAAATGTGCCTTGGCTCAAAAAAGGTTGAACAAGACTGAACTAGGAGAACCATAAACAGTTACCATGTCCATCCATCCATTTCCTACCACTTGTCCCTTTTGAGGTCACAAGGGGTCGCTGGAGCATATCTCAGATGCATTCAGGCAGAAGGCAGGGTACACCCTGGACAAGTCGCCACCTTATCGCAGGCCGTTACCATATTTTTGTACTAATACTTGCGTAGGTGTGAAGCAGAAGGTTACTTAATACCAACTGACACCAACCCAGTGATGATGATGAGGATGATATCCCCAGCCGTTGGGGTCTTTAGAGGGGAACATTAAACACCAGACTCATGTAAGCGTCAATATATACCTTGATGTTGCAGAAAAAAGACCATATATTTTTTTAACCGATTTCCGAACTCTAAATGGGTGAATTTTGGCGAATTAAACGCCTTTCTATTATTTGCTCTCGGAGTGATGGCGTCAAAACCTGATGTCATCTAGGTAGTCAACCGCCATTTTCTCAAACACATTACTCGCAGCAAGTCAAATCAGCGCCGTCATTTTCCGTTTTTTCGACTGTTTTCCGGTACCTTGGAGACATCATGCCTCGACGGTGTGTTGTCGGAGGGTGTAACAACACGATCAGGGACGGATTCAAGTTGATTTACGTAGAATGTGCATCGGTTAGCACGGCATGCTAATAGATGCTAACATGCTGTTTAGGCTAGCTGTATGTACATATTGCATCGTTATGCCTCATTTGTAGCTTTAATTGCATCCAGCCTTTCCCTCCATCCACATTTAATGCCAAACAAACACTTACCAATCGACGGATTTAAGTTGCTCCAGTGTCGAGAGATGCGAAAGTCTCTCGTTTGGTCCGCACATTTTACCGGCGATGCTATGACAGACACGGCACAGAGATGAATGGATACACTGCGACACTCAAAGCAGATGCATTTCCAACGATAAAGTCAACGAAATCACAAAGGTGAGTTTTGTTGATGTTATTGACTTATGTGCTAATCAGACATATTTGGTCGCGGCATGACTGCCAGCTAATCGATCGTTTGGTCTGCACATTTTACCGGCGATGCTAAGGCAGACAGCTTCAGTTTCTTCTTCAATTTCGTTTTCACTATCTGGAACCATACTCCAACCACCCGTTTCAATACATGCGTAATCCGTTGAATCGCTTAAGTCGCTGAAATCCTAGTCTGAATCCGAGCTAATGTCGCTATATCTTGCTGTGCTATCCGCCATTTGTTTGTATTGGCATCACTGGATGACGTCACAGGAAAATGGACGGCGGCTTCGCAGATAGCGAAAATCAGGCACTACGAAGCCTTTTTTCGGGATATTCAGGGATGGGTAAAATTTGGAAAAAAACTTCAAAAAATAAAATAAGCCACTGGGGACTGATTTTTATTGGTTTTAACCCTTCTGAAATTGGGATAATGTTCCCCTTTAATAAATTCACACCTCTACAGTTTGTTCCTTGTCCTGCCTCGCCAATTCATTCATTGTCTTAACCTTTCTGGTACCAAGCCAAGGGGGACAAATAATTTGTGTTATGTAAAGTGCTTGCATTAATGTAAAATATGTGCCGCCACCCTCTGAATAACAATCGCTTTCAAACTGAAGCACTTTTTTTTCCCCTGGAGGCTAAAAGCATCTAATGGGGTGATTCCTTCTTATTTCTAATGCAACGTAGGTAGTAACCGATTAACATCTGCAGCCCATTGAGGGGTTTCTTTCATCCTCTTTCTGCATCGTTTGCGTAAACATGTTTCGGCTAATGCGGGCACGCTTCAGCGTGCATGTTGTACGTTTGACACCGGTTTATGTTAGCCCGGTGATGTGCCGCGAGGTTCAAGGCAGGTGAGCCACTTGGGAGTTTAGAAAAAATTATAATGTAAATTACATGAGCTCTCAGCAATATTAATACAGGCTGCTCATTAAAGCGATAGCAAGAAAAAGAAGAGAAAAAATCACTTTCAGAGATTTGTTATCAAATACTTCTTATTCAAATGTGTTTACTTTTGTACAATTTAAAAAATATTTGTGATATTTCCTTTTAATTTTTATATGAAGTGCATGCACCTGAAGTAAAGTTCTTATACATGTACAAAACCCAAAACCAGTGAAGTTGGCATGTTGTGTAACTGGTAAAAAAAACAAAAAACGAATACAATGATTTGCAAATCCTTTTCAAGTTATATTTAATTGAATAGACTGCAAAGACAAGATACTAAATGTTCGAACTATGAAACTTTTTTTTTTTTTTTTAAATAATCATTAACAACACATGGCAAAAAACTTTGCACAGGGGCATTTTTACCACTGTGTTACATGGCCTTTCCTTTTAAAAACACTCAGTTAACGTTTGGGAACTGAGGAGACCAATTTTTCAAGCTATTTAGGTGGAATTCTTTCTTGCTTGATGTACAGCTTAAGTTTTTCAACAGTCGGGTGTATCCGTTGAGGTATTTTAGACTTCAAAACGCGCCACACATTTTCATTTGGAGACAAGTCTGGACTACAGGCAGGCCAGTCTAGTACCCGCACTCTTTTAGTATGAAGAGGTGCAGTTGTAACACGTGGCTTGGCATTGTCTTGCTGAAATAAGCAGGGACGTCCATGATAACGTTGCTTGGGTGGCAACATATGTTGCTCCAAAACCTGTATGTACCTTTCAGCATTAATGGTGCCTTCACAGATGTGTAAGTTACCCATGCCTTGGACAGTACTACACCCCCATACCATCACAGATGCTGGCTTTTGAACTTTGCACCTATAACAATCCGGACGGTTCTTTTCCTCTTTGTTCCGGGGTACACGTCGTCCATAGTTTCCAAAAACAATTTGAAATGTGGACTCGTCAGACCACAGAAACACTTTTCCACTTTGCATCAGTCCATTTTAGATGAGCTCGGGCCCAGCGAAACCAGCAGCGTTTCTGGGTGTTGTTGATAAATGGCTTTCGCTTTGCGTAGTAGAGTTTTAACTTGCACTTACGGATGTAGCAACCAACTGTAGTTACAGACAGTGTTTTTCTGAAGTGTTCCTGAGCCCATGTGGTGATATCCTTTACACACTGACGTCGCTTTTTGATGCGGTACCGCCTGAGGAACTGAAGGTCCGTCAAATCTCCGCTTAAGTGCAGTGATTTCTCCAGATTCTCTGAATCTTTTGATAAAATTACGACCCGTAGATGATGAAATCCCTAAATTCCTTGCAATAGCTGGTTGAGAAATGTTGTTCTTAAACTGTTGGACGAGTTAGTTACGCATTTGTTCACAAAGAGGTGACCCTCGCCCCATTCTTCTTTGTGAATGACTGAGCATTTCATGGAAGTTGCTTTTATAACCAATCATGGCACCCACCTGTTCCCAATTAGCCTGTTCATCCGTGGGATGTTCCAAATAAGCGCTTGATGAGCATTCTTCAACGTTTTCAGTATTTTTTTGAAACACATTGCAGGCCTCAAATTCCCAATGATCTCCTACTTGCAAAAAAGAACACAGTTTTGCAGTTCGAACGTTAAGTATCTTGTCAATGGAATGTAGGTTGAAAAGGATTTGCAAATCATGGTAGTCTGTTTTTATTTATCATTTACACAACATGCCAACTTCACTGGTTTGGGGGTTTGTAACAATACTTTGAATATAAAGGCGTGATCACCTTCCAGTTGGTCTTGAAGTTAATTTGGGAGATGTTTTTGAACTTGTGTAATACAATACACATTCTTGGTAGTCTTATTCATTCATTCATCGACAGAGTAATAAAATATAACAATTATACTATGTTTCTGTAAGTTTTTATTTTTTTCCCATACATGTTGCTGGCTTCTTCTTTGGGAAAAAAATGTTATAATAGCAACAAGCGCCTACGACAGGGCTGTCAAACTCAAATACAGAGTGGGCCAAAATTTGAAACTGAAGAAAGCCGTGGGCCAAGGTTGAACAAACCTTTTAATAGGGACCCAAACAAGTTTTGCATTGAATATTGAACAAGCAAAGCTTATATAACTTTATAGTGACAAGCAAAATCGAGTTTCAAGTTATAATAATAATAATTAAAAAATCTCAATGGCATATCAAATACAATTTTAATAAAAATTGGGAGTGTACGGGGTTTGGTGGTAGCGGGGGTGTATATTGTAGCTTCCCGGAAGAGTTAGTGCTGCAAGAGGTTCTGGGTATTTCTTCTGTTGTGTTTATGTTCTGTTACGGTGCGGATGTTCTCCCAAAATGTGTTTGTCATTCTTGTTTGGTGTGGGTTGACAGTGTGGCGCATATTTGTAACGGTGTTAAAGTTGTTTATACGCCACCCTCAGTGTGACCTGTATGGCTGTTTACCAAGTATGCCTTGCATTCACTTGTGTGTGTTAAAGCCCCATGTATTATGTGACTGTGCTGGCATGTTGTTTGTATGGCGGAAAAGCGGACGTGACGGCAGGCTGGAGAGGACGCTAAAGGCAGTGCTTTCAAGACACACCCCCAATATTGTTGTCCGGGTGAACTTTAACTCCTCCCACTGGATCTTTCCTAGCTACCGATCAACCTGACTAGGATTTAAACCCAGTCCTCTTTGATTGGGAGATAGCTGTTTTGACCACTCAGCCATTCTTGGTTATCTTAAAGGGAGATTTCGGGCCCCAATGAAATTTTTAATTTTATCTCAGTAAACTATGATATAAAAGCTTTCCTAGTTACCGATTGATCTGACTGGGATTTGAACCCGGTCCCTTTTCATTGGGAGCGACCTGTTTAATCATTTTTGGGAGCGGCACTGAACTTCGGGAGTCTCCTGGGAAAATCGTGAGGGTTGGAAAGTATAAAGTATCAGCGGTGAATGCAGTGTCACGGCGGGCCGGTTCTAATCTTAATTTGATATTACCTCAAGGGCCAAAGGGGCCAGAGTTTGACACCCACGGCCTACGAGCTCACGTACGTCACCACAATTCAGAATGACTCAGTAGGGAAGGGATTCATATGGCTCTATTTCCGGGGGGATCTTGCACTCTACATAGCAACTGACGCTGTGGTCAAACACATTGTAAGCTATTCAACAGTATACTGCCATCTGGCGGCTGAAGTAGATTGTGCATCCCCCAAATTTGTCACGTTTCTTGTGTCGGGTAAAACCACGACAGATGGGGCCATATGAATCCTTTACTACTGTGTATGGTGACTGATGGTATTACTATTATTTTTTCCAGTTCATAGTTCTATTAGCAAAAAGAAAAATGCCACACATACTGTACAAGAAATACAATACACAGGTGGTAGCTTTTACTGTGTAAAAAGTCATGGTGTAAAAATGTTTTCAGAGTCCTGACTAGGGAAGGGCACTGCAACCCGGTTGTCATCATTACACCGTGCCGGCAAAAGGGATATTACCCAGACCAAAAAAAGGAAAGCGCTACCAGTGCTTAATTTAGGTGCTAAATGAATGCAGTTCCAGCCACCTGCATCAAGTGATTGGTGATGATATTGTGAATTGTACGCACTAAATGGGAAAACACACATTTGGCACTGTCTTGTTTGGTTTCTATGATGTAATTATTCAGTGCACTCAGTTTTTGCACTCAATAAGCAAGTTTGCATAGGCACTATGCAGACAGGACAGTCTATGATCAGGACATTTTTACTGAAGAAAAAGTTAAAAAACGATCGTAATCACAGACAGCATACATTTATAACACCGTTTAATGCAGAGTTTCTTAAACATTTTGACCTCAGAGGCCAAATTCTCCACTACCTATGCAAATATTAGCAATGAATTAGTAATGGTTTTCAACACCAACATTCATCTATTTATTAGTATTCTTAGATTTCGGCGCTCTCTACCTTTTGCATTTTTCACCCGATTCAAACTTCAAACTGTTCAGCCTATTCTGGAATTGCAGGCTTTCCCCTGACATTTTCCAAAAATTCCCAGATTTCCCAGAATTCCAGGTTTTCCAATTCAAAATGATTTGGCCATTTTTCAACCTTTCACCATTTTCACATTGTTCAACCTATACCACCTTCAACACCTTCCACCATATTGGAAATTCAAACTACTCTTTCTCTAAGTAAAAAAATAAAAAATCCAGGATTTTCCAGAATTCATGGTTTTCCAAAGTCCTATTTCCACCTTTTTTTCTGGTGACTATTCATTCCATATTTTTCAACACACTTCAACCGTTCAACCCTCAAAACATTTTTCTTAATCAGGAGAAAAAATAAAGTTGATTTTTGAACTGGAAAAATTACCGTTTCTTTTCAAGAAATTCCGTTATACCATTTCTCAATTCAACAAGTTACTACTTCAACATTTCTCGACCCATTTGATAAATTCAAAAACCAACCATTTCAACTCATTTAGACCATTCATATTTTACACAATTTTCCAAAAAATTCCCGCTTTTCCAGAAATACCCACATTTTGGGTAAAATTACCATTTAAATCAATTGAACATTTTTCAAATTTCCACAACTCTCACAATTTTCATCTGATTCAAACTGTTCCAACTTCAAAATATTCAGCCTGTTCAAAATTGTATGCTGTACTTCAACAATTCTATAAAAAAATACCAGGAGATCAGTTCAACTTCAGCATTGGAGCATTCACCAAGATTCCTTCAGGAATTGCCTCATCTAGTATTACTCTTGATTTTAATCATATTCAATATTTATATCTAACCAACCAACAGTTTACAAACTTGTGAAATAATATCAATATATATATATATATGTATCAGGATTATCATTTATTTAACTCATAAACCTTAGACTTAGGTCAGACTGATTAGAAAAATAAATACCGTATTTTTCGGACTATAAGTCACAGTTATTTTCATAGTTTGGCCAGGGGTGCGACTTATACTCAGGAGCGACTTATGTGTGAAATTATTACCACATTACCGTAAAATATCAAATAATATTATTTAGTTCATTCACGTAAGAGACTAGACGTATAAGATAATCATCGGGTTTAGCAATTAAGAGTGACAGATTGTTTGGTAAACGTATAGCATGTTCTATATGTTATAGTTATTTGAATGACTCTTACCATAATATGTTACGTTATTTATGCGTCATATAACGTACACTTATTCAGCCTGTTGTTCCCTATTCTTTATTTATTTTAAATTGCCTTTTAAATGTATATTCTTGGTATTGGTTTTTATCAATACATTTCCCCCCAAAGTGCGACTTATACTCCAGTGCGACATATATATGTTTTTTTTCCTTCTTTATTATGCATTTTCGGCAGGTGCGACTTGTACTCGGAAAAATACGGTACTATCCAAAAATACTGCACATAAAGGCGGCCAAATAATTGATGGAAATACACGTACATACAACAATGAACATGTTTCTAAACTAAACTGTCAATACAATGAAAGTGCCGATGAAAATACAACTTTCCCACTTTTGTCAAAATATTTGAGTTTAGCCAACTTCTCGATGGCTTTAGTTGCAGAATTATTCTGTTTGTTTGAGATTGTCATTACTGCCACAAGTGGTGGGAAAGTGTATTACAACTGAGTACCTACGGACCACAGCTGGGAGAGAGATATTTGTTGGCGACCCCCGGCCCTATGGTTCGGAAACACTGGTTTAATGAACGCATATTAATATTAATTTTACAAACCCCTTTTCCATATTAGTTGGGAAATTGTGTTAGATGTAAATATGAACGGAATACAATGATTTGCAAATCCTTTTCAACCCTTATTCAATTGAATGCACTACAAAGACAAGATATTTGATGTTCAAACTCATAAACTTTTTTTTTGTTGCAAATAATAATTAACTTAGAATTTCATTGTTGCAACACGTGCCAAAGTAGTTGGGAAAGGGCATGTTCACGACTATGTTACATCACCTTTTCTTTTAACAACACTCAATAAACGTTTGGGAACTGAGGAAACTAATTAATGAAGCTTTGAAAGTGGAATTATTTCCCATTCTTGTTTTATGTAGAGCTTCAGTCGTTCAACAGTCCGGGGTCTCCGCTGTCGTATTTTACGCTTCATAATGCGCCACATATTTTCGATGGCAGACAGGTGTGGACTGCAGGCGGGGCAGGAAAGTACCCGCACTCTTTTTTTTACGAAGCCACGCTGTTGTAACACTTGTCTTGCTGAAATAAGCAGGGGCGTCCATGATAACGTTGCTTGGAAGACAACATATGTTGTTCCAAAACATGTATGGACCTTTCAGCATTAATGGTGCCTTCACAGATGTGTAAGTTACCCATGCCTTGGGCAATAATACACCCCCATACCATCACAGATACTGGCTTTTGAACTTTGCGCCTATAACAATCCGAATGGTTATTTTCCTCTTCGTTCTGGAGGACACCACGTCCTTTGTTTCCAAATATAATTTCAAATATGGACTCGTCAGACCACAGAACACCTTTCCACTTTGCATCAGTCCATCTGACATGATTTTGGGCCCAGTAAAGCCTGCTGCGTTTCAGAATATTGTTGCTAAATGAGTTTGGCTTTGCATAGTAGAGTTTTAACTTGCACTTACAGATGTAGCAACCAACTGTAGTTACTGACAGTGGTTTTATGAAGTGTTCCTGAGCCCATGTGGTCATATCCTTTACACACCGATGTGGGTTTTTAATGCAGTACCGCCTGAGGGATCAAAAGTCCGTAATATCATCGCTTACGTGCAGTGATTTCTCCAGATTCTCTGAACTTTTTGATGATTTTACGGACCGTAGATGGTAAAAACCCTAAATTCCTTGCAATAGCTGGTTGAGAAATGTTGTTCCAAAGCTGTTCGACAATTTGCTTACAAATCCTTGTTCGTGAATTACTTAGCATTACGTGGAAGCTGCTTTTATACCCAATCAAGGCACCCACCTGTTCCCAATTAGCCTGCACACCTGTGGGATGTTCCAAATAAGTGTTTGATGAGCATTCCTCAACTTTATCAGTATTTATTGCCACCTTTCCCATCTTCTTTGTCACGTGTTGCTGGCATCAAATTCTAAAGTTAATGATTATTTGCAAAAAAAAAAAAAAACGTTTATGAGTTTGAACATCAAATATGTTGTCTTTGTAGCATATTCAATTGAATATGTGTTGAAAGGGATTTGCAAATCATTGTATTCCGTTTATATTTACATCTAACACAATTTCCCAATCCATATGGAAACGGGGTTCGTAATAATCATTACGCATTTTTTTTTTCTTCATCAAAACAATTAATGCTCCGCCTCACCTGCCTACCCTCATCATACGTCTCTGCAGTATTCCAATTCCACGCCATGAACAAACAGCTAGCCCCCCTGACTGATACGGATCGTGTTTTTTAACACAGTGGATTCTTACACCTCCCAAAATGCATGCATGGAGGCAACACGTTGGAGGTGTGTGTGTGCACAGTATTGTCCCTGCTGTGAAAAAAATGGTGCTGACAGAGCCAAGTGTTTAGTTAAAATCCAAAGCCCCAGCGTGTGATAGTAGGAGGAGCTGACACGTGCTCTGGGGGCTTTAGGCCGCCAAGTGCTTACCCCCCTGTAGGCAGAGCATGTGTGTATGATCTCTCTCACAATTAACGTTTTTCTCTGTGTGTGTGTGTGTGTGTGTGTGTGTGTGTGTGTGTGTGTGTGTGTGTGTGTGTGTGTGTGTGTGTGTGTGTGTTCTGGCAATGCTGACTTAATGGGGACATCGCTCTGTTTACAGAGTCAATTTTAGGGGACCTCTGACGGTATGGGGACAAAAAAAAAGGGTCTTTAAAAAGGTTTTTTATTTTTGGAATATTTTTTTACGTTCTTCGAAGAGGCTGGGGAGAGGGAAGTGTGGGCTTCCCTGCTTAGGCTGCTTCCCCCGCGACCCGACCTCGGATAAGCGGAAGATGATGGATGGATGGATGTTTAATGGTGTTAAAAATAAAAAGTAAAAATAGAAGTTTTAATGAGTTTGTATTTTATTTCTGTGGTGTAAGGCAGAGGTTCTTAACCTTTTTTTAGGGGACCTCTGACGGTATGGGGACAAAAAAACAGGTCCCCTAAAGGGAAACCTTTTTAAATAATAGTCAAATCCGTTCTGAAGGTACTTAAGTGATTATTTTTATATTTTTAGAATATTTTTTTACGTTCCTTATGTTTAATGTTGTTAAAAAAGGAAAGGGTAAAGAAAAGTTTTAATGAGTTTGTATTTTATTTCTATGGTGTAAGGCAGAGATTCTAATTTTTTTTTCGGTAATGTACCCCCTGTGAATATTTTTTTAGTTCAAGTACCCCCTAATCAGAGCAAAGCATTTTTGGTTGAAAAAAAGAGATAAAGAAATAAAATACAGCACTATGTTTCTGATTTATTAAATTGTATAACAGTGCAAAATATTGCTCATTTGTAGTGGTCTTTTTTGAACTACTTGGAAAAAATGATATAAAAATAACTGAAAACTTGTTGAAAAATAAACAAGTGATTTTATTATAAATACATATTTCTACACATAGAAGTATTCATCAACTTAAAGTGCCCTCTTTGGGGATTGTAATAGAGACCCATCTGGATTCATGAACTTAATTCTAAACATTTCTACACTAAAAAAAGAAATCTTTTACATCAATATTTATGGAACATGTCCACAAAAAAATCTAGCTGAATATTGCATTGTTGCATTTTTTTTCACAGTTTATGAACTTACATTAATATTTTGTTGAAGTATTATTCAATAAATACATTTATAAAGGATTTTTGAATTGTTGCTATTCTTAGAATATTTAAAAAAAAACCTCTCACGTACCCCTTGGCATATCTTCAAGTACCCCCAGGGGTACGCGTACCCCCATTTGAGAACCACTGGTGTAAGGTAAGATATGATAATCCTTTATTGATCTCACAATTGGGAAATTTGGGTTACTTTGCTTACGTGTTTCAAATATTGGTAATAGAGAAAATTATTTTCTTGAAAAGTGAAACATTTGTTAATAGTACTGTGATTCTGCATGGTATCCATCCTTAGTTAAAACTAATATATTTTTCCAAAAACAAAATCTGATTTAATACTCTAAAGACTGCCAGCAACTTCCAATTTGTCGACAAACCAGAGCGACGCTTACTCCAATCAGCTGATGTCCTGTTGTCATAATTCCGAACAGGTGGATATCTTCACGTCCTCGACAGAAAAGGGTCTCCAGCAGAGGTGGGTAGAGTAGCCAGAAATTGTACTCAAGTAAGAGTACTGTTACTTTAGAGATTCATTACTCAAGTAAAAGTAAGGAGTAGTCACCCAAATATTTATTTGAGTAAAAGTAAAAAGTATGTTGTGAAAAAACTACTCAAGTACTGAGTAACTGATGAGTAACCTGTTCGTTTAATGATTCCGGCAACAAATAATGCACAAAAACATAAAAATAGCAATGAGCAAATTCAGAGCCAGGAATATCTCTTAAGAAACTAAAACAATAATATATATTAAATAATAATACATTAAAATAAAAAAAAAATTAAGGCAAATTGAGCCACAATAACTTAACAGCACCATAGCCTCAGTAGGCATTGATTGATTGATTGATTGATTGATTGACTGATTGATTAGTTGATTGAAACTTTTATTAGTAGATTGCAGTACAGTATATATTCCGTACAATTGACCACTAAATGGTAACACCCCAATAAGTTTTTCAACGTTTATCAATTCCTTAATAAATGACCAAGTCGAGGTGATCCACCTCATATATACATACACATACACACATATCATACATATATATATATATATATATACCTTTATATATATATATATATATATATATATATATACCTTTATATATACAGTATATAATTTATATTTATTTATTTTGCGGTTTTTGTTCACGTTAAAGGTGTTTTAATGAATATACATGCATGTTTAACATATAGATTCCTATCTTTCATGAAGACAAGAATATAAGTTGGTGTATTACCTGATTCTGATGACTTGTATTGATTGGAATCAGACGGTAGTGCTGATAACGTCCCGGTTTTCAAATGGAGGAGAAAAAAAGTTCCTCCTTTCTGTCTAATACCACATGAAAGTTGTTGGTTTTTGGCATCTTATTTGTCCAGCTTCCATATTCGTTTTTATACACTTTACAAGAAATACATTGGCGGCAAACTCCGTAGCTTGCTAGTTTGTTTGCGCTGGCTTTCGGAGACTCTTATTTTGTTAGCGCAGGCGCGATGGAGCGGCGCTTTTATTGTGAAGACAGGAACTGGGCGATCAGTCTTTAGGCTTTTGACGGAAAGTACGGTTGAAATAAAAAGTGTCTTTTTTCCTTTACACTTTTGATTGATTAGTTGAGGCAACAAGAAAGTTAAAGACAAGACAAAACAAAGAAGCAAGCAGGAGAGATAAGGGAGATGAAAGGGGAGCGTCCACCCTCGATGAGTGCCAGAGAGAAAAAATAGATAAATAAACTGGGCAGTGGCCATTTTACCTCATTTTTGTATGCCTCCACAACCTGTAGTAAGGGTGGTCCCCACAAGTGATGATCAAAAACTTGGTCCCCATTCCAAATAATAACACACACACACTAAAATGCACAGCTTACTCAGTGCCTCTCCTAACATATGGTATCATACGCTGCGATTTAGAGGAAAGCCATACCCCAACGGAGGCACTAAAACAGATTTACAGGAATATACAGAAATTACGTGGGCATAAAAAAAGAAAAACATTCTTTACAGTGTTTCTACCGACAGACATAAACAACTGGTCATCATCCCCTTTTGATTAAAAAAAAACGATCATAAACATGATCCCCGGCGTTGTGCACTCGCTCCATCAATCGTCAGAAAGACGCGCCTTAATAACGATAAGTCGAGTTTGAAGGCAGGTGGGTACTCCATCGGCTAATTGACACAGGAGTTCTCAATGTCTCTCTCATCTCCCCCTGCGCCCGTGTTCTCTCCTTTGAAACTAATCTCATTTCCCAGTAGCTTGAATTAAATGAACGTGTGTTATTAATGGATGGTAGACAGCCTGGGGAGACCAAGTGCCGGGTGTGTTGGTGAGGGCAGAAGGTGATTATTTAGATCCTGTGGATTTCAGCGCAAGGGAGGAGATGAAGACGGCGAAAAACAAACGTGGACACTGAACCGCTTTTCAAAGCCTCGGTGTGCTTTTTAGGCCTTGTTTACACTAAGCCAGATCAGGTTATCCAGGGTAAATCCCTCATAACCTTACACATGTGCGGAAAGTGCGCACACCATAGGGACGGCGTGGCGTGGTGGGAGAGTGGCCTTGCGCAACCAGGGTGTCCCTGGTTCAATCCCCACCTAGTACCAACCTCGTCACGTCCATTGTGTCCTGATCAAGACACTTTTCACCCTTGCTCCTGATGCGTGCTGGTTAGCGCCTTGCATGGCAGCTCCCTCCATCAGTGTGTGAATGTGTGTGTGAATGGGTAAATGTAGAAGTAGTGTCAAAGCGCTTTGAGTACCTTGAAGGTAGAAAAGCGCTATATAAGTACAACCCATTTATCATTTATTTATTTATATAGTCACCTCCAGCATACTTGCCAACCTTGAGACTTCCGATTTCGGGAAGTGGGGGTGGGGGGCGTGGTCGGGGGTGGGGAGGAGGCTTGGTTGGGAGCGTGGTTTGGGCAGGGGGCGTGGTTAAGAGGGGACGAGAAGTTCATATATATTTCATATATATATACATATATATATATACATATATATATATATATATATATATATATATATATATATATATATATATATACATACACATATATATGTATGAAATACTCGACTTTCAATGAATTCTAGCTATATATATTTATTTTAATATATATGTATATATAAATAAAATAAATAGTTGAATTTCAGACGGCACTTATCAAATACACAGTAATAAAAACACAGTTGTTCTACTACCTGTACTGTGCTTGCTGGTTATTAAGAAAAACAACAACAACACTTACCTTTCACTATTTGAGTAACCTTTGTTCTGCCATTTGCGTACTGGCAAGAGTCACTTGCCGTCAGGTGTGCCACACCACATAAATCGTTCGCCAATCAAAAAGAAACCCCATTACGCTATAGCCAACATTCAGCAGGAGATGGCGACAGACAACATAGAATCACTTTATTATAGACGGCGTCGCCATGGCCGTAACTTCCTCGTTCTTCTGCTTCGTCTCCTTGTGTGTGCAGTTTTTTATTAAAAATCCATAGATGTTGTAACGTGAATGGGCAGGCAAGATGTTTATATAACAGGAAAGCGGACGTGAAAACAGGCTGTCCCCACTCATGTCCGCATGGAGCTGGAGGGGGCGTGAATTTCTTCCTCCTTCCGGGAGGTTTTCGGGAGAGGTGCTGAATTTCGGGAGTCTCCCAGAAATTCCGGGAGGGTTGGCAAGTAAGTGTTGCTTTGTTCTTAAATTAAATTGAACTTATCTGAACAACATCCAGTGATGTGTTATTTCAATTAACTAGAATCCAGTGTGCTACCATGAATTGATTAACGTGGACCCCGACTTAAACAAGTTGAAAAACTTATTCGGGTGTTACCATTTAGTGGTCAATTGTACGGAAAAATGTACCGTATTATTTTTTTTTCTTCATTTGTTTATTTGTCTCCTTCATTGACGTGCGTCTTTGATCGATAGACAATTATACCTCAATTATAAATTTTACATTTACACACCAATGCCCGAGAAGGAGCAGGATGAAGAAAAATCTTACATTTTCCTGCCCCCTTCAACATAATACATAGTCTTACTTGATGGATATCATAGAAACCAACAAATACATCCAAATGTGATGAAAACAAACAAAAAACACACAAGACTTCATGAAGTACAAACCTAACCAAAAAATTATAACAATAATAATATACACCTCACGGAATGATACAAAACAAATACAAAACCAGACAAAAACATAAGTAAAATAATAAATAAAAAGCAAAATGTAAACACTTATGGCTGTCCATATGATCTTATTGTTCTGTCATTATATATATTTTTTCAATTGGAATATATTTTTACAGTCTTTTATCTCATTATAAAGAGACCTCCACCACTGATGTACACATTTGTTTTAGAGTTGTCCTTGTATACTGATGTTTGAAATGACCTTTTCTTCTATGCTCTGTATTCTCAGAAGTGATGACAAACATTTCTTGTAAATTTGCTGGTAATGTTTTACTTTTAGCCTTCAACATGACACACAAAGTCTGTAGCTTTACTAGCTCCCGTAGTTTCAATAAACAAGTGCAATCTGTGCAATCTACTAATAAAAGTTATGACTAATACTAATAAAAGTTATGTCTCAAGTGTGAATTGATGGCACTGCCTTTAGCGTCCTCTACAACCTGTCGTCTCCTCCCCTTTTATCTCCAAAACAAACAGCTTGCCGGGCCAGTCACATGTTGTATGCGGCTTTGACAGACAAATGTAAGTGAATGCAACGCATACTCGGTCAACAGCCATACAGGTCACACTGAGGGTGGCCGTATAAAGAACTTTAACACTGTTACAAATATGTGCCACACTGTGAACCCACACCAAACAAGAATGATAAACACATTTCGGGAGAACCTCCACACCGTAACACAGGGGTCTCAAACTCAATTTACCCGGGGGGCCACTGAATGCACAGTCTGGGTAAGGCTGGGCCGCAAGAAAATATTTCTTAAAAAAAATATTTCTTAAAAAAATGTTTGCATACTCCTCAGCATGTCTAGCTGTATAATGATGTTTCAAATTGTATTCTTTGTGCACCGCAACTTTCTCTGTGCAGGGGCACCGCTCAACAAAGAAATATTGCATCTCCCACTTTTCCTGGAAATATCTTTGCTCATCACTAACCCTCCTATTCATTGCCGGCTTTGAAAAAGACATGTTTGGATTGTGGAATATATTTGTATTTAGCCGATGCACGGAGAATAATGTTATTTCCGCAATGTGTGCGGTTGCGCTTTTCCTCCCTACGGCAACACGGCGGTCGGCGGATAATAGCCGGGAAAGTACCGGGATAGCGAGCGCAAAAAAGTGACGGGTCCCAGAGTGTTATCCGGCGTCATATAGAAATATATGTAGTGTTCATCGTGTGAGGCAATGCAAAAATAAACAATAATTAAAAAAAAAATAACGGTTTGAATTGGTCCAGGTTATCGGGGACTGTTATTACTGACGGACAGGTGTTGCAGTGTGACTGCAGCCAGGCACATAAGAAAACCCTCGTCTCCATGGCAACGTCTCTGTCACTTGCTGCTTTTCCACTAATGCAGGGGTAGGCAACCCAGAACGTTGAAAGAGCCATTTTGGACCCAAATAACACAACGCTGTCAAGCGCCATTCATATAAAACTTGCGGGCCGCACTAACATTAAACTTTCATATTAAGGTCGGGGCCCCAAAATAATGTCTCGCGGGCCGCGTGACTGCAACCCCTCGTTTAAAGGGGAACATTATTTCCAGACCTATGCAAGCGTCAATATATACCTTGATGTTGCAGAAAAAAGACCATATGTTTTTTTAACCGATTTCCGAACTCTAAAAGGGTGAATTTGGCGATTTAAATGCCTTTCAATTGTTCGCTGCCGGAGCAATGACCTTTCACCCGTGATGTCACAACAGGAAGCAATCCGCCATTTTCTCAAACACATTACACACACCAAGTCAAATCAGCTCTGTTATTTTTTGTGTTTTCGACGGTTTCCCGTACCTTGGAGACATCATGCCTCGTCGGTGTGTTGTCGGAGGGTGTAACAACACGAACAGGGACGGATTCAAGTTGACTTACGTGGAGTGTGCTAATAAAACATATCAAAGGTCACGGCATGCTAATCGATGCTAACATGCTATTTGGGCTAGCTGTATGTACATATTGCATAATTATGCCTTATTTGTAGCTATAATTGCATCCAGCCTTTCCCTCCACCCACATTTAATGCCAAACAAACACATACCAATCGACGGATTCAATCTGCACCAGTGGTTGAAAGATGTGAAAGTCCCTCGTTTGTTCTGTTCTGTCGTGGCATCACTACTGACAATAGCGATGCTACGACAGAGATGTGTGGATATCCTGCGACACTCAAAGCAGATGCATTTCCAACGATAAAGTCAACGAAATCACAAAGGTGAGTTTTGTTGATGTTATTGACGTATGTGCTAATCAGACATATTTGGTCGCGGCATGACTGCCAGCAAATCGATGCTAACATGCTATTTAGGCTAGCTGTATGTACATACTGCATCATTATGCCTCCTTTGTAGCTATATTTGCATCCAGCCTTTCCCTCCACCCACGTTTAATGCCAAACAAACACATACCAATCGACGGATTCAAGTTGCACCAGTGGTCGAAAGATGCAATCGTTGGTTAGAAGGCGATCGCCGAATTCGTCCTCGTCCTCGACGATAGCGATGCTACGACAGAGATGTGTGGATATCCTGCGACACTCAAAGCAGATGCATTTCAAACGAGAAAGTCAACGAAATCACAAAGGTGAGTTTTGTTGATGTTATTGACTTATGTGCTAATCAGACATATTTGGTCGCAGCATGACTGCCAGCTAATCGATGCTAACATGCTATTTAGGCTACCTGTACGTACATTTGAAACTATATTTACATCGAGCATTTCCTTCCACCCACATCAATGCGAAACAAACACGGATATAAGTTGATCCAGCATCAATGCAAAAGTCCTGATCGGTTGGTCTGCACATTTTACTGGCTGCCAGCAAATCAATGCTAACATACTATTTAGGCTATCTGTATGGACATATTGCATCATTATGCCTCATTTGTAGCTATATTTGCATCCAGCCTTTCCATCCACCCACATTTAATGCCAAACAAACACATACCAATCGAGGGATTCAAGTTGCACCAGTGGTCGAAAGATGCAATCGCTGGTTAGAAGGCGATCGCCAAATTCGTCCTCGTTGCCGCAGTCTGTCGTCATATGGCTCAATAGCTTCAGTTTCTTTTTCAATTTCGTTTTCGCTGTCTGCCTCCACACTCCAACCATCCGTTTCAATACATGCGTCATATGTTGACTCGCTTAAGCCGCTGAAACACAAGTCTGAATCCTAGCTAATGTCGCTATATCTTTCTGTTCTATCCGCCATGTTTGTTTGTAATGGCATCACGCAGTGATATCACAGGAAAATGGACGGGTGGATATAGCGATGGTGAAAATCAGGCACTTTGAAGCCGTTTTTCGGGATATTGCATAATGGGTAAAATTTAAAAAAAAAACTTCGAAAAATAAAATAAGCCACTGGGACATGATTTTTATTGGTTTTAACCCTTCTGAAATTGTGATAATGTTCCCCTTTAAGGGTTTAAACGACTTTAGTGTAGACATAACCTTATTCCCCTCCTGCTTGCGTTTCAGCCACATGCACGCTTTAAGTGGGGACAATAACGGCTAAACTGTGACGACCAATCGCACCTTTGTTTCTTTTCGCACCGTGTCAGATTATTACCCTCTCGGTCACACTGTTGCACCTCCTCCCAACAGCCCCATTTAGGCATTAGGGCAGGACAATCGTGCCTCGCCCGCTCACTTCCGTCTATATCTTTGATTCTGCCGACAACCACGCCGTAATGGCCACTGTGAAGTATTTCCCGTCCACCTGGGACCCATCCCTGCAGTTATGTGTCCAATGCGTGACTATTAGAAGGCAACTAAAGGCTGCCATCCATCTCTTAGGTATCTATTTGATGATCCCCACATGGGAATACTTCAGCGCTGGTCTTAGTTAACCCACCGCTCTATTTTAACAATCTCTCATGGGGCTCTTGGGGGTCTATTATGTGTCTGCTGGTGAAGCTGTGTGGCATATTATGGGATGCATGTCAACACACGTTGCTTCATCAGTGCTCCTATATGGTACAATTTGTAAAAAAAAAATAAAAACATACCCACGACCATAAATTTCATGGAAAGTGCTGCCATTAAAAAAAGGGCGAAAACATTTAAATCTGTAGATGAATCAAACACATTTTAAAGGCATCTCTTTTGCAGCTCTCGTAAAATGACATTCTGGATACTGGGGGCGACAAGTGCAATTTTTTTTTTAAACAAACATTGTTAAAATGAGACGGCTTGCAGGAACGAAATGGTTGAATGTGTGAGGGAGATCCAAGGAAAATAAAAAAAGATTAAGCCACTTTGAATAAACAAGTTAAAAGTCACATTAATGTATCAACAAGCACATTCAGACAATGTATGAACTAGTGCAATTTTATATCCCAATAACAAATATCACAATATACCGTATTTTCCAGACTATAAGGCACACTTAATTTTTTATATCGTTCTCAAAACTAGACCGTGCACTTCATAGCCGGGTGAATAATTCTGGTTTTGCTTACCGACCTCAAAGCAATTTAATTTGGTATATGGTGTAATGATAAGTGTGGCCAGTAGATGGCAGTCAAACATAAGATATGCGTGTAGTCTACACTATGATGACAATATGACTCAAGTAAACAACACCAACATTTTATATGTTCCTTTGAATACATAGAAAATTAAACACGGCGCTCAAAAAGATATCATAATGTTTTAGTACGACTTTGGTGAGCTATGAAGCCGCACCGCTTGATGGATTGTCGGTGAATTAAACATACCGGTATTATTATGGTGTGTGTATAAGGTAAGACATATTATCTGGTGTTTTGTTTCCCAATATTATGCAAAAGCAACTTTTCTTACCTTCTGGTACCTGCTGATCTGTATTTGGGATCGGCGTGAATCCTGAGGAATTGTGCACATCCGCACCGACGTCGTAGTTTTTCTCTATTTTCTTGTTATGTGGCATTCATCCTACACTGTTGCCATTTCTAAAATAAAGTAGCGTAAAGTTCTTACTTATATCTGTCAGTAAACTCGCCATGAAAGCGCAAAAACATACCGGTGTAGTGAGTTTACATTATTCAGCCAAGGCACTTCAATTATTAGAGAGTTGTGATCGGACGTTTTTTCACGGGACACATTTCCGGCGTTGTTATTGCACGAGTGAGCAAAGGTTGAGGATATGCTCCGTAATTGATTTAAGAAAAGTCTGAATGTAATTAAAACAGTCAGCTCCGTCCTTAGACACTTCTTCCACGCTCGTCCTTGCACGCTACACCGCTACAACAAAGATGACGGGCAAAAGACGCTGCCGAAGGTGAGCCACGTAAATAAGACCGCCCACAAAACGGCACATCCGGTAGCGACTGTCAGAAAGCGGCTTGAAGAGGATCTGTAAACTAGAATCTGTGCAACATTTTCACCAACCACAATTAAATGTTACGTAGACCACAAGATAATGCTTTCAATTTATAAAAAAATGAAAAATAATATGACTCCCTTAATGCGCCCTATAATCCGGTGCGCCCTATGGTCTGAAAAATACGGTAGTATTTTTTCCTAAAATTCTATATATACGCACAAAATAAAATCAAATGTAGCTCATCTCTACTCAATTTATTTCTACAGCATATTTTTTTACACGTAAAAAGGACAAAAATAAAGTGTTCCAGTACAGCAGGTACCATTGTGTTCTTGCCTCATTACTGTGAGAATCTTGTGTGTGACTTTGGACAACAACTCTGTGAAGCTTGATTGGTGTTTTTTTTAAATCAGCATTTGTGGTTTTGCAGTAATGTTGGTACATTTTAACACTGTTTTGCATGTCATGTTTGACACAAAACAACAGGCGTGTTCATGTCGCCAGTAACGACTTGTTGGCGCTATATTTTGTAGAGTAGCGTTGTTTGGTCGGTGCTTGGCTTTTTAAGACCAAACAATATTACGGTTCAAGCGCCTGCCGCCACACAATCTTCTCTGCACTCCTCTAAACGCGCCTCTGGATAAGCATACGGGCGTTTCTCTCCTTTTACTCTGTCATCAACACACCTGATGCTGATGAGGACTCCACTTCTTACTTAAACCAGCGCGTCCTGCGTTCCAGTGCCAGAACGTAGCTACTTCAACTAATCAATCAATGTTTATTTATATAGCCCTAAATCACAAGTGTCTAAAAGGACTGCACAAACCACAACGACATCCTCGGTAGAGCCCGGCTTCGAGCTGTGTGTCTCGTCTTCCCGGATTCCCCATATGCTTCTTGCTGCCTTCCCGGGTCTCAACCTCTCGCCTGTCCACGGACCCTGACGCCTCGCTCCTGACCTGGACCTCTCGCCTGCTCACGGACCTCAGAACCTGCCTTGCCCTGTCTGGACTTCCGCATCTCACAACATGCACCTTCAACACTTCAAGGGTACAACCACCAGTTAAACGCATCACATAGTTACACATCACGTATTTAGATTATACACACAAGTAACGGTGGAACAGGGGTTTGTACGTGTGCCTCACAATACGAAAGACTTGGGTTTGATCCCGGGCTCAGGATCTTTCTGTGTGGAGTTCACATGTTCTCCCGTGACTGCGTGGGTTCCCTCCGGGTACTCCGGCTTCCTCCCACCTCCCAAGACATGCACCTGGGGATAGGTTGATTGGCAACACTAAATAGGCCCTCGTGTCCTTGGACAATCTTGTCCAGGGTGTACACCGCCTTCCGCCCGAATTCAGCTGAGTAATGCTCCAGCACCCCATGCAACCACGCAAGGGACAAACGGTAGAAAAAATGGATGGATGGACACACGTCATACCTTTGTGTTAATAAACACGCTCCCATTTAATCGACGCCCCTGTCTCAGTGCCGTATCCTTCTTTGCCGTATCGTGACAAACAATACCCGGGTTTTGTTGGTTTAGCTTCCATTGTGGCCTCTGTCTGTGCAATGTTATTGACTTGATTGTCTCGCCGTGACGTTCTTTGAAGTAAGGTCAAATCCTCCCACAAAGAAGCAACATTGCTGCAGCCCAGGTGTTAAAATGATGACAGAGGTCTGTAATTTTCATCGTAGGTACACTTCAACTGTGAGAGACAGAATGTGGAAAAAAAATCCAGGAATTCAAATTGTAGGAATTTTAAAGAATGTATTTGTAAAAATGATGGTGGAAAATAACTATTTGGTCAACCATTCAAAGCTCTCACTAATGGAAGGAGGTTTTGGCTCAAAATCTCACGATACATGGCCCCATTCATTCTTTCCTTAACACGGATCAATCGTCCTGTCCCCTTAGCAGAAAAACAGCCCCAAAGCATGATGTTTCCACCCCCATGCTTCACAGTAGGTATGGTGTTTTTGGGATGCAACTCAGTATTCTTCTTCCTCCAAACACGACGAGTTGAGTTTATACCAAAATGGATACATGGATGATACAGCAGAGGATTGGGAGAATTCCATGTCGTCAGATGAAACCAAAATAGAACTTTTTGGTATAAACTCAACTCGTCGTGTTTGGAGGAAGAAGAATACTGAGTTGCATCCCAAGAACACCACACCTACTGTGAAGCATGGGGGTGGAAACATCATGCTTTGGGGCTGTTTTTCTGCTAAGGGCACAGGACGATTGATCCGTGTTAAGGAAAGAATGAATGGGGCCATGTATCGTGAGATTTTGAGCCAAAACTTCCTTCCATCAAGGAGGGCTTTGAATGGTTGACCAAATACTTATTTTCCACCATAATTTACAAATAAATTCTTTAAAATGCCTACAATGTGAATTCCTAGATTTTTTTTTTCACATTCTGTCTCTCACAATTGAAGTGTACCTATAATGAAAATTACAGACCTCTGTCATCATTTTAAGTGGGAGAACTTGCACAATCGGTGGCTGAATAAATACTTTTTTGCCCCACTGTATAAACAGTAGAAATACATTTTTATTTGTCCTAATGTCGCACAGCACAAACACGGCATGTAAGCCAGTAGTACTCCACCTCTTACAGGACTTGATGTGAGATTAATAAAAAAATCTGACTTTTGCTTTCTCTTCCATGTTCAGGCCCGACATCCAATCCCATCTTTCCCCCATTTTATATGATGCATGATATTTATTCCTTTTATTTGACGTGCAGCATGCAGCACATGTAAGCCATTACTCCCCTCAGACGACTTTTGCTTTCTTTTCTTGGTTCGGGCGCGACAACAAAGATGAGCGAGCTCCCGGGAGAGTAGGAGCGGATTTCTTTGTCTGCTCCCATGCGCCCGCATTTCCCTCTTGTGTTCTACATTTCAGAAACCGCAGTGTCGAGTGGCAGCTCGAATCTGCGGGGCTTCTTGGAATAAGTTGCGTGTGTATAACAGTTGGAACTTGTGATTTAACAGCTACAGTGGGGCAAAAAAGTATTTAGTCAGCCACCGATTGTGCAAAGTCTCCCACTTAAAATGATGACAGAGGTCTGTAATTTTCATCATAGGTACACTTCAACTGTGAGAGACAGAATGTGCAAAAAAAAAACAGGAATTCACATTGTAGGAATTTTAAATAATTTATTTGTAAATTATGGTGGAAAATAAGTATTTGGTCAACCATTCAAAGCTCTCACTGATGGAAGGAGGTTTTGGCTCAAAATCTCACGATACATGGCCCCATTCATTCTTTCCTTAACATGGATCAATCGTCCTTTCCCCTTAGCAGAAAAACAGCCCCAAATCATGATGTTTCCACCTCCATGCTTCACAGTAGGTGTGGTGTTCTTGGGATGCAACTCAGTATTCTTCTTCCTCCAAACACAACGAGTTGAGTTTATACCGAAAAGTTATATTTTTGTTTCATCTGACCACATGCCATTCTCCCAATCATCTGCTGTATCATCCATGTATCCATTTTGGTATAAACTCAACTCAAAGTGTTTAGATGAAGAACAATCCCCGTAATATCGCTAAAATTCGCTCCATTTTGTCCACTAATGACGCTGAGATCATTATTCATGCATTTGTTACGTCTCGTCTCGACTACTGTAACGTATTATTTTCGGGTCTCCCCATGTCTAGCATTAAAAGATTACAGTTGGTACAAAATGCGGCTGCTAGACTTTTGACAAGAACAAGAAAGTTTGATCACATTAAGCCTGTACTGGCTCACCTGCACTGGCTTCCTGTGCACTTAAGATGTGACTTTAAGGTTTTACTACTTACGTATAAAATATTACAAGGTCTAGCTCCATCCTATCTTGCCGATTGTATTGTACCATATGTCCCGGCAAGAAATCTGCGTTCAAAAGACTCCGGCTTATTAGTGATTCCTAAAGCCCAAAAAAAGTCTGCGGGCTATAGAGCGTTTTCCGTTCGGGCTCCAGTACTCTGGAATGCCCTCCCGGTAACAGTTCGAGATGCTACCTCAGTAGAAGCATTTAAGTCTCACCTTAAAACTCATTTGTATACTCTAGCCTTTAAATAGACCTCCTTTTTAAACCAGTTGATCTGCCGCTTCTTTTCTTTTTCTCCTCTGTCCCCCCCTCCCTTGTGGAGGGGGTCCGGTCCGATGACCATGGATGAAGTACTGGCTGTCCAGAGTCGGGACCCAGGATGGACCGCTTTTTGGGACCCAGGATGGACCGCTCGCCTGTGTATCGGTTGGGGACATCTCTACGATGCTGATCCGACTCCGCTTGGGATGGTTTCCTGTGGACGGGACTCTCGCCGCTGTCTTGGATCCGCTTTGGACTGAACTCCCGCGGCTGTGTTGGAGCCACTATGGATTGAACTTTCACAGTATCATGTTAGACCCGCTCGACATCCATTGCTTTCGGTCCCCTAAAGGGGGGATTGCCCACATATGAGGTCCTCTCCAAAGTTCTCATAGTCATCATTGTCACTGGCGTCCCACTGGGTGTGAGTTTTCCTTGCCCTTATGTGGGTTCTTCCGAGGATGTCGTAGTTGTAGTGGTTTGTACAGCCCTTTGAGACATTTATGATTTAGGGCTATATAAATAAACATTGATTGATTGATTGATTGATGCTTTAGGGCTGTTTTTCTGCTAAGGGGACAGGACGATTGATCCGTGTTAAGGAAAGAATGAATGGGGCCATGTATCGTGAGATTTTGAGCCAAAACCTCCTTCCATCAGTGAGAGCTTTGAATGGTTGACCAAATACTTATTTTCCACCATAATTTACGAATAAATTCTTTAAAATTCCTACAATGTGAATTCCTGGATTTTTTTTGACATTTTGTCTCTCACAGTTGAAGTGTACCTATTGTAAAAATTACAGACCTCTGTCATTATTTTAAGTGGGAGAACTTGGACAATCGGTGGCTGACTAAATACTGGTTGGTACGCAGTTCTTTATGCAACAGCCGAAGACAAAATAAGGCGGACGGTTCTTCCCGTCTACAAACAGTGGGGTTTATCACTTCCCTCTGCCTCCTCTAATTTCCGTCAGCCTTGACAAGCCCATTAAACGAATACGGGACCAAAAATAAACATGTTGGTTCTCAGCTGAAGCGACAGGCAGTGATCACACCTCTCGGTGTTCCGGGAAATAGGGACATTTTTCATTGAAAAAATGCAGCTACCGTTCACATCAGCTCGGGTTTAAAAAAGGACTTATGCCGCCAGCCCACTAACTAATGTAAAGAAAGCAAACATGCAGCATATTAGGAGGTTAAGTGTTAAATAGGACTATTCTAGAAGATTTGGGGCACATTCGCGGGTAGACTGATTTCTTCCTCTAATCCTGATCTAATAGTAACTAGATGTGGAAATTCCTGAAGGAATTGCGTGTGAATGCGCCAATGCTGAAGTTGAACTGAAATGCTGACAGAATGTAGTTTGAATGTAAGAATAGTTATGACATGATTTAAATGTTGAAGAGTTTGAATTTCCAGGGAAACCGGAATTTGTTTTGGAACTTAGGGCAAGTGTTAGTTTCAATGTCCAGGATGAGTGGAATGTGTTGATGTTGGAATGGTTTGAATAGGTTGAAAAATGTACCAACATTTCCTCGAAATTTGGGAATTTTTGGAAAAGCGGGAATTTTTTTGAAAATGATCAGGAGCATGGATGTCCTGAATTAGCTGAATTGGTTGGTGTTGGAATTGTTTAAATGGGGCAATAAATGTTGAGGTAGTGAATGGTATTAAGGAATTTCGGGAAAATCGGGAAATGTTTTGAAGTTGGACAAAGAGTAGTTGAATTTCCAGATAGGTGAAATGTGTTAAAGGTGGAATGGTTAGAATGGGTTGAATAATGTTGGAATTGTGGAAGTTTGAAAAATGAGGAAAAAATGCAAAAAAACAAAGGGAATTATGTCAAATTCGGGATTTTTTTTTTTTAATTGTTAAAGTAGAGCACACTATTACCTAACAGGTTGAATATTTTGTAGTTAGAACGATTTGAATCAGATGAAAAATGTGGAAGTTGTTGAACTTACCTACTCATTGGCTTAGTGGTTAGAGTGTCCACCCTGAGATCGGTAGGTTGTGAGTTCAAACCCCGGCCAAGTCATACCAAAGACTAAAAAAATGGGACCCATTACCTCCCTGCTCAGACACTCAGCAACAATTGCAATTAGGGGTTAAATCACCTAAAACAATTCCCGGGCGCGGCCATCACTGCTGCTCACTGCTCCCTTCACCTCCCAGGGGGTGATCAAGGGTGATGGGTCCAATGCAGAGAATAATTTCGCCACACCTCGTGTGTGTGAGACAATCATTGGTACTTTACCTTTAACTTTAACTTAACTTTGACGAAAGTCCCAATGGGAATTTTTTCGGGAAAATAGTAAAAAAAAACTTGAATGGTCTGAGTGAGTTGAAATGGTTGGAGTTAAAAGGTTCCATATCGGTTGAAACATGTTGAATTGAGAATTGGTATGAGGGAATTCCTGGAATTTCGGGAAACCGGGAATTTTTCCAGTTCAAAAAACAACTTTGTATTTTGTCTTAATTAAGAGGAATGGTTTGACGGTGGAACGGTTGAAATGTGTTGAAAAATGTGGAAGGAGTAGTCGGACATAGGGCTCTGGAAAACCAGGAATTCTGGAAATTCCTGGAATTTTTTGGAACTTGGGAAAATTACAGTTTGAATTTCCCGGATTGTGGAATGCGTTGAAGGTAGAATGGTTTGGATGGCTTGAAAAATGTGGAAATGGTGGAAGTTTGAAAAATGGCCAGTTCATTTTGAATAGAAAAAATGCCCCGGAAAACCTGGAATTCTGGGAAATCTGGGAATTTTATGAATTTTTCAAGGGAAAGCCAACATCTGGAGAAGAATACCAATACATTGACTAATAATAAATAGATCAATTTTTGTGAAGAATGCTTTGGAGCATTCACACGATGACTTAGGGCGCTTTAGTTCGGTTGGTAGAGTGGCTGTGCTAACAACTTGAAGGTTCAAGGTTCGATCCCCGCTTTCGCCATCCTAGTCACTGCCGTTGTGTCCTTGGGCAAGACAATTTACCCACCTGCTCCCAGTGCCACCCACACTGGCTTAAATGTAACTTAGATATTGGGTTTCACTATGTAAAAGCACTTTGAGTCACTAGAGAAAAGCGCTAAATAAATATAATTCACTTCACTTCACTTGTATTATTGTTCTTTTAGAGCAGGAGTAGTGAACCTATGGCTCGCGAGCCAGATGTGGCTCTTTTGATGACTGCATCTGGCTCTCGGATAAATCTGAGCTGACATTGCTTAACACGATAAGTAATGAATGATTCCGCTTGTAATCACAGTGTTAAAAAGTAACCTTCAAAATATAAAACATTGTCATGGTTTTTTATGTTCAAGAAGTTGCGGTAATGGTAAAAAGGTATTTATTTATTATTGGTTAGTGTGGGGCTTGCTCTCCTGGGGGTTCTTCAGACCACCAAGCACCGACATGAGAGCCTGTTTCAGGGTTACAATATTGTTTTATTTTTCAATAAGTCTCTCAGATGATTTCCAGCAATTGTATTTTTCTCTTTCGTTCTCGCTCGCGCTATGGCTCCAGCTCCAACCCTGTCTCCCCTCCTGGCTGCTTATTATAACAGAGCGACAGGTGATTAAATAACAAGGCCATCTACGCACCCGTCGCTGATTTCGAGGCCGGTCCTGGCAACACCCCCGCTTCGCTGCAGGCCCACAGGCCACGCCCCTCCACAGTTAGCTTCAGAATAACAATCTTATTACAAAGAATAAGAGACCTATTGTACTCTAGAAATGTTGGTCTTACTTAAAAATGCACACGTTTAGTTGTGTTCAGTGTTAAAAAAATATATATATTATATGGCTCTTACGGAAATACATTTTAAAATATTTGGCTTCTTGGCTCTTTCGGCCAAAAATGTTCCCGATCCCTGTTTTAGAGGATATAAGTTACGGCGCAACAAAGAGTGAATTTATGATCAGGCTTTTTAACAAAATCCCCACACTGAATACAAAAGTACCCTCTTTATATATGGAACACAGGAGACCATATTCCTGCTACAAGTTTTCATCTCATCCATCCATCCATCCATCCATCCATTTTTCTACCGCCTGTCCCTTTTTGGGGTCGCGGGGGGTCGCTGTAGCCTATCTCAACTGCTACGGGCGGTAGGCCGGGTACACCCTGGACAAGTCGCCACCTCATCGTAGGGCCAACACATATAGACAGACACCATTCACACTCACATCCCATCATGCCTAAATGGTGCTATGTTCTCAAATTCAAAGAAAATAAGGATTCAGGAGAGCATCTTTTCAGACCCCCGCTGGACTACCGAGGACAGTGTGGCCTCAGCGAAGGCGACGTCAACGCTCACGACGATTGACAGGTGGCATTTTTCTCCGGGTGACGTCTTTATCGGCGGGCATTGTCGTGTACTGCAGGAACACAGCCTGCCAGCCACCCTGTCTGTCAGCGGAAGAACATTCAGTTTCCATGACAACCAAACTTCCATGTCGTGTCTGTCACACGGACTGAGTTAAAGGGCCCCATTTGATGCGGACAACATCGGCTCTTATTTGATTTGAAATGATGTACTCTGTGTTTCAGCACATTTGTATCATCAATGTGTACTGTGTTAACCTGCCTTAGGACAATGGATGAGGAGTAGTGTTCCTCAAGGTTAACAACGGATGAAAATGAGCTATTGTGCTAACTCCGGCATTTTTACATTGTTGCTCTATGTCAGGGGTCGGGAACCTTTTTGGCTGAGAGAGCTAAGAATCCAAATATTTGAAAATTTATTTCCGTAAGAGCCATATAATATTTGTTTCAACACTGAACACAACTAAACGCGTGCATTTTTAAGTAAGACCAAACTTTCTAGAGTATAATAGGTCTCTTATTCTTTGTAATGACACTGTTATTCTGAAGCTAACTGTGGAGGGGGGGGGCGTGGCCTGCAGGCCTGCAGCGAAGTGGGGTGTTGCCAGGATCGGCCTCGAAATCAGCGACAGGTGCGTAGATGGCCCGCCTGGGCCTTGTTATCTAATCACCTGTTGCTCTGTAATAAGCAGCAGCCAGGAGGAGAGATGGGGTTGGGGCTGGAGCCAGAGCGCGAGCGAGAACGAAAGACGAAAAGACAATTGCCGGAAAGAAACTGAGAGACTTATTGAAAAAAATAAACAATATTGTAACCCTGAAACAGGCTCTCATGGCGGTGCTTGGTGGTCGGAAAAACCCCAGGAGGGCAAGCCCTACACTAACCAATAATAAATAAATAACTTCTTACCATTAACGTAACTTCTTGAACTGGTGCGGTAGAAAACGGATGGATGGATTAAAAATGCATGAGAATGTTTTATATTTTGAACTTTTTTTTTTAACACTGTGATTACATTTGGAATTATTCATTACTTATCGTGTTACGCAATGTCAGCTAAGATTTATCCGAGAGCCAGATGTAGTCATCAAAAGAGCCACATCTGGCTCGCGAGCCATAGGTTCCCTACCCCTGCTCTATGTTGATGAATATGCATTGTCCTAATTCAAATAAATAAATAAATTAATATATTTTGGAATGCCGGCCTAGCTGCACAACACGGGCGGGCTTGCATCAGTGCGGCATGGGCTTGATTTACAAACCCCGTTTCCATATGAGTTGGGAAATTGTGTTAGATGTAAATATAAACGGAATGCAATGATTTGCAAATCATTTTCAATCCACATTCAGTTGAATATGCTACAAAGACAACATATTTGAAGTTAAAACTGATAGGCGTTACTAAAACGGCCTTCTTTCATCTCCGTAATATCGCTAAAATTCGCTCCGTTTTGTCCACTAAAGACGCTGAGATCATTATCCATGCGTTTGTTACGTCTCGTCTCGATTACTGTAACGTATTATTTTCGGGTCTCCCCATGTCTAGCATTAAAAGATTACAGTTGGTACAAAATGCGGCTGCTAGACTTTTGACAAGAACAAGAAAGTTTGATCACATTAAGGCTGTACTGGCTCACCTGCACTGGCTTCCTGTGCACTTAAGATGTGACTTTAAGGTTTTACTACTTACGTATAAAATACTACAAGGTCTAGCTCCAGCCTATCTTGCTGATTGTATTGTACCATATGTCCCGGCAAGAAATCTGCGTTCAAAGGACTCCGGCTTATTAGTGAGCCCTAAGCCCAAAACAAGTCTGCGGGCTGTAGAGCGTTTTCCGTTCGGGCTCCAGTACTCTGGAATGCCCTCTTGGTAACAGTTCGAGATGCTACCTCAGTAGAAGCATTTAAGTCTCACCTTAAAACTCATTTGTATACTATAGCCTTTAAATAAACCTCCTTTTTGGACTAGTTGATCTGCCGCTTCTTTTCTTTTTCTCCTATGTCACCCCCTCCATAAGGGAGGGGGTCCGGTCCGATGACCATGGATGACGTACTGGCTGACCAGAGTCGAGACCCAGGATGGACCGCTCGCCTGTGTATCGGTTGGGGACATCTCTACGAAGCTGATCCGACTCCGCTTGGGATGGTTTCCTGTGGACGGGACTCTCGCTGCTGTCTTGGATCCGCTTTGAACTGAACTCTCGCGGCTGTGTTGGAGCCACTATGGATTGAACTTTCACAGTATCATGTTGGACCCGCTCGACATCCATTGCTTTCGGTCCCTTAGAGCGGGGGGGTTGCCCACATTTGAGGTCCTCTCCAAGGTTTCTCATAGTCAGCATTGTCACTGGCGTCCCACTGGGTGTGAGTTTTCCTTGCCCTCATGTGGGTTCTTCCGAGGATGTTGTAGTCGTGTAATGGTTTGTACAGTCCTTTGAGACATTTGTGATTTAGGGCTATATAAATAAACATTGATTGATTGATTGATTGATTGGTTAACATTTTTTTTCTTTGCAAATAATCATTAACTTTAGAATTTGATGACAGCAACATGTGACAAATAAGTTGGTATAAGTGACAATAAATACTGATAATTCTCATCAAACACTTATTTGGAACATTCCCAAAACCTTGTCGTCTCACACGTCATGTTACCGACATCTACAAAGCAATTAGCTAACGGCCGCCACCGACTGAGATGGAAGAGTACAACGTAGTTACGCTGACAACACCGACATCCAACAACATTATTTGCAGACTATAATAACTGGTTTGCAAAAAAATATTTTTACCCCAAATAGGTGAAATTACATAATCTCCCACAGCACACCGGACTGTATTTCACGGCATATTAGTGTGCCGCGGCACAGTGGCTGAAAAACACTGTACTACAAGATAGTCCCTCCTGAGGACTGATTTGCAATCTGACGATGGATTGTGCATTCAATCAACAATGCAGCTTTTAGCTTTCAGGCCGCCCTGGCGTGGGGGATGTACGTGATGCGATCAATAGATGAATTAATTACAACACTGCCAAATGGTAGCATTGTGTGACCAGAGGAAGTGTAAGAAGCAAGTATTCCTTAGCGGTCAAATCTCCTAAGGCAGGGGTGTCCAAAGTACGGCCCGCGGGTCCTTTTTTAATGGCCCCATGTCACATTTTAACAATACGATTGAAAAATATTAAAAACATAAGAAGTGTTATAAAAGAGCAAACAGGTCAAATTAAACGAGAAAATGTTGCAATGTTAACTCTAAAAAATGATAATGAATCAAAATCAAAGTCATTATGAATCATTGACATATTCAAGGCTCCAATTAGGTCACATTAAATATTCCACTTAAATATATTAATTGGGGGAAAATGTTGCATGTTTTGTGTTTGTCATATAAAAAAACTGATCTGTTTTTTTTGTTTTTAAAGAAGGGCCTAAAACGAACAAACAAAAAACATAAACAACAATAAAACTGATAATTGAAGGATGGTTCTGAAATTGATCTCAAGATTGTTGTGTTAAAAGTAAACATTACAAAAATATATATATATAATTTATTGTTTAACATTTTAATGCAGTGGTCCCCAACCACCGATTGGTACCGGGCCGCAGAAGAATTTTTTATTTAAAAAAAATAAAAAAATAAAAAAATATTTTTTTATTTTTTTATTAAATCAACATAAAAAACATAATATAGACTTACAATTAGTGCAAAAACCACAAAAACCCTTTTTTATGACAAAGAAGAAAAAAAAATATTCCACTTTGAGATATGATTTGGGGTTAAATGTTGCATATTTTGTGTTTGCCATATAAAAAAACTGAACTTTTTTTTTTTTTTTTTAAGAAGGGCCTGAAAGGAACAGACAAAAAGCATAAATAACCAAATAAAACTTATACTTGACGGATGGATCTGAAGTTGATCTCGAGATTGTTGTGTTAAAAGTAAACATTAAAAAAAAATATATGATTTATTTTTTAACACTTTAATGAGTAGGACCCATTTGGATGCCAAATCATTTTAGTATAATTTGTTCTAAAGTGTCATTGCTCAAAAAACAATAATGGATTAAAATAAATGGTGTTTTAAGTTATTGACCTATTTAAGGGTCCAATTACGTTACATTAAATATTCCACTTTGAGATTTTATTTAGGGTTAAATGTTGCATATTTTGTGTTTGCCATATAAAAAAAACTGAACTTTTTTTTTTTTTTTTTTTTTTTTAAAAAGGGCCTGGAAGGAACAGACAAAACGCTTAAATAACCAAATAAAACTTATAATTGACGGATGGGTCTGAAGTTGATCTCGAGATTGTGTTAAAAGTAAACATAAAAAAAAAAAATATAATTTATTTTTTTAACACTTTAATGAGTAGGACCCATTTGGATGCCAAATCATTTTAGTAGGATTTATTTTTAGGTGTCATGGCTCCAAAAATAATAATGGCTTAAAATAAATGGTGTTTTGAGTTATTGACCTATTTAAGGGTCCAATTACGTTACATTAAATATTCTACTTTGAGATATTATTTGGGGTTAAATATTGCATATTTTGTGTTTGCCATATGAAAAACTTAACTTTTTATTTTTTTTATTTTTTGTTAAAGAAGGGCCTGAAAGGAACAGACAAAAAGCATAAATAACCAAATAAAACTTATAATTGATGGATGGATCTGAAGTTGATCTCGAGATTGTTGTGTTAAAAGTAAACATAAAAAAATATATATAATTAATTTTTTTAAATTTTAATGAGAAGGACCCATTTGGATGCCAAATCATTTTAGTATAATTTGTTCTTAAGTGTCATTGCTCAAAAAACAATAATGGATTAAAATAAATGGTGTTTTGAGTTATTGACTTATTTAAGGGTCCAATTACGTTACATTAAATATTCCACTTTGAGATTTTATTTGGGGTTAAATGTTGCATATTTTGTGTTTGCCATATAAAAAACTGATTTTTTTTTATTTTTTTTTAATGAAGGGCCTGAAAGAAACAGACAAAAAACATAAATAACCAAATAAAACTTATAATTGAAGGATGGATCTGAAGTCGATCTCGAGATTGTTGTGTTAAAAGTAAACATTAAAAAAAAAAAAAGATTTATTTTTTAACACTTTAATGAGTAGGACCCATTTGGATGCCAAATCATTTTAGTATAATTTGTTCTAAGTGTCATTGCTCAAAAAAACAATAATGGATTAAAATCAATGGTGTTATGAGTTATTGACCTTTTTAAGGCTGCAATTACTTCACATTAAATATCCCATATTTATTTTATTTTTTTTGTCATGAAAAAGGGAGTTTTTTGTCATGAAAAAAGGAGATTTTTTGGGGGTTGGTGCACTAATTGTAAGTGTATCTTTTTTATGTTGATTTATTTGAAAAATAATAATAATAATTGAAAAAAATAAAATGATTTTTTAAAAATTCTTCTTCGGCCCGGTACCAATGGAGCGGTGGTTGGGGACCACTGCCCCAGAGGGGGTGGTGGGGTCACCAACATCTGCGGTCCTCTCCAAGGTTTCTCATTGTCATCCCACTGGGTTGAGTTTTTCCTTGCCCTGATGTGGCATCTGAACCGAAGGATGTCGTTGTGGCTTGTGCAGCCCTTTTGAGACACTTGTGACTTAGGGCTATATAAATAAACATTGATTGATTGATTGATTAAAAATGACCCCCGCTTGCTGTGCGGGCCCTCAGTGAAAAAAAAGTTTGGACACCCCTGTCCTAAGGCCACAAATGGGGTTCAGGGAAGGTCACGTGGGAGCCCCTGGCATGCCTTCATCATTTGTGCATCACTGACACTCACGTGACATTTGCGTTACTAAAAATTAAATGTCGGCTTGCAAATGATGTTTGGGACTCATTAAAGGCAGAGCGACTCATGCAGATCTAAGATATGAAAGCAATTAAGACACATTTTAAGTGACATGGAAACAAAACCGAGGGGCTGATGTGATGAGCCGCCTGTCCACTCCCCCCTCAGCTTGGGATGCAATCTATTAACCAGAGCAGTTTGTTGTCACTCCTAACAACAGGCAGCCTATGCATTCCTGAGAGTACAATCAACAAAAGGGGGACCCCCTACTGCTGACCTTGCCCCCGCACTTAGCCCCTTTCCTGCTACTAACACAGGCAATATTACAGGCCGTTGTTTGCTTCTATCACATTTTCCATTAAAAGTGACATTTCATCTAAATCAAGCCCCGAGGTGAAAAAAAAGAAACCCCGCCCGATAATAATAATAATAAAAGGGGTGCACGTGCTTCTGTGTGCACACGCCTGCAGCGTCTAACCGACTCCATTATGAACATGGAGGCAATTACATGCGTCTCTGTATGTATTCACCGCAGCTATTGAAGCAAACAGCCAGTCATTTATCAGAAGTATGTAAACAACCGGAATGTTTTCTCCCCTCTGTCTCATCATGTGCTGTCAGCTTCACGCCACAGACATAATAATACAAAAAAAAAAAGCATCCCAAAGGAAAGTGTGCGCTTCGGAAATAGGCACATTGCGTCGTTCCACTTGAGCATATCGTATTGCGGTACTATACTAAAACCGGTATAACATACAACTCTAGAAGGACTGGGATTCATATGGCCCCGTTCGTCACGATTTACCTGACACATGAAAAGTGACGAATTTGGGGCGTGGGTTATCCACGTTGACCGCACGATGGCAATAGAGTGTTGAGTATTTTAAAATATGTTTTGTGGCAACTGCAATCAGTAGTGATGCAGAGTGGTGCTTTCCATCATTTCCAGCAGACTGCATTGTTCATCGACTTTAGTTGATGAACATTTTTGCGGCAAATTCCTAAAAAACAACACAGTGTGTGTATTATATTTAAATGGGGCAAAAAAAGTATTTAGTCAGCCACCGATTGTGCAAGTTCTCCAACTTAAAAAATGATGACAGAGGTCTGTAATTTTCATCATAGGTACACTTAAACTGTGAGAGACGGAATGTGAAAAAAAATCCAGGAATTCTCATTGTAGGAATTTTAAAGAATTTATTCGTAAATTGGTCAACCATTCAAAGTTCTCACTGATGGAAGTTAAAGTTAAAGTACCAATGGTTGTCACACACATACTAGATGTGGCGAATTTATTCTCTGCATTTGACCCATCAGCCTTGATCACCCCCTGGGAGGTGAGGGGAGCAGTGGGCAGCAGCGGGGCCGCGCCCGGGAATCGTTTTAGGTGATTTAACCCCCAATTTCAACCCTTAATGCTGAGTGCCAAGCAGGGAGGTAATGGGTCCAATTTTTATAGTCTTTGGTATGACTCAGCCGGGATTTGAACTCACGACCTACCGATCTCAGGGCGGACACTCTAACCACTAGGCCACGGAAGGAGGTCTTGGCTCTTAATCTCACGATACATGGCCCCATTCATTCTTTCCTGAACACGGATCAATCGTCCTGTCCCCTTAGCAGAAAAACAGCCCCAAAACATGATGTTTCCACCCCCATGCTTCACAGTAGTTATGGTGTTCTTGGGATGCAACTCAGTATTCTTCTTCCTCCAAACACGACGAGTTGAGTTTATACCAAAATAGATACATGGATGATACAGCAGAGGATTGGCAGAATGTCATGTGGTCAGATGAAACCAAAATCTAACTTTTTGCCCCAAAAACGTCTGCGGGCAATAGAGCGTTTTCCGTTCGGGCTCCAGTACTCTGGAATGCCCTCCTGGTAACAGTTCGAGATGCCACCTCAGTAGAAGCATTCAAGTCTCACCTTAAAACTCATTTGTATACTCTAGCCTTTAAATAGACTCCCTTTTTAGACCAGTTGATCTGCCGTTTCTTTTCTTTTTCTCCTCTGTCCCACTCCCCCTTCTGGAGGGGGTCCGGTCCGATGACCATGGATGAAGTACAGGCTGTCCAGAGTCGGGACCCAGGACGGACCGCTCGCCTGTGTATAGGTTGGGGACATCTCTGCACTGCTGAGATGGTTTCCTGTTGGCTCCACTGTGGACGGGACTTTTGCTGCTGTGTTGGATCCGATTTGGACTGGACTCTCGCGGCTGTATTGGATCCACTATGGATTGAACTTTCACAGTATCATGCTACTGTAGACCCGCTCGACATCCATTGCTTTCGGTCCCCTAAAGGGGCGGGGTTGCCCACATATGCGGTCCTCTCCAAGGTTTCTCATAGTCATCATTGTCACCGACGTCCCACTGGGTTTGAATTTTCCTTGCTCTGATGTGGGCCCTACCGGTACATCATACAACTCTAGAAGCAATGGGATCCACGATTTACCTGACACATGAAAAGTGACAAATTTGGGGCGTCCGTTATCCACATTGACCGCACGATGGCAATAGAGTGTTGAGTATTTTAAAATATGTTTTGTGGCAACTACAATCAGTAGCGATACAGAGTGGTGCTTTCCATCATTTCCAGCAGACTGCATTGCAAAATGATTAATCCCCACCACCCACATTCCTCTCATACGAGATCCACCCAGGAATGGGGCCAAATTAAGCTCTTCCCTACTGTATGTAACTAAGGTGATGCTGGACCTTGTTTTTTTTCCAGGTGTATCGTTTGAACTATTTTTGTTATACTAGTGGTGTTCCTCAAGCTTCCATTTTGGGTCTTGATTTAATCATCATTTGGGCTATTCAGGTTTTCAGTTAAACAAAACTTAAAATAATTCCAAATTTTTGCAGCAGATTCCTAAAAACTCTAAAGATTTTGGACTTGTGCTTTTGTCCAAGGTCCTGAATAACAGTAGAGTGCTTCAGTAACTCAATCAGATTGTCTACTGTTCTGTCGAGAACAGACTAATAGTGAAGGGGCCGAAGTCCAGCACCACGTTCCCAGAGGCCCCGAAAACAATTTAGTTGAATATCCCTTCACGAGAGCGAGGCAAAACAGAGAAGAGGGAATAAGTGCAGACACCCTTGAACAAACACTTCACTTTTAGACGAGGTGACGCTGAGATATCCTGTTTGCTTTTGAGTCTTAAGGGCTTTTGACGTACAAGCATCAACAAAATGTCCTTGGGATTCTTTCTATTCTGACAATAAATAAGATTCGATATCAATTCCCTAATAGAGAACCACATACTTTATTACACCGAAAAGTCAACTCACCTAAAGGCATTTTGTCCGACTGTATAACATTTTCTCAACCTCTATCTAAACTCTGCAGCTTGCAGAAAACATGGCAATAAGTGTAAATAAAACATGTCACAAAGTAGAAGAAATAATCTTTTTCCTGCCAATAGAATTGTGGATGTCTCGATCAGGGTTTTATGTTGCTGGTTTACCATGCTGATCATCCGTGGGGCTGATTAGCTGATGCATTAAAATAAAATTAAAATACAATTTTTCAATGTCAAAAACCCAAAACCAGTGAAGTTGGCACGTTGTGTAAATGGTAAATAAAAACAGAATACAATGAGTTAGAAATCCTTTTCAACTTATATTCAATTGAATGGACTGCAAAGACAAGATATTTAATGTTCAAACTGAGAAACGTATTTTTTTTGTGTGCAAATAATCACTAACTTTAAATTTATTGGCTGCAGCAAATTGCAAAAAAGTTGGCACAGGGGTCATTTTTACCAATGTGTTACATGGCCTTTCCTTTTAACAACACTCAGTTAATGTTTAGGAACTGAGGAGACCAATTTTTGAAGCTTTTCAGGTGGAATTCTTTCCCATTCTTGCTTGATGTACAACTTTAGTTGTTCAACAGTCCGGGGTCTCCGTTGTGGTATTTTAGGCTTCATAATGCGCCACACATTTTCAATTGGAGACAGGTCTGGACTACAGGCAGGCCAGTCCAGTACCCACACTCTTTTACTATGAAGTCCCCATGTTGTAACACGTGGCTTGGCATTGTCTTGCTGAAATAAGCAGGGGCGTCCATGATAACGTTGCTTGGATGGCAACATATGTTGCTCTAAAACCTGTATGTAACTTTCAGCATTAATGGTGCCTTCACAGATGTGTAAGTTACCCATGCCGATTTGGTCACATTTTCAGTAGACCCATAATAAATTCATAAAAAAAAAAAAAACTTCATGAATGTTTTTCGTGGCAAATAAGTATATATAAATGTATATATATATATATATATATATATATATATATATATATATATATATATATATATATATATACATATATATATATATCTTTGGGTGTCCCACGATTTGATTCAATAACGATTCTTGGGGTCACGATTCGATAACATATCGATTTTTTCGATTCGATTCGATTCTTGATTCAAAAACGATATATTTCCGATTCAAAACGATTCTGTATTCATTCAATACATAGGATTTCAGCAGGATCTACTCCAGTCTGCTGACATGCTAGCAAAGTAGTAGATTTAAAAAAAAAAAAGGTTTTATAATTGTAAAGGACAATGTTTTATCAACTGATTGCAATAATTTAAATTTGTTTGAACTAATAAACGAACCAAAAATATGACTTATTTTATCTTTGTGAAAACATTGGACACAGTGTGTTGTCAAGCTTATGAGATGCGATGCAAATGTAAGCCACTGTGACACTATTGTTCTTTTTTTATTATTTTTATAAATGTCTAATGATAATGTCAATGAGGGATTTTTAATCACTGCTATGCTGAAATTATAACTAATATTGATACTGTTGTTGATAATATTCATTTTTGTTTCATTACTTTTGGTTTGTTCTGTGTGGTGTTTGTGTCTTCCCTCAATTGCTCTGTTTATTGAAGTTCCGAGTGTTGCTGGGTCAGGTTTAGTTTTGGAATTGGATTGCTTTGTTATGGTATTGCTGTGTAGTGGTTTGTTGGATTGAAAAAAAAAAATAAAATTAAAAAACATTTTTAAATAAAAAAAACAAAAAACAAAGATTTTTTGAAAAGTTAAAATAGATTCTAAATCGCACAACTTACATTATAATTTAACAGCAATTTGTTAGATAAAATATGTATATGTAAATATATTCATATATACATGTAAATGTGTTCGTATATATATATATATATATATATATATATATATATATATATATATGTACAAGTATTTATATATATATATAAATATATATATACATACATACTGTATATATATATACTGTCTATATATATATATATATATATATATATATATATATATATATATATATATATATATATATATATATATATATACATATATATATGTATATCTCCTGCATCTCTCTCTATCCATCTCTCTTCCTTCTTTTGCTGTTTTCATTTTGTTTGGGAATTTGCTGACATATATTAAAGATTTGAAAATCTTCTCAATTATCGTTTTTTTATTGTTTCCCTAATAATCCGTTACAATCAGTTGAGGTTTTGAATTTACATTTATTCACAATTTTGATTATTTCCTCATCCTCGTGTTCAAACAAAAACAAAAAAACAAAAATTGAAAAATTGAAATATCGATATAATCACTCTAGTATCAATATTATACTGCTACGACCCTTGGTATCGACAACAACAACTTATTGATCGATCTCCCCTACTCTTATTACTAGTTAGTTTCCTGTTCATATCTGCTTACTTTCTGCTCTAACGTAGTTCCATCTGCATTTTTCACACTTTACTAAGCACTTATTCCTTCTGTTTATTTCAAGATATCTTATCCGTTAGCCTAGCTATCCACCGAAGGACATCTATGTTTGTGATCTGCATTGAAAAGCATTCATTGGCAATAGCGATCACATACTTTTTCATAAAAATCATCAAATACAGATGAGTGGCTGTTCGATCATCACATCCCTAATTACAAAACAACCTGTCATGATTGAAAATGTGTTTACTAAATGGTTTTGCAGTATGATACATAATTGTTATGCAGTAAGAAACAGTGTTGTATCTTGTCAAGCCGCTCTTTGAATCATTACAAAACATGATTTTGGACGTTGCAAAGCCTTGTTAGGGGCTGTGCAGCAACAACATGACCTTTGCCATTCACTTGTGTGACCCCATGGCTCTCTGGAAGAAAATACTTAAATAAGACAAATAATGACACCGACAACCCTGAACACGACGACAACCCTTAACAAATAAAATCCAGATCTAATGAGATGTTTTGCCGTGTAAATATAATGAGGTGTGTGATTGGGACTTTTGCTGATGTGTGTGCTTTTTACACATAACACAGTCTTGGTACATTCACACCATCTAATGAGTTTGACACAGTTGGACGACCACGTTGAGAACGACGACTGATATGTTTAGGTGACCGACGTTAAAAGTTGTACAACTTATTTCAGTAAAATATGTTTTTGTACTGCGTATACATACAGGACGGATAAAATTCACATTTACATTTACAAACCCCGTTTCCATTTGAGTTAGGAAATTGTGTTAGATGTAAACATAAACGGAATACAATGATTAGCAAATAATTTTCAACCCATATTCAGTTGAATATGCTACAAAGACAACATATTTGATGTTCAAACTGATAAACAAACAAATAATCATTAACTTTAGAATTTGATGCCAGCAACACGTATAAAAGCAGCTTCCATGAAATGCTAAGTAATTCACAAACAAGGTACACCCCTTTGTAAGCAAATTATCGAACAGTTTTAGAACAACATTTCTCAATGAGCTATTGCAAGGCATTTAGGGATTTTACCATCTACGGTCCGTAAAATCATCAAAAGGTTCAGAGAATCTGGAGAAATCACTGCACGTAAGCGATGATATTGCGGACCTTTGAGCCCTCAGGTGGTACTGCATCAAACACCGACATAGGTGTGTAAAGGATATCACCACATGGGCTCAGGAACACTTCATAAAACCACTGTCAGTAACTACAGTTGGTCGCCACATCTGTAAGTGCAAGCTAAAACTCTACTATGAAAAGCAAAACGCGTTTAAGAGCAATACCCAGAAACACCGCCGGTTTCGCTGGGCCCGAGATCATTTGTGATGGACTGATGCAAAGTGGAAAGGTGTTCTGTGGTCTGACGAGTCCACATTTCTAATTATATTTGGTAACTGTGGACGTGGTGTCTTCCGGAACAAAGAGGAAAATAACCATCCGGATTGTTATAGGTGCAAAGTTCGAAAGCCAGCATCTGTGATGGTATGGGGGTGTATTAGTGCCCAAGGCATGGGTAACTTACACATCTGTGAAGGCACCATTAATGCTGAAAGGTCCATACAGGTTTTGGAGCAACATATGGTGTCATCCAAGCAACTTTATCATGGACGCCCCCGTTCATTTCAGCAAGACAATGCCAAGCCACGTGTTACAACAGCGTGGCTTCGTAGTAAAAGAGTGCGGGTACTTTCCTGGCCCGCCTGCAGTCCAGACCTGTCTCCCATCGAAAATGTGTGGCGCATTATGAAGCGTATAATACAACAGCGGAGACCCCGGACTGTTGAACGACTGAAGCTCTACATAAAACAAGAATGGGAAAGAATTCCACTTTCAAAGTTTCAACAATTTGATTCCTCAGTTCCCAAACGTTTATTGAGTGTTAAAAGAAAATGTGATGTAACACAGTGGTGAACATGCCCTTTCCCAACTACTTTGGCACGTGTTGCAGCCATGAAATTCTAAGTTAATTATTGTTTGCAAAAAAAATAAAGTTTATGAGTTTGAAAATCAAATATCTTGTCTTTGTAGCGCATTCAATAGAATATGGCTTGAAAAGGAATTGTAAATCATCGTATTCCGTTTATATTTACTTCTAACACAATTTCCCAACTCATATGGAAACGTGGTTTGTATCTACCACCTACCACAAACGCCCGCAAAAATCGAGAGAACACTGCGCACCCCTTTGAGACTTTGGATAATTTTGTCAAAAGTTTTGAGGAAATAAATGACGTGCATTTAAGTAAAATAATAAAACAAAACAAAATTGTGTATGAATCCTGAAAATAAAATGGCATTCATGTCAAAATATTGGGGTCGTTTACAGATTTAATTCAATTTATTCTATTTTAAAATATGCAAGTCAGTAATTTACTGTGATTAAACCCAATTAATCAGATTTAAAAAAAAAATAAATCTATAACAATTTAGTATGGGTAACATATTAACCATTAATTAGTTGATTATTAACATGCAGATTAATAACATATTTGCTCTTAATTAGTCATTATTAAGTACTTATCAATGCCTTAATCTGCATGGCCTTATTATACAACCAGTAAGCCATTAACCAAGAGTCTTCCCTCAATAACCTCCGAATTATTCCTTATTAGTAACCCTAACCATCATCCATGCGGACTGGACACTGGCCGAGAGTCTCTTGGTTACTTTGTTGGGTCTGCTCCAGTTTCTGGCCATGCTCCCCTCACCCCAGCAGATTATGTCGTGGAACACTGCAGAGTCCGACACAGTGTATATGTGTTGTATTTATTTATTTTTTGTATTTATTTATTTGTAGCTGTATGTATAAATTGCTGGTAGCATCAGCTCTGCTCTTTTATTGACTTTAATGTTCTTTGTGTGTTACGGCGGGGTTGCAGCTTACTGCGAGATTCGTTCTCCCGGGATGCAAACAGACGACTCAGGACAGGACTTGCAGATAGGAACACAATTTAATCTTCGTCAATCAAACGTGTACCAAAAAATAGAAAACAAGCACGGGAAGCTAAGATAACCACTCAGTGCAGGAATCATGAACTAAGAGTCGAGAAAAACCAACGCAACCCTGTTGCATACAGCAAATAAAGAAGCCAGATTGAGAATGACGAGCAAGGTGGATAAAAAAGCTCTCTGATTAGTGGCCTAGTGGTTAGAGTGTCCGCCTTGAGATCGGTAGGTCGTGAGTTCAAACCCCGGCTGAGTCATACCAAAGACTATATAAATGGGACCCATTACCTCCCTGCTTGGCACTCAGCATCAAGGGTTGGAATTGGGGGTTAAATCACCATAAATGATTCCCGGGCGCGGGACCGCTGCTGCCCACTGCTCCCCTCACCTCCCAGGGGGTAATCAAGGGTGATGGGTCAAATGCAGAGAATAATTTCGCCACATCTAGTATGTGTGTGGAAATCATTGGTACTTTAACTTTAACTTTACACTGCAGGTGAGCGTACCGAACACTAACCAGAGGCAGGTGAACCCAATTAATCCCCACAGAAACCAACACAAACCTAGAGGTGCATAAATTAGGAACTAAGTGAGTCCAAAAATAACAGAAAATGTCAAAAAATGATCCGGGTCACGGATTATGACATTGTGTTCTTTGATGTTTGATGTTTCCTTCTAACAAACATGATTACATGATTACAAACATGAAACGCCCGGGACGGCGTGGCGCAGTGGGGAGAGTGGCCGTGCGCAACCCGAGCGTCCCTGGTTCAATTCCCACCTAGTACCAACCTCGTCACGTCCGTTGTGTCCTGAGCAAGACACTTCACCCTTGCTCCTGATGGGTGCTGGTTAGCGCCTTGCATGGCAGCTCCATCCATCAGTGTGTGAATGTGTGTGTGAATGGGTAAATGTGGAAGTAGTGTCAAAGCGCTTTGAGTACCTTGATGGTAGAAAAGCGCTATACAAGTACAACCCATTTATTATTTATTTGATTATGTGTGCTATGGCAATGAGGTTTTTCTTTTCTTTCTTGGCCTCAGTTTGGATTCCCTATCGAGGTGATTTGGCTTGGACTGATTTAAAAAAAAAAAAAAATTCTCATGATGGAGCTACAGCTACATTGTGTAAAGCTTTATAAGAGGTATTAATCATTTGCAAAAACAAATGCATACATTTGTTTTTTTTCACTTTGGCAGCGCTCACATAACCAACTCGGTGTGTGTGTGTGTGTGTGTGTGTGTGTGTGTGTGTGTGTCTGCAAGCACAAAAAGCTCCTCGTGCAACTCGGGTCCAATTCTGCATGCCTGTGTCTGATTAGGGAAACAAAGGAAAGTTTTGGAAAGCAAATGAGCAGGAGCTAAACAATTAGATATCTCAATTCCACTGATTGGGGATGACAGGGGCAAACACTGCACACAGCTTCACACTCAGACATGCATGCAAACACCTTCGCCCGCCCGCACACGCGCAGACACACACGTTTGAGAATACTACGCCTCATTTGCCGCCATTCTAAATTGGATATGATAAGCAATTATTGGTTTAATTGGCCATTGAAGGAGGTTCTTCTCTCCCTGGAGCATCACTGGTTCTGCTGGGCAGGAGGGCAGGATGTTCAATGGATAGAGAAAACTAATCCTCACCTTGTTAGCGCGCAGGAAGAAGATGTAACACAGGCCCACGACAAGGTACTAGAGCAGGTGTCACCAACGCGGTGCCCGCGGGCACCAGGTAGCCCGTAAGGACCAGATGAGTCGCCCGCTGGCCTGTTCTAAAAATAGCTCAAATAGCAGCACTTACCAGTGAGCTGCCTCTATTTTTTAAATTGTATTTATTTACTAGCAAGCTGGTCTCGCTTTGCTCGACATTTTTAATCCTAACACAGACAAAACTCAAAATTGAATTTGAAAATCCAAGAAAATATTTTAAAGACTTGGTCTTCACTTGTTTAAATAAATTCATTTATTTTTTTACTTTGCTTCTTATAACTTTCAGAAAGACAATTTTTAGAGAAAAAAATACAACCTTAAAAATGATTTTAGGATTTTTAAACACATATACCTTTTTACCTTTCAAATTCCTTCCTCTTCTTTCTTGACAATTTAAATCAATGTTTAAGTATTTTTTTTTATTGTAAAGAATAATAAATCGATTCTAATCTAATACTTAATTTTAGCTTCTGTTTTTTCGACGAAGAATATTTGTGAAATATTTCTTCAAACTTATAATCAAAATTCCCAAAAATTATTCTGGCAAAAATATAGAAAATCTGTGGAATCAATTTTAAATCTTATTTCAAAGTATTTTGAATTTCTTTTAAAATTTTTGTTCTGGAAAATCTAGAAGAAATAAGGATTTGTCTTTGTTAGACATATAGCTTGGTCCAATTTGTTATAAATTGGATTTTAACCTATTTAAAACATCTCATCAACATTTTTAAATTAATCTTAATTAGGAGAAATTACTAATGATGTTCCATCAATTATTGTTTTAATATTTTCAAAAAGATTCGAATTAGCTAGTTTTTCTCCTCATTTTTTTGGGTTGAATTTTTAATTTTAAAGAGTCGAAATTGAAGATAAACTATGTTTCAAAATTTATTTTTCATTTTTTTGTGTTTTCTCCTCTTTTAAACCGTTCAATTAAGTGTTTTTTTCATCATTTATTCTCTACAAAAAACCTTCCGTAGTAGGAAAAAAAATGTACGACAGAAATATCAATTTTTTATATATATATATATATATATATGTATATATATATATATATATATGTATATATATATATATATATATATATATATATATATATATATATATATATATATATATATATATATATATATATATATATATATATATATATATATATATATATATATATACAGATTTATTTATCAAAGGTAAATTGAGCAAATTGGCTATTTCTGGCAATTTATTTAAGTGTGTATCAAACTGGTAGCCCTTTGCATTAATCAGTACCCAAGAAGTAGCTCTTGGTTTCAAAAAGGTTGGTGAGTCCTGTACTAAACTTAGTAATAGTGTATTAAACTAAAACAACCATCAACGTATGTAAACATGAATTAATATTGATTAATCTGATTCATAAATATATTTGACACATGGTGTAAAATCATGCTGTTCAACTGTAAAAAGGTTAAATATAATTATTGAATATGACTAAAATCCAGGATGAGATGAATGTTATTCTTTTAGTGGTATCTCGGGCGCCCTTGTAGTGGAAAAGTTGGACCCCAGATACAAACCCCGTTTCCATATGAGTTGGGAAATTATGTTAGATGTAAATATAAACGGAATACAATGATTTGCAAATCATTTTCAACCCATATTCAGTTGAATATGCAACAAAGACAACATATTTGATGTTCAAACTGATAAACAATTTTTTATTTTTTTTTGCGAATAATCATTAACTTTAGAATTTGATGCCAGCAACACGTGACAAAGAAGTTGGGAAAGGTGGCAATAAATACTGATACAGTTGAGGAATGCTCATCAAACACTTATTTGGAACATCCCACAGGTGTGCAGGCTAATTGGGAACAGGTGGGTGCCATGATTGGGTATAAAAACAGCTTCCCAAAAAAAGCTCAGTCTTTCACAAGAAAGGATGGGGCAAGGTACACCCATTTCTCCACAACTGTGTGAGCAAATAGTCAAACAGTTTAAGAACAACATTTCCCAAAGTGCAATTGCAAGAAATTTAGGGATTTCAACATCTACGGTCCATAATATCATCAAAAGGTTCAGAGAATCTAGAGAAATCACTCCACGTAAGCGGCATTGCTGGAAACCAACATTGAACGACCGTGACCTCCGATTCCTCAGATGGCACTGTATCAAAAACCGACATCAATCTCTAAAGGATATCACCACATGGGCTCAGGAAAACACTTCAGAAAACCACTGTCACTAAATACAGTTGCTAAATCTGTAAGTGCAAGTTAAAGCTCTACTATGCAAACTAAAGCCATTTATCAACAACATCCACAAACGCCGCCGGCTTCTCTGGGCCCGAGATCATCTAAGATGGACTGATGCAAAGTGGAAAAGTGTTCTGTGGTCTGACGAGTCCACGTTTCAAAACTGTTTTTGGAAATATTCAACATCATGTCATCTGGACCAAAGGGGAAGCGAACCATCCAGACCGTTATCGACGCAAAGTTCAAAAAGCCAGCATCTGTGATGGTATGGGGGTGTATTAGTGCCCAAGGCATGGGTAACTTACACATCTGTGAAGGCACCATTAATGCTGAAAGGTACAATATGTTAAGAACCCATGTGATAAAGTATCGCGATATGGCAATTTTCTACATAGTTTACTGATAAAATTAAAATGAGGGTTGTATATATGTACACTAGAGCAGTTTTTTTCAACCACTGTGCCTATGTAATTTCACCTATTTGGGTAAAATATATTTTTTTGCAAACCAGTAATTATAATCCACAAATGTGCCGTTGTGGAGTGTCTGTGTTTTCTAGAGCTCGGCAGAGGAACCATGTTATACTCTTCCATACCATTAGGTGGCAGCGATCCTGTTCTGTCTCCCTGTAATGTTTTGTCTGATCTTGAATGGGATTGTGCTGAAAATTGTAATTTTCCTGAAGGAACTCTCCTGAAGGAATACATAAAGTACTATCTAATCTAGTCTAATCTAATCTGAATAGTTCTCCTAGCTAATATGTATGTGAGGTTGAAAGACAGCAGCACAGGGAGGGCACACTAAGCTAGTCGGCTCTTTTGGTTGCTTTGTTGGGTCTGCTCCTATCCCTGGCCATGCTCCTTCCACCCCAGCAGACGGTGGCGATGGGGTGGAACACCGCAGAGGCCACCACAGTGTATATGTTTTCTTCTTTTTTTTACTTTTGTAACTGTATGTATGTTTCCCCCTATCCAGGAGATGGCAAAAAGCCGCTGCCTGACCAGGGCTCAGAATATTTGCAGAGACTCCTCCCACCCCCACCAAGGACTGTTTTCACTGCTGGACTCTAGAAAAAGGTTCCGCAGCCTCCGTAGCAGAACTTCCGGGTTCTGTAACAGCTTCTTCCCTCAGGCCGTAAGACTCTTGAACACATTAAAATAATTCCCTTAATTCCCCCCCAAAAAGGACAAAAATCCCTGCTACAAACATGTAGTATTTCAGTGCATCTTCAGAATTATACATGCTGTTCATTATTGATCCATCCAGATGCAATGCAACAGCGAGAAGAAAAGTATCTTCTCTGACCATGGTTGATTTCGTCAGGTTACCCCACAGGACTTCTTGCACTTTCTCCCACCCGAAATTTGGCAGTTCTAACTCGAAAATACGCTAACGACATAGCCTAGAATATGGTTGGTCTTCACATTATAGTGTCACGGTAAAAAAGAAAGACCGGCCGCATTAACTGCATTGGAGGCAGAAGGTTATGTTTTGAGTACGAGTATGAATTATTTTGGACTTTTTAAGTGGAGGTTTTTCCTCAAAATGCATCATTTAAATTGGTAACCTGTAACCTCTTACAGCAGGGGTGTCCGACGCTCAGCCATTTGCGGCTTGCGGTTTATTCTGTATTGGCTCATGCATATTGTAAAAATCACACTCGTGAAAAAACAAGAGCAAAAAAAGTTCAATGTAACAAAGAATTGGAACGGTGACATTAATAATAGTTGCGGACTAGCTTTACTGGGAATAAAATTTATAGCACAACATATCGACTTTGGATTGCTTCCAAACTTCCAGATTGTTTCAATGTAAAAACAGATATTTAAATGGCCCATACTGTCAGGCTTGCCCCTGACAGTTTGTCTATGTTTTAGTTTTTTCCTCTGCATTTGTCTGTTTCCTGTGTTTAGTATTTCCTGTCCTTTAGTTCCTGTCAAGTGCTCTTAACTTGTCAGCTTCCTGTCTTGTTCCCTGAGTGCTGTGTTCCTCCTCAGTGTGTTTAGTATTTCCTGTCCCTAGTTCCTGTCTAGTGCTCTTATTTTGTCAGCTTCCTGTCTTGTTCCCTGAGTGCTGTGTTCCCCTTCAGCTGCGGCTGATTGGCATCTGGCCACACCTGTTGCCAATCAGCCGGCTCCTATTTGTACCTGCTTTTTCTTGTGTCTGTTGCTGGATCATTGTATTGTCATTCGGAGTTGTCGTTGCACATGTTGCTTTTGTCGTGTCTGTGATTCTTTTCAGCTATTACCTGTCGTGCTACATTTTGTCCTGGTCGTCGTAGCGGTAAACTGTTCTTGTTAGCCATTAGTAATTTCCAGTTTTTCTGTTTGCTATCCTCTAGCTTCCATGCTAAAGTTCCTTTTTGTTTTCTAGCTTCTAGTGCTAGCTCCCTTAGTTTGTTATTCCGCCCACGTGCGTGGTTTTTGTTTGTTCTTGTTCTATTATTTATATTAAATAATGTCTTCATATTCTATGCCTGCCTCCGTCTCTGCATCTTGCGGTTCGTCATCAAATAACTCTGACACATACGGCCATCGGAAGAAAAAATTGGACCACCCAGTCTTACAGTCTTTGGCCACTTTATTGTGACATTTTCATTAATAATTTTGATCAAAAATGTGTATGGCATTTTTAAAATGTATTTTCTAATATTATGTAGGGTTGTACGGTATACCGGTAATAGTATAGTACCGCGATTCTAATAATTTATTTTCTGAAACGTACAGATCCTGCACCCGCACTTGCCCTCGCACCCTTGTTGTGACATTGCTGATTGTACGAGTAGAGGAGCATGTTCGGCAGTGCACAATCACTGAGTACTTACAAGCAGACACAGTGTGTAGACAGAAAAGGGAGAACGGACGCATTTTGGCTTAAAAACTAACGATGAAGGTGAAGTTGTAACACTGAAACGCCTTCAGGAAGAGGATCTTTGAGACATGGCCCGCGAGCTAGCGGCTAACGTCTATCCGCCGTCGGCAGTTTTTTAGCGACTTCTAAATCACTAATCTTGGTCTCCATGGCGACAAATAAAGTACGTTTCTCACAAGTATCATCCGTGCAGGACGAGGAATAGCTAAACATGCTTCACTACACACCGTAGATCAGTGGTCCCCAACCTTTTTGTAGCTGCGGACCGGTCAACGCTTGATCATTTGTCCCGCGGCCCGAAAAAGGGAGGTTTTTGTCATGAAAAAGGGAGGTTTTTTTGGGTTGGTGCACTAATTGTAAGTGTATCTTGTGTTTTGTTATGTTTTAATTTAAAAAAATATATATATATTAATAAATAAATAAATGGGTTGTACTTGTATAGCGCTTTTCTACCTTCAAGGTACTCAAAGCGCTTCGACACTACTTCCACATTTACCCATTCACACACACATTCACACACTGATGGAGGGAGCTGCCATGCAAGGCGCCAACCAGCACCCATCAGGAGCAAGGGTGAAGTGTCTTGCTCAGGACACAACGGACGTGACGAGGTTGGTTCTAGGTGGGATTTGAACCAGTGACCCTCGGGTAGCGCACGGCCACTCTCCCACTGCGCCACGCCGTCCCTAATACAAAATTATTCTGCGGCCCGGTGGTTGGGGACCACTGCGTCAAAAAGTAAACAAACGCCATTGGTAGATCTAGACCGAACATTCACTGTAATGATACAAAGTACAGACACGTATCTTGTCAATACTACCATTATTTACGTCAATATTTTTTGGCATCAAAACATCTTCTTTTGTTTTTTTAAAGGGATATTATGTTTATAAACTCAGGAAATATGTCCCTGGGCACATGAGGACTTTGAATACGACCTTTATATGATCCAGTAATGACCTGGTATCGGATTGATACCAAATTCTGTGGTATCCTCCAAAACTAATGTAAAGTATCAAACAAGAGAAGAATAAGTGATTATTACATTTTAACAGAAGTGTAGATAGAACATGTTAAAAGAGAAAGTAAGCAGATATTAACAGTAAATTAACAAGTAGATTAATAATTCATTTTCTACCACTTGTCCTTAATAATAAGAATGATAAATGACACAATATGTTACTGAATATGTCAGCAGACTAAATAGGAGCCTTTGTTTGTTTACTTACTACTAAAAGACAAATTGTTTAGTATGTTCAGTATTTTATTTAACAACAAACTTGCAATAAGAAACATTTGTTAAATGTACCGTAATATTTTTTGTTAAAATAAAGCCAAAAAATGCAATTTTTTTGTGGTCCCTTTATTTGGAAAAGTACCGAAATGTACCCATATAATTTTAGTACCAAAATATTGGTATCGTTACAACACTAATAGGATGTTATTTTTTGGGGATGGAGGGCGGTGGTCTGAATGCAATGCATACCATTACCATTAGAAAGGGAAATTGTAGTTCAAAATGCACACCAGAAAGAAAGCAAAAGTGCCGCACTTATCCAGTGCAATGTGAATTATATTTATATAGCGCTTTTCTCTAGTGACTCAAAGCACTTTACATAGTGAAACCCAATATCTAAGTTACATTTAAACCAGCGTGGGTGGCACTGGGAGCAGGTGGGTAAAGTGTCTTGCCCAAGGACACAACGGCAGTGACTAGGATGGCGGAAGCGGGAATCGAACCTGCAACTCTCAAGTTGCTGACACGGCCACTCTACCAACCGAGCTATACCGCCCAGTATGCAACAAGAAGCTCGTGCATTAAAAAGCTTCCTGCACTGTTGCCTCTTCCAACATTTCCAGGAGAAAGAATGGCTCCTTTGCAATCATTCAACACTGGCTTTTTATCTCGCTTTCACATATTCTGGAGGTTCTGGCCCACAGACACATCATGATGCATACTTGATGTGCACGGCAAATTCCCTTTAGCCGCAGGCATGTCAGCCAAATCTCCCTGGAGTGAATGTGTGGAGAGGGAAATGGAGTCTGGACTGACAGATAGAAATAAAATGGACAGACAGAGAGTTGCTCAGCAATGGAGGAGCACAACATTTGACCACTCTACTTTGATGTCTTCCCCCCTTCTTTTCTTGATGTGCACTTCTCTGCTGCATTTTTCCGGAAGCTAAAATGTGTGTATGTGTGTGAAAAAGAGACACTCAGCTGAATTTGCCTAGCACATTTATAACAACGAAGCTAAATATCCTCTCTCATCCATGCAGACTGGACGCTGGCTGAGAGTTGGTTGCTTTGTTGGGTCTGCTCCTGTCTCTGGCCATGCTCCCCCCACCCCAGCGGACGATGGTGTGGAACATTGCAGAGGCCACCACAGTGTATATGTTTCTTTTACTTGTTATTCATAGCTGTATGTAGAAGCGGCTGGTTGTATCTGCTGCTTTAATGTCTTTAATGTCCCTTGTGTTCCTTGATGTTTGGTGTTTGCCTCTTACACACATGTAAGAGGGATTTGTACTATGGCTATGAGTTGTTGTTTTTTTCCTTTGGCCTCAGTCTGGACCCCTCTCCATGGCCCAGGATTAGACCGATCTTTTAATTTAATTTAATTTTATTTTAATCTTCTATTTTTTGCTTCCATCCCCCCACTTGTTTACTTGTATCTCATCTTTTTTGTAAGTGGCGCTGGAAGCCGGCAGACCCGTCAGCGATCCTGATCCGTCTCTCTGTAATGTTTTGTCTGATCTTGAATGGGATTGTGCTGAAAATTGTAATTTTCCTGAAGGAACTCTCCTTTAATCTAATCTAATCTAATCTAAATACGTCTACTAGCTAATATGTCTGTGAGGTTGAAAGACAGCAGCAACAGGGAGGGCAAACTAAACTAGTCAGCTCTCTTGGTTGCTTTGTTGGGTCTGCTCCTGTCCCTAGCCTTGCTCCTCCCACCCCAGCAGACGGTGGCGATGGGTTGGAACACCGCAGAGGCCACCACAGTGTATATGTTTTTTTTTTTTTTACTTTTGTAGCTGTATGTATGTTTCCTCCTATCCAGGAGATCGCAAAAAGCCGCTGCCTGACCAGGGCTCAGAAAATCTGCAGAGACCCCTCCCACCCCCACCAAGGACTGTTTTCACTGCTGGACTCTAGAAAAATGTTCCGCAGCCTCCGTAGCAGAACTTCCGGGTTCTGTAACAGCTTCTTCCCTCAGGCCGTAAGACTCTTGAACGCATTCAAATAATTCCCTCAATTCCCCCCAAAAAAGATTAACTGGCTGGAATATAAAGACAATATAACATACATCCATAAACGTGGATACATATGCAAAAGTGCAATATATTTTTCTGTACAGTAATCTTTTTATATATATCTGCACCTTATTGCTTTTTTATCCTGCACTACCATGAGCTAATGCAACATAATTTTGGTCTCATCCGTACTGTAAACTTCAAATTTGAATGACAATGAAAAAAAGGAAGTCTAAGTCTAAATGGCTGGCTGCTCTTTTAATGTCTTTAATGTCCTTTATGTTCTTTGATGTTTCCCTCTTACACACATGCTGCGTACTATGGCTATGATTTTTTTTCCCTTTCTTTCTAAGCCTCAGTCAGGACCCCCATTCCAGGGGGTCTGAAATCATACCTATTAACCACTTATCTCTAATGCCTCAATTGGGGTAGACGACTGTTGGGTTGTGCGTGTTTGAATGAATGAATGTGTGTATGTATGTATGCGTATGCTTGTTTTTGTTCTCCTATTTTGTGTTTATCATTTAGCGTTTTTGTGCTTGCCACCATGTTTCAGCATTCCATGCATATACTGACCTCTGGACCCCCTGCTAAAAGCTTCTTCTAGCTTATCTGGGGGACCCTTTTTACTTACCACCATCCTTAAATGGATATTCACTACTGTTGTAATTGTAATATCATATTGTGAATAAACTTGAAACTTGGGCTCAGCCTTAGACTGAATTTAAAAAATTTTTTTTTATCATTTCCCCCTAGCGTTTACCTGTGTATCACCTTTTTTGTAAGGGGCGCCGGAATTTGGCAGACAACGTCGGCGATCCTGTTCTGACTCCCTGAATATTTGTCTGCTCTTGAATGGGATTATGCTGAAAATCTTAATTACTAAACCCTCGGGGATTGATAAAGCATTTCTGATTGTGATTCTATTTAGCTGTTTGGTTTAAAAAGATCTTTCTGTGTGGAGTTTGCATGTTCTCCCCGTGACTGCGTGGGTTCCCTCCGGGTACTCCGGCTTGCTCCCACTTCCAAAGACATGCACCTGGGGATAGGTTGATTGGCAACACTAAATTGGCCCTAGTGTGTGAATGTGAGTGTGAATGTTGTCTGTCTATCTGTGTTGGCCCTGCGATGAGGTGGCGACTTGTCCAGGGTGTACCCCGCCTTCCGCCCGATTGTAGCTGAGATAGGCGCCAGCGCCCCCCGCGACCCCGAAAGGGAATAAGCGGTAGAAAATGGATGGATGGAAGTTAAAAGTCACATTAATGTATCAACAAGCACATTCAGACAATGTATGAACTAGTGCAATTTTATATCCCAATAACAAATATCACAATATACCGTATTTTCCAGACTATAAGGCACACTTAATTTTTTATATCGTTCTCAAAACTAGACCGTGCACTTCATAGCCGGGTGAATAATTCTGGTTTTGCTTACTGACCTCAAAGCAATTTAATTTGGTATATGGTGTAATGATAAGTGTGGCCAGTAGATGGCAGTCAAACATAAGATATGCGTGTAGTCTACACTATGATGACAATATGACTCAAGTAAACAACACCAACATTTTATATGTTCCTTTGAATACATAGAAAATTAAACAAAAGATATCAAAATGTTTTAGTACGACTGGGTGTACACTGCCTTCTGCCCGAATGCAGCTGAGATGGGTTTCAGCGACCTCCCACGAACCCAGAAGAGACAAGCGGTAGAAAAATTGATATATATATATATATATATATATATATATATATATATATATATATATATATATATATATATATATATATATATATTCTTGTTCTTGTTTCAGTAGCCAAAACGTACGCCTATCATTTACTGAGGCATCACTAAAAAAGAAGAACCAAGGTTCGTGTCGAGGACCGACTTGGATGTTACCATTCTCCCTGGCGCACCGGATTATAAGGCGCATTAAAAGAGTCATGTTATGTAATGTTGGTTCTTTGGTCAAAATGTTGCATGGATTGTATTACAGATCATCTTCAAGCCGCTTTCTGACACTTGTAAAAGTCCATTGTGTACGATGGGGGGAGACGAGAGGGGTTATCTATTGTGATCCAAGACCTGCCCACGCTCGATCCAGGACCAGTTCAAGTCCGAGGCATCTTTTTCTTTTGTGTTAATGTGACCAAAAACAATGGCTGTTTACATACCTCCCCACCCAATTCCTTTCGAAAGAGCCTTTGTTATGTAAACAGGGAAAGTCCAAATAAAAAGAGGACGCGTACAATATTTCGCCAGACAAGAGTACAGCCCAGACGTTTCTCCTTAAATTGAGCCAGATTTAATTCTGTGTCTGTTTAATTCCTTGCTTCTTGTCTCATTTAATAAATGTCATCAGTGATTGAACCTGACATTACACTTTTTGTTATGATGCATATTGAAAGAACTGATGCAGATCACCAGGAATACAAACAAGTGTACAGCGTCATTGGGATATTTGTATTTAGGAATGTAATTGCAATCAAATCTTAACAATGGTGTGAATAAAATTCCCTTTGATTAACACTCCTATTGCATTGTGGCCGGCGGTGCAAGTTATCGATGTGGAATTAAAAGGTCAAATTCTGGCATTTCTCAGGTAAACTAAGACACTGATATACACCGGAGGAAATCTTTATCATATCGCTGAAGCACACAGTCAGATTCCAAATTAGTAAGTGAATTTGATTTGCTTGATGTCATGGCAACATGACAAGCACCGAACCACTGTCAGGTACAGTTTTCTGTATTCCCTCTGCTCCCTTATAAGCTAAATTTGAGGCAGGAATGCTGATGAGGTCTCCCACTGAGTGGGATCTGAGGATGAGTCGTCCACAGACACCACCTGCTTCCACGCCAGTGATGCCAAGCTCCCCTTCTTTTATCCCGCATTCACCCCATTCCTCTGTTCTTCTCCCTTTCAAGTCCTATCATAGATTCGCAGAAGGCTCGGGGTTTCTTTCCGCCATTTTTCTATCTCTCGCCACGATCTCTTGGCCTGTCTCGTTCCATGTCCATCTGCTTCTTTCTTTATCGCTTCTCCTGGATCGCTCTCTCTCTCTCTCTCTGTCTGTCTCTTTTCCTTTTTTTCCCACTTTGTCCAATCAGACATCCGAGCCAACCATCACTGTGATTTCATTCCTGTAAACTGGGGGGGAAAAAAACCCGGAATTCCAGCTGAGTGCGAGGTAGCAGGCGGTGAACAAAGGCTTTGCTGTGACACCGACTTTCATCTGGTGCACCCCAAACACTGACGCCCAGACCCGAGGCTGCATGGGTCGCTATCACCTACGAACACGCTGTGACCTTTCTGCCGTTTACACAATGTGAGGCTGTACAAACAAGTTAACACCCGGGAACAGTGTTGGGGTAGAGTTGGAACTAATTAGGTTGTATTTTATGATGGTAGGCATGTAGGGCTATATATATATATACATATATATATATATATATATATATATATATATATATATATACACAGTGTGGCAAAAAAGTAGTCAGCCACCGATTGTGCAAGTTCCCCAACTTAAAATGATGACAGAGGTCTGTAATTTTCATCATCGGTACACTTCAACTGTGAGAGACAGAATGTGAAAAAAAAATCCAGGAATTCACATTGTAGGAATTTTAAAGAATTTATTTGTAAATTATGGTGGAAAATAAGTATTTGGTCAACCATTCAAAGCTCTCACTGATGGAAGGAGGTTTTGGCTCAAAATCTCACGATACATGGCCCCATTCATTCTTTCCTTAACACGGATCAATTGTCCTGTCCCCTTAGCAGAAAAACAGGCCCAAAGCATGATGTTTCCACCCCCATGCTTCACAGTAGGCCTGGTGTTCTTGGGATGCAACTCAGTATTCTTCTTACTCCAAACACGACGAGTTGAGTTTATACCAAAAAGTTCTATTTTGGTTTCATCTGACCACATGACATTCTCCCAATCCTCTGCTGTATCATCCATGTATCCATTTTGGTATAAACTCAACTCGTCGTGTTTGGAGGAAGAAGAATACTGAGTTGCATCCCAAGAACACCATCCCTACTGTGAAGCGTTGGGGGTGGAAACATTATGCTTTGGGCCTGTTTTTCTGCTAAGGGCACTAATGCAGATCCTAAATACAGTTTAGCAGGTACCAGAAGGTAAGGAAAGTTGCTTTTAAATAATATTGCGAAACAAAACGCCAGATAATATGTCTTACCTTATACACACACCATAATAATACTTGTGTGTTAAAGCACAGTACAATCCATCAAGCGGTGCAGTTTAATAGCCTACCAAAGTTGTACTAAAACATTTTTTTATATATTTTTGATCACCGTTTGTAATATTCTATATTTTCAACGCAACATGTTGTTTACTTGAGTCATATTGCAATCTACACGCATAACTTATATATAACTGCCATCTACTGGTCACACTGATCATTTCAGCATGTACCAATAAAATAGCTTTGAGGTCGGTAAGCACAACCAAAATGATTCCGTACATTAGGCATACCGGGTTATAAGGCGCGCCGTCGAGTTTTGAGAAAATGAAAGGATTTTAAAGGCCTGCTGTAACCCACTACTACCCACCACGCAGTCGGATAGTTTATATATCAATGATTAAATATTAACATTGCAACACATGCCAATACGGCCTTTTTAGTTTACTAAATTGCCATTTTAAATTTCCCAGGAGTTTCTTCTTGAAAACTTCGCGTAATGATGACCTGTACACTTGACATCACGGACTGTTAGGAAATATGAGCGCTGCACACACACACAGCTAATAGTCGTCTGCTTTAACGGCATAATTACACAGTATTTTGGACATCTGTGTTGCTGAATCTTTTGCAATTTGTTCAATTAATAATAGAGAAGTCAAAGTAGAAAGATGGAGTTGGGAAGCTTTAGCCTTTAGCCACACAAACACACGGTGATTCCTTGTTTAAAATTCCCGGAGGTGAAACTTTACTATGGATCAGAGCGAACATGGATCCCGACGGAATGTCAACCAGCAGGTTTCGGTGAGAAAATTGTGGTAAAAATTGCTTCTTACCGGAGATCACCTGAGCTTGTGCCGCCCATAAAGCTGCTGTCGACTTCCCCGAGACATTGGTGTCAAGACACCCGTGGACACACACCTCCGACTATCAGGTACTGTTAAACTCCCTAAAATACTAGCAACACAATAGAAAGATAAGGGATTTCCCAGAATTATCCTAGTAAATGTGTCTAAAAACATCTGAATACGTCCCAATGCAATCACATTTTTTTTTACATGTATTTTTTTATTTTTATTTTTTTCTAGTCCGTCGCTATCAATATCCTCAAACACAAATCTTTCATCCTCGCTCAAATTAATGGGGAAATTGTCGTTTTCTCGGTCCGAATAGCTGTTTTTGTTGGAGGCTCCCATTAAAAACAATGTGAGGATGTGAGGAGTAATCAACATGTGACGTCATCGTCTGCGACTTCCGGTAAAGGCAGGGCTTTTCTGTTAGCAAGCAAAAGTTGCGAACTTTATCGTCGATGTTCTCTACTAAATCCTTTCAGCAAAAATATGGCAATATCGCAAAATGATCAAGTATGACACATAGAATGGACCTGCTATCCCCGTTTAAATAAGAAAATCTCATTTCAGTAGGACTTTAAGTGCGCCTTATACAATACTACAGACCAAACTGGGTTATATCCACAAAATATGTCTTGCCTCAATCCCGACAAAACTGTCATAATAATTTAATATGGATTAAAGTTGTTATAAAGTCAGTCTGATAAATAATTCAAATGCCATAGTATAAATACCTGCGATAATGTCAAGACTGCAATGCCGTGATTTGAAAAAATATCAATCCTGTCTGAGTCAGCCTCCAACTATTTCTGCTGTGACTCAGCCGCTGGCTTGTTTGGAGGATCAGAATTACCACATTAAAATAATAACAGCTTGGTTTCTGACACCCAGTTCTATAATGTGCTTCATTAAGACACTGCAGAAATACAACAACAACAAAAAAAAAAAAACGTGCAGTTGACGAGAGGGCGACACTGTCCTGAAGGACCCTGGATCGAGAAACTGTCTATGAGAAATTAAATTGCAAGTTAAGTCGTCGGTTTCCAAGCTGCGTTGGTTCTGTGATAGAGCTGGTATCCTAAAATAATTGTACAACTTTTGGCATTTAAATGTATTGAAATTAAATGATTTTTTTATGGTCCACTCCCAAAAACACCATTTTAACATGTAAAATACTATCATATTTGTAAAAAAAAACTTATGGATAACAAAAAGAATATAACAGGATATACCGCAAACCACAACAGTGGTACCTCAACTTAAAGGGGTCGTATTATGATTTTTTTTTTGTATCTCCATTTAAAACACCTGTTGTCTATATAAAATGAAATGGTGGCGCGGTTCTGTCCGTGCCATCGACCTGAGGGTTCCCGGTTCGATCCCCACCTGCTACCAACCTCGACACGTCCGTTGTGTCCTTGAGCAAGACACTTCACCCTTGCTCCTGATGGACCCCGGTTAGGTCTTTGCATGACAGCTCCCGTCATCAGTGTGTGTGAATGTGTGTGTGAATGGGTGAATGTGGACATAGTGTCAAAGTGCTTTGAGTACTTTGAAGGAATACAAGTATAACCCATTTACATTTGGTTTCAATTCAACATAAATGTTGTTTTACAGACCATCTTAAAACCGCTTTTTGACAGTCAATTCAGAATGTGCCTGTGAGGAGGCGTGGCCTGCGGACCTGCAGCGAGGCGGCGTAGATGGTCCAACTATGCGCGTTTGTCTGATCACCTGTCACTCTATAAAAAGGGCAGCAGCTGGGAAGGAAGTAGTTTGAGAAGTTAGAGAAGTCGGAGTTGTTGATACTGAAGAGAAAACCCGAGCACGAGCGAGAGCGAGCCGGAGACGAGAGCGGATGGCTAAAAAGCAACATGAGGAGCAAAACTGCTACGTGAGGCGATTGCGGAAAAGCAGTGCAAAAGAAGATTTTTTTGAAAAATAAAGCAAATCCCAAAACTGTCAAGCCTGTCATGTCCTTCCTTGTTTTTTTTTGATTGATTGATACTTTTATTAGTAGATTGCACAGTTCAGTACATATTCCGTAGAATTGACCACTAAATGGTAACACCTGAATAAGTTTTTCAACTTGTCCACGTTAATCAATTCATGGTCCGAAGAACCCGGAGGTGCAAGACTTTCACAGCGCCGTTTTGTGGGCAGTCCTATTTAAGTGCCTCCACTTCGACTGCATCTGCAACGCTGTCGTTTTAAGTGCTTCCATAGCGAGTCTACTGACAGATATAGTGTATTTCTCCAGACTATAAAACGCTACTTTTTTTGCAACGCTTTGAACTATGCGGCTTATAAAATGGTGCGGCTCATTTATGGATTTTTGTTTGCTGACGGTTATAATGTTTTATATTCCTCTAACAGTTTTTGTACTACACTGACTGAGACACTGAAAAGGCGTGTTGTTGTTTGTGCCATGGCGCCATCTTTCGGACCAGTTCTCTCACTGCAGGTGCCGCAGTTTGAGAATGTACTTCCTGTCTCGTGCCTTGTACCGGAACTATAACCGTCCAAGCAACATTTGTAAGTTTTACAATAAAAATGTATTTATACTTCTGAAACCGTTCCATGTGTGATGTCTTTAGGGAATGATTACATACGTTCTGTAATGAAGCTAGCGCCGTTAGCATTAGTGAATATGCTAACACGTTTACAAGCGTCTGTTAATAATAGTAACTCACAAAGGTATTCATTTTGTATTTCATTTTTTTATGATATCCCTGACTATAACCATAACAAATAATATTTCAAAAGTGCAAGATCAGGGTTTCTGTACAGTAAAGCTTGTATGCTTTTATTGATACCACATTTTAGTTTTGGTACCGGTACCAAAATGTATTTTGATACTTGTTGGTACTTTTCTAAATAAAGGGGACCACAAAAAAAATGCATTATTGACTTTATTTTAACAAAATTATTACGGTACATTAAACATATGTTTTTGTTATTGCAAGTTTGTCCTTAAATAAAATAGTGAAAATACTAGACAACTTGTCTTTTATTTGTAAGTAAGCAAACAAACGCTCCTAATTAGTCTGCTGTCATAATGTGTAATTTCTCATTCTATTATTTTGTCTAAATTAGGAGGGACAAGCTTTAAAAAAGGATTATTAATCTTCTTGTTGATTTACAGTTAATATCTGGTTACTTTCTATGTTTAACATGTTCTATCTACACTTTTGTTAAAATGTAATAATCAATTCTTCCTCTGTTGTTCGATACTTTACATGATACCACAAAATTTAGGATATCAATTCGATACCAAGTTGTTACAGGATCATACATTCAAAGTCCTCTTCTGTCGAGGGACATAATATAAAAACAAAAAAAGGTTTCGCGATGCTAAAAAATAATCGATGTAATCATAGTACTATCGACTAGATACGCTCCTGTACTTGGTATCATTACAGCGGATGTCTGGTGTAGATCCACCAATGGCGTTTGTTTACATCGTGACACCGGTGAGCTACGGTGTGTAGTGAAGCACGTTTAGCTATTCCTCGTCCTGCAGGGATGACACTTGTAAGAATCTTACTTAATTTGTCGCCATGGAGACGAGGATTAAGGCTAGCCATGTCTTAAAGCACTTCTTCCTGAGGGTGTTTCAGCGTTATAACTGCACCTTTATCGTTAGTTTTTAAGCCAAAATGCATCCGTTCTTCCTATTCTGTCTACACACTGTGTCTGCTTGTAAGTACTCTGTGATTGTGCGCTGCCGAACATGCTCCTTTGGTCATAAAAACAACAATCTCAAGACGTGATGACGACGTTTTAGAGGCGGTATGGTACCAAATAAGATTCATTAGTATCACGTTACCATACCTCATTCCAATGAAAAATATGCAAATTTACGAAAATGGTTTGTGAAGGGAAGGTATGGGGGAGAAAATCCCAACCTTTGCAAAGACACAATAAAAGATGATTTCCATACACTGCCCGTACTTCCTCGCCTCACCCAAGGCCCTCACCGCTACTTTATCTGCCAGCTGCACGGGGCTCCCTTCGGCATCACCAAGCCTGCACGTCTGGCCAGCTGTGGCAATTCCCTGGGGCAGAAAAGAAATAGCGGGAAAAAAAAAAAAAAAAAGAGACGAAAGAGAGAGAGTGACTGACCAGCTGTTTGAGGCCATCTCCTTCTCTTGTAGTTGAGTAGAAAAAAAAAAAAAAGTAATACACATTGTATGTTGTGCACGCACACACACATGTAATAATACAGAAGAGTGGCAACTAATACGAAAATTGAACAAATCCTCGAAGCCCTTGCATGACTGAATGCACTCAGTGAGCCCAGCGGTCCTCAGAGGAATTATTAATGAATGCAGTGACATTTTCTTTTAATCACCACATCCTGCTAGATGCTGTCCAGCACCGTGGGAGGTGTATAAGTGCAGGGACGAAAAAAGAAAGTGTTAACAGATAATGAAAAACATAATGCATCAGCATATGGTGGATTGCACAAAGGATGGCGGAAATAAGTCGGTGATCCCCGAGGGGGAAACTCTGCCCTGCTAGAGCCGCCCAGGAGGTCCGGCCAACATTAACACGCATTACACGCCAGGCCAGACGTACAGAGGACGTCCATCGCATACTTCTTACTCCTTTTCATCTGAATTAATAATAAGGAGAACTGTAAGGTATAACATTACAGCTATGGGTTTAAAGGCCTACTGAAATTAGAAGTTCTTATTTAAACGGGGATAGCAGGTCCATTCTATGTGTTATCATTTCGCGATATTACCATATTTTTTGCTGAAAGGATTTAGTAGAGAACATCCACGATAAAGTTCGCAACTTTCGGTGCTAAGAGAAAAGCCCTGCCTCTACCGGAAGTCGCAGACAATGACGTCACATGTTGATGGCTCTGTCACGCCAAATTTCTTCCCCCCTACAAAAACCTTCCCCCCGGAAGACATTTGGCGGGACGGACCCTCTAATGCAGTTGTGGCTCTTTTGATGACTGCCTCTGGCTCTCGGATAAATCTGAGCTGACATTGCTTAACAGGATAAGTAATGAATAATTCCACTTATAATCACAGTGTTAAAAATAACATTCAAAATATAAAACATTCTCATGCATTTTTATGTTCAAGAAGTTGCGTTAATGGTAAGAAGTAATTTATTTATTATTGGTTAGTGTTGGGCTTGCCCTCCTGGGGGTTCTTCAGACCACCATGCACCGACATGAGAGTGTGTTTTAGGATAAAATATTGTTGGTTTTTTTCAATTAGTCTCTCAGTTGCTTTCCAACAATTGTCTTTTTCTCTTTCGTCCTCACTCGCGCTCTGGCTCCGGCCCCAACCCCGTCTCTCTTCCTGGCTGCTGCTTATAACAGAGCGACAGGTGATTAGATAAAAAGACCCAGGTGGGCAATCTATGCACCTGTCGCTGATTTCGAGGCCGGTCCTGGCAACATCCTGCTTTGCTGCAGGCCCGCAGGCCACGCCCCCTCCACAGTTAGCTTCAGAAAAACAATGTTATTACAAAGATTAGGAGACCTATCATACTCTGGGAAATGTTGGTCTTGCTTAAAAATGCACGGGTTTAGTTGTGTTCAGTGTTAAAAAAAATATTATATGGCTCTTAGGGAAATACATTTTAAAATATTTGGCTTCTTGCCTCTCTCAGCCAAAAAGGTTCCCGACCCCTGCTCTAATGCCTGAAGGACTCCAATGAGGGTGGAAGGACCTTAAAGCAGCCCACACAGCTGCCTGTTTTAAAAGCATTATAATTGGCTGATTGTCATTGGTGAAAAATAACGGTAAGGAAAAAATATTAGCATTCCAGCATGCTAACCTTTCAAGCTATTTTTGCTCCGCTAATTTTGGATCTGTAACCCTTAAGAGTCATATAACTTGGTATTATCACGCCCTCATTGGGGTCCTTCAGGCATTAAAGGGGCTGTCCCGCCAAATGTCTTCCGGGGGGAAGGTATTTGTAGGGGGGAAGAAATTTGGCGTGAAAGCTCCTCATATATTCACATTTTTTTTAATGGGAGCCTCCAACAAAAACAGCTATTCGGACCGAGAAAAGGACAATTTCCCCATTAATTTGAGCGAGAATGAAAAATGTGTGTTCGAAGATATTGATAGCTACGGACTAGGAAAAAAAAAAAAACGCGATGGCAATGGATTCATATGTTTTTAGAGACATTTACTAGGATAATTTTGGGAAATCCTTAATCTTTCTATTGTGTTGATAGTGTTTTAGTGAGTTTAACAGTACCTGATAGTCGGAAGTGTACGTCCACGGCCGGGTGTTGACGCACAGTGTCTCGGGGAAGTCGACAGCAGCTTTAGGGACGACACAAGCTCAGCTAATATTCGGTAAGTAGCGATTTTTTAACCACAATTTTTCTCACCGAAACCTGCTGGTTGACATTCGGTCGGGATCTATGTTCGCTGTGATCCATAGTAAAGTTTCACGTCCGTGAATTTTAAACGAGGAATCACCGTGTGTTTGTGTGGCTAAAGGCTAAAGCTTCCCCACTCCGTCTTTCTGCTTTGACTTCTCCAATATCAATTGAACAAATTGCAAAAGATTCAGCAACACAGATGTCCAAAATACTGTGTAATTATGCCGTTAAAGCAGACGACTTTTAGCTGTGTGTGTGCGCAGCGCTCATATTCCTAACAGCCTGGGACGTCACGCGTACACGTCATCATTACGCGACGTTTTCAAGAAAAAAGTCACGGGAAATTTAAAATTGCAATTTAGTAAACTAAAAAGGCCGTATTGGCATGTGTTGCAATGTTAATATTTCATCATTGATATATAAACTATCAGACTGCGTGGTGGGTAGTAGTGGGTTTCAGTAGGCCTTTAAGTTTAATGGTTATTTGTAGGGATGTCCGATAATATTAGACCGCCGATATTATTGGCCGATAAATGCTTTAAAATGAATTATCCAAAATTTTCAGTTTCAAAACTATCGGTATCGGTTTCAAAAAGTAAAATGTATGACTTTTTGAAACCTTAAAGACACTTCCTTCACGAAATATTTACGGCTTTTTACTGACACAAGTGAATGCAACGCATACTTGATCAACAGCCATACAGGTCACACTGAGGGTGGCCGTATAAACAACTTTAACACTGTTACAAATATGCGCCACACTGTGAACCCACACCAAACAAAAATGACAAACACATTTCGGGAGAACATCCGCACCGTAACACGACATAAACGCAACAGAACAAATACCCAGAACCGCTTGCAGCACTAACTCTTCCGGGACGCTACAATATACGCCCCCCCCATAAATATGGCAGTGCCATGTTGGCATTTTTTTCCATAAGTTCAGTTGATTTATTTTGGAAAACCTTGTTACCTTGTTTAATGCATCCTGCGGGGCATCACAACAAAATCAGCCATAATAATGTGTTGATTCCAAGACTGTATGTATCGGTATCCGTTGATATCGGAAACGGTAATTAAGAGTTGGACAATATCGTAATATCGGCAAAAAAGCCTACATCGGACATCTCTAGTTATTTGTACTAGAGTCCATATTGCAGGGCTTTTCAAAGGGTGTCCCGGGAATGACATTGTACCCCCCCTTACGAGTCCAGTTCAAAACTTGGGAGACAAACATCTTTGCAGCAAATTCCTAAGAAAAACTAAAATCTAGCATGATCCTGTTGTTAATAACACGGACCGGTGTAATCGCATTGGCAGAACCTTGCTAGAATAAAGTCTGCAGTGAGTAATAACCAGTGATGTTGTCAAAGAAAAAAGCAAAAGTCGTGATGCGTTTTTTAAATAAATTCCTAAAATGATCAAAATCCGTGAATATCAATGTTATTGTTAATGTGCACATTACGACATTACACATGTATACTTACATCATCTATGAAGTGAAGTGAACTATATTTATATAGCCCTTTTCTCTAGTGACTCAAAGCGCTTTTACATAGTGAAACCCAAGTAGTTTTAAGTTATATACTCATACTCAGTTTATTAAAGCACAAGTGTCAAACACATTTTAGATCGGGGCCACATGGAGAAAAATCTACTCCCGAGTGGGCCGGACTGGTAAAATCACGGCACGATCACTTAAAAATAAAGACAACATCAGATTGTTTTCTTAGTTTAAAAATAAAACAAACAAATTCGGAAAATGTACAAATCCTAATGTTGTAGGGGTTTTTTCACACTTACAAGTTGCGGTTAATTGTAGTGAAGTGAAGTGAAGTGAATTATTTTTATATAGCGCTTTTCTCAAGTGACTCAAAGCGCTTTACATAGTGACACCCAATATCTAAGTTACATTTAAACCAGTGTGGGTGGCACTGGGAGCAGGTGGGTAAAGTGTCTTGCCCAAGGACACAACGGCAGTGACTAGGATGGCACAAGCGGAAATCGAACCTGCAACCCTCAAGTTGCTGGCACGGCCACTCTACCAACCGAGCTAGAGTAGTCTATCTTTATTTGTTGTTATTTATACTTTCTTAATAAATGATGTGATGATGTTCATCAGTCAACTCATTGGTGTTGATTTTCAATATATCAAGATAAAAAAAAGGTAACACTTTCGTATGGTGAACATATTCTGAGTAACAAATACCTAATTCAGAGTTCTTTGGACACTGGGGGAACATAATTAGCAATAATAAACTATAATTCTGAGGTTATTGAGTACTCTTAGTTAATGGTTTACTGGTTGTATAATATGGCCATGCAGAATAAGACATTAATAAGTACTTAATAATGACTAATTAGGAGCCTGTATGCTACTAATTTACATGTTAATAAGCAACTAATCAATAGTAAATATGTGTTCCTTATACTGAAGTGTTGCCAACAATAATATCAAAATCAAATTACAGAATTTTATTTATGTGGTTTGCTCATTTTCCTCGATGGCAGGACTTAGGCGTGGATTAATATTGCTTCTTCGATGCAGAGAGGATACGGGACACGCCAGGTGTGAGTTCAGGTACATGGTTATTTATTTACACACTAAATACAAAAATAATCAAAACAAAGGGCGCTCACAATGGGTTATAATACTAGACTACAGAATAAAAAAACGGAAACAAAAACACTTGCACGATGGCACGAATTGACTATAAACAAAAACAGCACCATGGCATGGCTATAAACAACTAAAACAAAACACTTACTGTGACCAAAAACAAGTGGCATGAAAAGCAAGGAGCGTGGCAGGTGATCGAGGGCATGGAGCATGAGCAGCGTAGATAGGTCGGCAAGTACAGCAGAATGCAGGCAAAATGCAAAGTTCCCAGACCGATGGAAAGAAAGTAAATGACTTAAATAGTAGCTGTGGTAATGGGAAACAGGTGCGGACTGAGGGCAGGGGCGTGACAAGGTGGAAACTAATGAGTAGCCATGGTGACAAAGAAAACAAGGAAGTGCAAACGTAAAAGCTGAATGTCCAAAGAACTAAACATAACATGATCAAACATAAGACCTGCTTCACAGGCATGACACTCGACCGGTGCACTGATATCATGTGGTTTATTTTTTGTACATACGTAGCATAACTTACAAAGATACAAAGAATTGCTATTACGACATCTAGAGGACACATTTAGAACAGAAGTTTCTTTCATTCCAAAATTTAGGTTCTTTTTTATACTTAGCAAACTCATCCCACTGGCCAGATCTGATCACAGACCTGATCAGGCTCACGGTCCTTACGTTTGGCAAAAAAGGCATGTAAATCTCTACACTTGTTCTTTTCTCCTTCCGTTTTAGCAACTTCCTGAAATCCTCATAATCACAAGCTTTTTTTTTTTCTTTTTTGCATAATATTCTACAATATGCTTCTTGATTTGAATTAGAAGCTCTTGGCAGTTTGATTAAATCACCATCGGTTTAGTTTGCAACTAGCATTAGGTACAATCAGAGCAAGTGGAGGGGGGATGGAAATTTAAATGCATTTTAATAAAATTTGCATGTCATATTGCACTCATAATGTAGTCAGCTCCTCGGCAAATAATGTGCTAACTTGCTTCCGACCACTAATGACCGCTCAGAACATTGTTGTGTTTGCAGTAATTTCCCAGAAGGCTGAATTAAAAGGGATTTTGTTTGTTTATTGCAACATGTTCAGTAGCCAATCACGTCATGTCTGAGGCCTTTATAAAAAATATAATTACAGTGGGGCAAAAAAGTATTTAGTCAGCCACCGATTGTGCAAGTTCTCCCTCTTAAAATGATGACAGAGGTCTGTAATTTTCATCATAGGTACACTTCAACTGTGAGAGACAGAATGTGAAAAAAAAATCCAGGAATTCACATTGTAGGAATTTTAAAGATTTTTTTTAAAATTATGGTGGAAAATAAGTATTTGGTCAACCATTCAAAGCTCTCACTGATGGAAGGAGGTTTTGGCTCAAAATCTCACGATACATGGCCCCTCTCTTGCAAACTTCAGACGGGCCTGGACATGCACTGGCTTAAGCAGGGGGACACGTCTGGCACTGCAGGATTTGATTCCCTGTCGGCGGAGTGTGTTACTGATGGTAACCTTTGTTACTTTGGTCCCAGCTCTCTGCAGGTCATTCACCGGGTCCCCCCGTGTGGTTCTGGGATTGTTGCTCACTGTTCTCATGATCATTTTGACCCCACGGGATGAGATCTTGCATGGAGCCCCAGATTGAGGGAGATTATCAGTGGCTTTGTACGTCTTCCATTTTCTGATAATTGCTCCCACAGTTGATTTTTTTCACACCAAGCTGCTTGCCTATTGTAGATTCACTCTTTCCAATCTGGTGCAGGTTTACAATTCTATTCCTGGTGTCCTTCGACAGCTCTTTGGTCTTGGCAATAGTGGAGTTTGGAATCTGACTGTTTGAGGCTGCGGACAGGTGTCTTTTATACAGATAACGAGTTCAAACAAGGGCCATTAATACGGGCAACGAGCGAAGGACAGAAGAGCTTCTTAAAGAAGAAGTTACAGGTCTGTGAGAGCCAGAGATCTTCCTTGTTTGAAGTGACCAAATACTTATTTTCCACCATAATTTACAAATAAATTCTTTAAAAATCCTACAATGTGAATTCCTGGATTTTTTTTCACGTTTTGTCTCTCACAGTTGAAGTGTACCTATGATGAAAATTACAGACCTCTGTCATTATTTTAAGTGGGAGAACTTGCACAATCGGTGGCTGACTAAATACTTTTTTGCCCCACTGTATATATATATATATATATATATATATATATATATATATATATATATGTCTTGATTGGATTATCCAGAGAATATTGCTCGATACCGTGGTAGAGCGCAATATGTAGGTGTGGGAAAAAATCACAAGACTACTTCATCTCTACAGATCTGTTTCATGAGGGGTTCCCTCAATCATCAGGAGATCTCCTGATGATTGAGGGAACCCCTCATGAAACAGATCTGTAGAGATGAAGTAGTCTTGTGATTTTTTCCCACACCTACATATATATATATATATATATATATATATATATATATATATATATATATGTATGATATTCACACACACACACGCCTTAGTGGGCGTTCAAACCAGCACGAAGCACAAACATTAATGAGTACCATGCAAAAAAAGGCCAGTGCAATTACAGATTTGTGTTACTCTGTTTGCACAACATTCATGCCTAAATACTACCACCACACCACAAAGTCAGCTCACCTTCACCCATCAAAAAAATCCAACTTCCCTTTTCACCTTTTGCTGTCACTGCTTGAGTCCACTTCACCGACATCAGCATCCATAAAAAAAAAGTACTTCTCTATAGACGGTGCTGACATTAAAGCAGATGGATTTTCCTTCAATCCGCTTAAGACATCAGACGTAGAGTGACTTTTTTTTTTTTTTTGTAGCATTTTAGTACCGCTGCTTTCATGTTTGAGTGCATCCCCACGGTTAGAGATATTGAACAGATAAGACTGTTGCATGACGGGCAGTTCATGTTGGAATTTGTTCAATCATCGTACAATATGTATACATGTTGTCCATAGAATTATATAATATCAGTAAATAATATATAATGTGTATATAATATGTAAATATTACATGTATGTTATAGTTTATATTTTTACTATGCTACATTTTTAGTTTACTTTATACCTTTTGTTTTCACCCTCTTTTTGTGCCCTTGTGTCCTTTCCATCGTTATCCTTTCCATCCTTTGTGACTGCGCTACTGTGTGGAACAGGGGTCACCAACCTTTTTGAAACCAAGAGCTACTTCGTGGGTACTGATTAATGCAAAGGGCTACCAGTTTGATACACACTTAAATAAATTGCCAGAAATAGCCAATATGCTCAATTTACCTTTAATAAATAAATCTATATATATAAAAATTGGGTATTTCTGTCTGTCATTCTGTCGTACATTTTTTTTTCCTTTTACGGAATGTTTTTTGTAGAGAATAAATGATGAAAAAAACACTTAATTGAACGGTTTGAAGGAGGAGAAAACACGGAAAAAATGCAAATAAAATTTTGAAACATAGTTTATCTTCAATTTTGACTCTTTTAAATTGAAAATTCATCCGAAAAAAATAAAGATAAAAACTAAACTAATTCGAATCTTTTTGAAAAAAATAATTTATGGAACATCATTAGTAATTTTTCCTGATTAAGATTAATTTTTACAATTTAGATGACATGTTTTAAATAGGTTAAAATCCAATTTGCACGTTGTAATGATATATAACAAATTGGACCAAGCTATATTTCTAACAAAGACAAATCATTATTTCTTCTAGATTTTCCAGAGCAAAAATGTTAAAAGAAATTCAAAAGACTTTGAAACAAGATTTAAATTTGTTTTTACAAATTTTCTACATTTGCCAGAATAATTTTTTTGAATATTTATCATAATACGTTTGGAGAAACATTTCACAAATATTCTTTGTCGAAAAAACAAAAGCTAAAATGAAGAATTAAATTAAAATGTATTTATTATTCTTTACAATAAAAAAAAAATGTACTTGAACATTGATTTAAATTGTCGGGAAAGAAGAGGAAGGAATTTAAAAGGTAAAAAGGTATATGTTTTTAAAAATCCTAAAATCATTTTTAAGGTCTCTAAAATTTTGTTTCTGAAAATTATAAGAAGCAAAGTAAAAAAGTAAATTAATTTATTTAAAAAAGGGAAGACCAAGTCTATAAAATATTTCCTTGGATTTTCAAATTCTATTTGAGTTTTGTCTCTCTTAGAATTAAAAATGTCGAGCAGAGCGAGACCAGCTTGCTAGTAAATAAATAAAAATACGTTGGTGACCCCTGGTGTGGAACTATTTCCCTTGTGGATCAAGAAAGTTTGTCTTAATCTAAGTCTAAGTGTAATCACCCCTATTGTGTGGTGATACTATGGGAGGTGAAAACGGAATAGAATGAATCTTGGATTTAAAGGCCTACTGAAACCCACTACTACCCACCACGCAGTCTGATAGTTTATACATCAATGACGGAATATTAACATTGCAACACATGCCAATGCGGCCGGGTTAGTTTACTAAATTGTAATTTTAAATTTCACTCCGAAATATCCGGCTGAAACGTCTCGGTATGTCAAGGACCAATTGTTCCAGCATTATTCCCAGCTATTAGCTCGTCTGTTTTCATCGCGAAATTCCACAGTATTCTGGACATCTGTGTTGCTGAATCTATTGCGATTTGTTCAATGGACAATGGAGACATCAAAGAAGAAAGCTGTAGGTGGGAAGTGGTGTATTGCGGTTGGCTTTAGCAAAACAAACACAGCCGGTGTTTCATTGTTTACATTCCCGAAAGATGACAGTCGAGCTTTACTATGGAACAGAGATGTCAAGCGAACTTGGTTGGATTGGACAACATACACAAAGTACGGTGTATTATGTAGCGATCATTTCGAAAGAACGTGTTTCGAAGAGGGTCCCTTGCGAAGGGTTGAGATGGGCATCGCCACCACCCGTCGACTGGTGCTGAAGAAAGGTGCGGGGCCGACCTTCAGGTTGTACAAGTACGACCATATAATCTCACTAAAACACTAGTAACACAATAAGCAAATAAGGGATTTTCCAGAATTATCTTAGTAAATGTGTCTAATAACATCTGAATCGCTCCCACTGCCCTCGTCTTTTTTTTCTTTTTTTTCTAGTCCTTCACTCTCACTTTCCTTACTCACAAATCGTTCATCCTCGCTCAAATTAATGGGGAAATAGTTGCTTTCTCGGTCCGAATCGCTCTCGCTGCTGGTGGCCATGATTGTAAACAATGTGAGGATGTGAAGAGCCCTACAACCCGTGACGTCAAGCGCACATCGTCTGCTACTTCCGGTAAAGGCTTTTTTATTAGCGACCAAAAGTTGCGAAATTTATCGTCGATGTTGTCTACTAAATCCTTTCAGCAAAAATATGGCAGTATCGCAAAATGATCAAGTATTACACATAAAATGGACCTGCTATCCCCGTTTGAATAAGAAAATCTCATTTCAGTAGGCCTTTATATAAATGTATTCTTAAATGTGTCAATAATTAATTGAATTTTAAAAATAGTTATTTCAATATTTGATTATTGGGATTAATGGGATCTGAACCTAGGATGTCGTTGTGGCTTGTGCAGCCCTTTGAGATACTGGTAATTTAGGCCTATATAAGCAATCTTTGATTGATTGATTAATTATTTATTTATGTATTTTAAATACATTCTTTATTTTACAATTCAATTAATCATGTTTGATTGGCAACACTAAATTGGCCCTAGTGTGTGAATGTGAGTGATGAGGCGGCGACTTGCCCAGGGTGTACACCGCCTTCCGCCCCCCGCGACCCCAAAAGGGAATAAGCGGTAGAAAATGGATAGAAATGGATGTTTAATAATTATTTCACAGTTTATTTACTATTAATATTAATATTGAATATTTATTTAGGGTTGTGCAGTATACCGGTATTAGTACACTACCGCGATACTAATGAATTGCATTCGGTACTATACCGCCTCTGAAAAGTACACAACATCACAACGTCTACTTTCGTTTTTTTAAAATGTATATTATGTTTATAAACTCAGGAAATATGTCCCTGAACGTATGAGAATTTTGACTATGACCAATGTTTGATCCTGTAACTACTTGTTATCGGTTTTATACTTAAATTTATGGTATCATCCAAAACTAATGTAACGTACCAAACAACAGAAGAATAAAAACATGTGTTTGTAAAATAGCATGCTCACATGAGCCAGATTAGCGTTTCTTTGTAAAATTAGGTACTATTTGATTGAATGCGATCGTTTACATTTAGATATGCCAGAGCTATTGACAGGAATACGAAGGATTTAGACTCTTGTTTAATTACTCAATTTATTATTACAAGACAGGAAAAAATTAGTGCGTTTGCAGCCGGTCTCCGTTGCCTCAACCACAGGCAGATGTTGCCCGTCCGACATGGCAGACGGGTCACAGGAACACATTGGGGGGGCAATAGATAGCAAAATGATCGGCTACGTAAACAATAGCCATCATCACAAATATGAAGAGAAATACCAACCACCTCTGTGTGTCGCAAAAGTATCCACAGCCTGTAGAAATGTACTTACGACATCATGAGTTTCCACTTCAACGTCTGCCTTGATACATCTTGACTTTGCCATGGAAAAAGGCCTTACGCCAAGGTTTTGTGCGCAGGTAAGCTTACCTGAGGCCATGCTGACCCAGAGCGTGTAGCAGTTAAAGTAGAGGAATTTATTGAAGTTGCCGGAATTATTTCCGCACATTCAGACCAAGTTATCGACCACTGCTCCCTCGCTTCTCTGGTCGAAGGGTTCCAAGTTTGAACCAATCATGTGTTAGGACAGAAGTCGGCAACCCAAAACATTGAAAAAGCCATATTAGACCAAAAATACAAAAAACTAATTTGTCTGGAAAAATTGAAAGCCATATATAAGTCTTATAATGAAGGCAACACATGATGTAAGTGTCCATATTAGCCATAATAGCCTACTATCAAAATTTAGGGCTGATTTAGGGCTATAGAAATAAACATTGATTGATTGGTTGATTGAATCTGGGAATTCCCTTATCTTTCTATTGTGTTGCTAGTGTTTTAGTGAGATTAAATAGTACCTGATAGTCGGAGGGGTGTGTCCACGGGTGTCTTGACGCTGCGTGGACGGCGCAAGCTCAGCTGATCTCCGGTAAGAGGCGACTTTTTAACACAATTTTCTCACCGAAACCTGCCGGTTGACAAGTGGTCGGGATCCATGTTCGCTTGACCGCTCTGATCCATAGTAAAGCTTTACCTCTGAGAATTTACAACAGTAAATTGTTTCAGTCGCAGGCTGAAACAAATCTTTGTTGACAGAAATGTTTACATTTTAATATTCTACACATTTTTACAACATTATAAACCATTATTAAGACTACTCAGAAGGTGAGATAACTCCTGCAAATCACTGCCTTTTAATGGCCAAAAGGTATAGATGTGTGTGTCCAAGTTAAAGTCTTCTTCTAATGGATTTAGTACAATCTTTGCAAGCTGGGTAACGATTGCTGTGGTCTGGAACACCATGGCACACAAACAACTATCAGAAATAGAGCCAATATAACATAAAAATAATGTGTCATTAAACATGCAAAACTAAATTATATACAAACAGGACAAAATTAATGGATATTAAACCATCTCAAATATAGCTACAAATGAGGCATAATGATGAAATATGTACATACAGCTAGTCTAAATAGCATGTGAGCATTGATTAGCTTGCAGTCATGCTCTGTCCAAATATGCCTGATTATCACTCCAACAAGTCAATAACATCAACTAAGAGCACTTTTGTGCATTCGCGCACAGTATAAAGCGTTTGGTGGACAAACTGAGACAAAGAAGGAGTGGACGATTTTACATGGAAACAAACTTTTGCGTCACAGTCCACACTATGGTGAGTTCAAGAACCGCCAAAATTAGTGGGACAAAACAATGTTCACCAAATACTCGCATCAGTGAAGCATACACACAAACATATTAGACAGTGGGCTTCTAACAATTGGGAAGGTTTGTGTCATGTTTGTCCTCAAACAAAAAACATACTAAAGTAAATAAAAAATACCCCCCCCCCCCCCCCCACACACACACACACATATTTTTCCATTTTCAACCCTTTTTTAAAAATGCTCCAGGGAGCCACAAGGGCGGCAGTAAAGAGCCGCGGGTTGCTGACCCCTGTGTCAGGAGCAACCCACTGACTTTGACAGCTGAGTTTGACGGATATAATAAATTCATGAAGCGCTGGCAAGGCCGAATGGGACCCAGCTGAATAAATAAAATATATATACAGTATATATTAGAGATAATACTTAAATAAGTCATGTGTTGATTATATCATTAAATTAATCATGAAATAAATTATTCATCAAATCGTGAAAATATTAAATATTACACAATTAATTCGATTAATGAATCATGAAATAAATAATTAAATGCAATTTTGCTTTGAATACATTCTGACACCTTTTTCTAACTCATATATGTATTTAATTCCATTGTAATTAATATTGACACATTTATACATTATATATATATATATATATATATATATATATATATGTAGATGATGCTACATACCGTATTTCCTTGAATAACCACCGGGCATGTAATATGCTTCTGCCTTGAATTACTGCCGGGTCAAACTCGCTCCCCAAATTTATTAGTGCATGCTTACGTTTACCGCCGGGTCAAATTCATGACGTTTTTTTTTTTGCTTTTACTATGTGTAAACCAGGGGTCTTGTTCCACAGCCATACAGATCACACTGATGGTTGTGATATAAAACAATTGTAACACTCTGACTAATATGTGCCACACTCTGTGAAACCACACCAAACACATTTGGGGAGAACATCAGCTCTGTAACACATTATAAACGCAACATAAGAATTACCCACAATGCCATGCATGCATGACTCTTGGCTATATTATACACCCCGCTAGCACCAAAAAACGAGAGAAGATGTTGTGATGCCAAAAATTATCGACGTAATCATAGTTGTATCGACTGAATACGTTCCTGTACTTGATATCATTACAGTGGATGTCAGGTGTGGATCCACCAATGGTGTTTGTTTACATCGTGACGCCGGTGATCTACGGTGTGTCGTGAAGCATGTTTAGCTATTCCTCGTCCTGCAGGGATGATACTTGTAAGAAACTCACTTTATTTGTCGCCATGGAGGTGAGGATTAGTGATTTAGAAGAAGCTAAAACACTGCTGACTGCGGCTGGATGTTAGCCACTAGCTAGCAAGCTAGCCATGTCTTAAAGAACTTTGTGTGTCAGTGTTATAACTACACCTTTATCGTTAGTTACTAAGCCAAATTGTGTCCGTTCGCTCTTTTCTGTCTACACACCGTGTCTTCTTGTAAGTACTCTGTGACTTTGCATTGCTGAACATGCTTCTCTACTTGAAAAACCAGCAATGCCACGAAGTGATGACACGCCTTCATGCCGATGGGGACCAGTACTTTTTAGAGGCAGTAAAGTACCGAATATGATTCATTAGTATTGCGGTACTATTCTAGTACCGGTATACCGTACAACCCTAGCTCCTTGTCGTTGTCGTGTTTTTATTTGAGTAATCCTGCAAAATAGCCTAAGGCATACCTGTCAACATTTTTGCATTTCCAAATAGGGGAAATTTCCCGGGAAAATATTCTGGATTTTCCTCCCTTAAGACCTCCCAATGTTAGTGTTCTATAACAGGGTTCTATTTCGGTAGTGTAATATGTACGCTTATGCAAAAAGGGTCTATAAAGGAAGTGTTTTCTCAAGAAATGGAGGCTTTATTGTTTTTTTCCAAGGCTATGTGTTGGCTTTCCTTGACTAAATGTGCAAGTTATATTGACATTTCAGCCCTTAGAATGATCGGAGGGTTGACAGTTATGATCGTGAGGCCAAGGAAGGTTGGAAGTTAGACTTTGACTTAGACTTAGACAGACTTTATTGATCCACAAGGGAAATTGTTCCACACAGTCGCTCAGTTTCAAAGGACAGAAAGGGTAAGAATGGAAAGGATAATGCAGGTATTGAGTCGACTAAAAATGTACCATAGTAGCAATGTAAAATATAACATATATGTGATATTTACATAGTATATATACACTATTTAATATATACCGATATATTATATTATATTTGTATAAACAATATATAATAAATCTTCCCAATTACCATTTACACCAGTACAATATATTTAACAGAAGCGTCAAAAAAAAAAAAAATATATATATAGTTTCCAGAATTTTTGGTTAAAAAGGTCAATCAGTCAAATCAATGTTTACTTATATAACCCTAAAGCACGAGTGTCTCAAAGGGCTGCACAAGCCACAACGACATCCTCGGCTCAGATCCCACATCAGGGCAAGGAAAAAACTCAACCCAATGGGACAATGAGAAACCTTGGAGAGGACCGCAGATGTGGGACACAACTTCCAAATTCAAGAACGAAGAGAACCTGCAAGAATACAAAGATCGCAGTTTTTTTCATGAAAAGTCTTCAATAAAGCTAAACCTGATAGTAAATATAATCTAATATGTCACTTATGTGTTTTTTTGCATGAGAAACAAATAACATTCCCTGAAAAATGTGCAACATGGGAATATATTTTTGGGTATCTGGAAAGGATTGTTTGGATTCCTTAAGGGAAATTTAGTGACCGTACGCTTCAGCCTTTGTGCAACCTTTTGAACGGATAACGAAAGCCGCTAACAATTATATGTGATTCCGAACATGTACTGTATCGAAACACCTTCCTTTAATAACATATTGACACATAATGTTTTTTTAATATCTTGGTTGTGTAAGTATGTCCATCCATCCATCTTCTTCTGCCTATCTGAGGTCGGGTCGCGGCGGCAGCAGCCTAAGCAGAGAAACCCAGACTTCCCTCTCCCCAGCCACTTTGTCCAGTTCCTCCCGGGGGATCCGGTGGTGTTCCCAGGCCAGCCAGGAGACGTAGTCTTCCCAACGTGTCCTGGGTCTTCCTTGTGGCCTCCAGCCGGTCGGACGTGCCTTCAACACAGAGGTGTCCAGGCATCATCCTGAGCAGATGCCCGAATCACCTCATCTGGCTCCTCTCGATGTGGAGGAGCAGCGGCTTTACTTTGAGCTCCTTACGGATAGCAGAGCTTCTCACCCTATCTCTAAGGGAGAGCCCCGCCCCCTGGCGGAGGAAAATCATTTCAAGCGCTTGTACCCGTGATCTTATCCTTTTGGTCATCAACCAAAGCTCATGACCATAGGTGAGGATGGGAACGTAAATCGACTGGTAAATTGAGAGCTTTGCCTTCCGGCTCAGCTCCTTCTTCACCACAACGGATCAATACAGCGTCCGCATTACTGAAGACGCCGCACCGATCCACCTGTCGATCTCACGATCCACTCTTCCCTCACTCGAGAAAACAAGACTCCGAAGTACTTGAAGTCCTCGACATGGGGCAAGATCTCCCCAACCCGGAGATGGCAGTCCACCCTTTCCCGGGCGAGAACCTTGGAGTCGGACTTGGAGTTGTTGATTCTCTTCTCGGTCGCTTCACACTCGGCTGCGAAGCTATCCAGTGGGAGCTGAAGATCCTGGCCAGATGAAGCCATCAGGACCACATCATCTATGTCCCACTCTCCCTTGTGGAGGGGGTCCGGTCCGATGTCCATGGATGAAATTCTGGCTGTCCAGAGTTGGGACCCAGGATGGACCACTCGTCTGGAGTCGGGACTCCGTGTATCGGCTGGGGACATCTCGGCGCTGCTGATTCGCCTCCGCTGTGGACGGGACTCTCGCTGCTGTGTTGGATCCGCTTTGGACAGGACTCTCGCTGCTGTGTTGGATCCGCTTTGGACAGGACTCTCGCGGCTGTGTTGGATCCACTAAGGACTGAACTTTTCACATTATCATGTTAGACACCCTCGACATCCATTGCTTTCGGTCCCCTAGAGGGGAGGGGTTGCCCACATATGTGGTCCTCTCCAAGGTTCTCATAGTCCTCATTGTCACTGACGTCCCACTGGGTGTGTGTTTTCCTTTCCCTTATGTGGGCCTACCGAGGATGTCGTAGTGGTTTGTGTTGTGGTCTGTGTGCAGCCCTTTGAGACACTAGTGATTTAGAGCTATATAAATGAACATTGATTGATTGATTGATCTGCAAAAAGCAGTGACCTAAACCTGCAGCCACCAAACCGGAACCCCGCAACGCCTTGACTGCGCCTAGAAATTATGTCCATAAAAGTTATGAACAGGATCAGTGACAAAGGGCAGCCTTGGCGGACTCCAACCCTCATTGGAAATGGGTGTTTGTAACCTAGTTTCTTTTTAACGAAACAGAATAATTGTAGGAATAATGCAAAGATCGGACGCATGATTATTTAAGCAGGTTCGGGCCGACCACAGAAACAGGAGCAATGGTACCTCAGCGTGTCTGCAGTCAGCTCAGACAGGACATGTTGAGTGGTTGGGCTGTGATTGGCTACAGAGGGGGGTCTGAAAGAGACAAGCAGGACTGCAGCAAGTCCTACATTGTAAATCATGCTTAAATCCGGCTACTCTGTTGAGCTTTGATGGGGTCCCTGGGCTTATTAAAGCCTCAAGATGGGAGATTGATAGAGTGCGGAATTCATCAGAAACACCTTTACCACATCATTTATACTATCAAAGTGGTATCCGTTGACTGGATTTTTTTGCATTTGATACATTTGCTGTCTTTGAAATGAAAAATATGTGCTGTTTTGTGGAAATGTTACAACCGCCCGTTCAAATTCGGAGTGCCCCTTTAAAGCAGATTCAAGTGTGTTACGATAGCGCGCACAAATATGCATGCAAATTGAGTGAGTATACAGTGGGGCTAAAAAGTACTTAGTCAGGCATCGATTGTGCAAGTTCTCCCACTTAAAATGATGACAGAGGTCTGTAATTTTCATCATAGGTACACTTCAACTGTGAGAGGCAGAATATGGGGAAAAAATCCAGGAATTCACATTGTAGGAATTTTAAAGAATTTATTTTTAAATTATGGTAGAAAATAAGTATTTGGCTCTCACTGATGGAAGGAGGTTTTGGCTCAAAATCTCACGATACATGGCCCCATTCATTCTTTCCTTAACACGGATCAATCGTCATGTCCCCTTAGCAGAAAAAAAGCCCCAAAGCATGATGTTTCCAACCCCATGCTTTACAGTAGGTGTGGTGTTCTTGGGATGCAACTCAATATTCTTCTTCCTCCAAACATGACAAGTTGAGTTTATACAAAAAAGTTATATTTTGGTTTCATCTGACCACATGACATTCTCCTAATCCTCTGCTGTATCATCCATGTATCCATTTTGGTATGAACTCAACTCGTCGTGTTTGGAGAAAGAAGAATACTGAGTTGCATCCCAAGAACACCATACCTACTGTGAAGCATCGGGGTGGAAACATCATGCTTTGGGGCTGTTTTTCTGCTAAGGGGACAGGACGATTGATCCGTGTTAAGGAAAGAATGAAAGGAGCCAAACCCTCATTCCATCAGTGAGAGCATTGAATGGTTCACCAAATACTTCTTTTCCACCATAATTTACAAATAAATTATTCAAAATTTCTACAATGTGAATTCCTGGATTTTTTTTCACATTCCGTCTCTCACAGTTGAAGTGTACCTATGAGGAAAATTACAGATCTCTGTCATCATTTTAAGTGGGAGAACTTGCACAATCGGTGGCTGACTAAATACGTTTTTGCCCCACTATTAACACGTTAAGCCCTATTGTAAAACTTACAAACGTTGCCTGGAGTGATAAATAAATAATCCAAACAAGTAGAAAGGCTATGGATGGCCAAAAGATTCAATGGTACTTGGGGAAAAAAAGTGTTGTACTTGCATAGCACTTTTCTACCTTCAAGGTACTCAAAGCGCTTTGACACTATTTCCACATTCACCCATTCACACACACATCCACACACTGATGGCGGGAGCTGCCATGCAGGGCCCAAACCAGGACCCATCAGGAGCAAGGGTGAAGTGTCTTGCCCAAGAACACAACGGACGTGACGTAGTTAGAAGAAGGTGGGGATCTAACCAGGAACCCTCAGGTTGCTGGCACGGCCACTCTCCCAACCGCGCCACGTCGTCCAAAAGAAGAGCAGTAACGCACCTGCAGTGAGTACACTCATCCAAAAGATGGCGCCAAAGCACAAACAATGACACACCTCTTCAATGTCTTTGCCTGATTTTTTCCAATTATTTTCATTATGGCCGTCCATAAATTAGCCGCACCGCTTAATAAGCCGCGGGGTTTAAAGTACAGATGTCCGATAATGGCTATTTTGCATATATCCGATATTGTCCATCTCTTAATAACCGATACCGATATCCACCAATACCGATATACACGGTCGTGGAATTAACACATTATTATGCCTAATTTTGTTGTGATGCCCCACTGGATGCATTAAACAATGCAACAAGGTTTTCCAAAATAAATCAACTCAAGTTGAGGAAAAAATGCCAACATGGTACTGCCATATTTATTATTGAAGTCACAAAGTGCATTATTTTTTTTAACCTGCCTCAAAACCGCAGCTTGGAATTTGGGACATGATCTTCCTGAGAGAGCATGAGGAGGTTGAGGTGGGCGGGGTTGAAGGTAGCGGGGGGTTTATTGTGTAGCGTCCCGGAAGAGTTGGTGCTGCAAGGGTTTCTGGGTATTTGTTTTGTTGTGTTTATGTTGTGTTACGGTGCAGATGTTCTCCCGAAATGTGTTAGTCATTCTTGTTTGGTGTGGGTTCACAGTGTGGCGCTTATTTGTAACAGTGTTAACGTTTTTCATACAGCCACCCTCAGTGTGACCTGTATGGCTGTTGACCAAGTATGCGATGCATTCACTTATGCGTGTGTGAAAAGCTGTAGATATTATGTGACTGGGCCGCCACTCAAAGTACGTGTAGACAGCAGCGTTTGAAAAGACATACATTTCACTTATTGAAACCGATACCGATAATCATGAAACCGATACTGATAATTTCCGATATTATATTTTAAAGCATTTAGAAGAGATCTTTATTATCATTGCACAAGTACAACGAGATTGATTTTTTGGTACAAGTCCCGCTAAGAGCAGACATACGTTACAGGGGAGAACACGACGAGACCGCCAACGGATCAGCCACTTATGGCGCTCCTTAAAAAGGTGAGAAAAGGGTGACATTAGGAGAGAGGGGGGGAGTAAAAAAAATATCAGTCTAAGGCTAGACCCTCAGGAGGGGTCCAGACTGAGTTCAAGGAAAAAAACCTTACATAACATGGCACACATTGAGAAATGGTACGTATATCACACCAACTTGCAACAGAGGGAAGGGGTGGGTTTGAGGAGACTCGCTGCCGCTGTATAGCGCTGCTCAGCCATCCACAGCCCCAGAGGAATTAAGCAATGGTGAAGGCGTTGATTTCAAGGGTGGAGGTTATGTTTGCATTAGAGATGCGTGGTTTGCGGTCACAACCGCGGAGTCTGCGGATAAACCGGGGTTTGGGCGGGTGACATGACGAAAAAATAGATTTTCAATAGATTCGGGCGGGTGGCGGTTGAACCAATTCGGAAATATATATTGTAATAATCCCAGGAATGTAGGCTCATAAAACTTCTTCGTTCGTCTTGTCTTTATTGCACAAGATGTAATACAACCACACAACAGCTCTCATGTCTCTAACGCTTTTCCCGGGACAACGCGAACTCTCACTTCCTGTCGACAACGTCACTTCCCTATCTCTCCCGGAAGTCCCGCCCCCCAGCCAAAGTCATTGGCTAACACCCCGTAGCCAGCCGCTACATTATACATAGTTAAATGTTATGTTGAAGAGGTTCATTTAGCCTACTGACCTGTATTTAGAAATGGTTGATTTATTTAGGCTAGTAGGTAAAGTGTTGTACCTGACAACTCTTGATGGTACAATCCATATATCACGTCACAGACAACATCACGCTAACATCACGTGACACCTCTGATGAAAGCTGCAGAAGCAAGGTAGCCCAAACTTGTCAGGTACAACACTTTACCTTACTAGCCTATAGAAATCAACCATTTATAAATAGTTAAATGTTGTTACCCACATACGAAAAACGAGCAGCGCTCTTTGAAACAGTATGTGGGCATACTTTTATTTTGAAGTGTCTCGTTTGGTCTGTTGACGGATGTAGGGAAGCTACTTCCGGGTGTGGCCAACGAGGTATTTGTCATTTGTTGGTATTTTACTTGGTGAAATGTTTGATCCACATGCTGTGCGTGTTATTGTTTTTACGTTTGTAACGTGCTTTATTTATTACAGTTTTCACGGTGAATTTGAAGGGAAAGTAAGCCTTCAAATAAATCAGTTCAAGAAAGCCATTGTGTCTGTGCTATTTGGAGGGAGTTACACGTTCTAACCTCACTAAAGCCAGGCATCGTCTATATTAGATATATAACAACGGGCGGGTGGCGGGCGGGTGTGGCTTTGATGAAATGTTGGTTCGGCTGGATTGCGGGTGGATGACGACTTTAGTGATGCGGTTGCGGATGATATAATTGCCCATCCGCGCATCTCTAGTGTGCATATATGCCCAGTTAACTTGGGAGAGATGATGGATCTTTTTGTATGACTGAGGCCGATCAAAGTTCGACTACAGGTGGTGTTGACAAAAAGGAAGGTCAAAAGCGTCTATCTTTGAGGAGTCCTCGGGAGATTTTTTTCAGAACAGCCTGTTCTTGTGTATTCATCTGCCGAAAAAATTGGCAGTCCAATATTATCGGACATCCGTAGTATAAAGCATAGGAAAAAAGTAGCAGTATATAGTAATATTGTTGTACCAGGACTGGATAGAGTCGATATCAAACCTTATGAATTCTTAGATAACAAATATCAAGGTGGTATCCATACACTGGGTTTTTTTTGCATTTCTTACATTTGTTGGAAGCTGTCTTGGACATAAAAAAAATATGTGCTGTGTTGTGGAAATGTTACAACCGCCTTTTCTGTTAAAGTAGATTCAAGTATGTTTTTTTAATCCAGCTGGCAAGATTCAATTTCCTGGTTTTCGCAGCCAAATATGAATGTAAACAGTGATGTCGGCCGCACACAAGCAGGAAATTGGGCCTTAATCAGAGTTCTAATAACGTTGCGTGTGTAAAAGTGAAACAACAGGATGCAGGGCAATTATTGCAAAGCAGCACCTACGAATACATGCTGGGAGTAATGATGCGGTTGAGGCAAAACAAGCGCATCTGCAGCTTTTCTTTGCTGATCAATACGGACAGGAAATCCAATAGCCACATTAAGACACAGGCCCAACAAGCAGCTTTTCATCACTGGCAGTGGCTACTGTCTGCACGCCACAAAAGACTACAGCATGACTTACACCCGCGTCTGAAAAGAGTGGAAAACACTGAGGGCATCAAAATTGATAGCTGCGGTTCGTAATTTCCTAATGGATGCCTAATTGCAGCAACAACTTAAAAGTAATTACCTCCTCCAAGTAAGAAATCTTTTCGACAATGGAAGGATGGGATTTATTCTGGGAATGCTCGCCACGTAACATTTAAGATTGTTTGATGGTTATTTTCTTTTTTGTTCACTTGAACTAAGAATATGAACTTGTTTTTAGCAAATCAAATACCACAGCAGATTCTAGGAGTCTACGCAATGAAGCTGCCTGGAGTAGTGATGCAAAAATAATTTGATAATCCAATCGGAAAAAAATGCTTTGATTTACAGTGGGGCAAAAAAGTATTTAGTCAGCCACCGATTGTGCAAGTTCTCCCATTTAAAATGATGACAGAGGTCTGTAATTTTCATCATAGGTACACTTCAACTGTGAGAGACAGAATGTGAAAAAACATCCAGGAATTCCCATTGAAGGAATTTGTAAATTATGGTGGAAAATAAGTATTTGGTCAACCATTCAAAGCTCTCACTGATGGAAGGAGGTTTTGACTCAAAATCTCACGATACATGGCCCCATTCATTCTTTCCTTAACTCGCATCAATCGTCCTGTCACCTTAGCAGAAAAACAGCCCCAAAGCATGATGTGTCCACCCCCATGTTTCACAGTAGGTATGGTGTTCTTGGGATGCAACTCAGTATTCTTCTTCCTCCAAACACGACGAGTTGAGTTTATACCAAACTGGATACATGGATGATACAGCAGAGGATTGGGAGAATGTCATGTGGTCAGATGAAACCAAAATAGAAGTTTTTGGTACAACTAAACTTAACTGTTATACGTGCGTATACTGGTTAGAGTGTCCGCCCTGAGATTGATAGGTTGTGTGTTAAAATCCCGGTCAAGTCATTCCAAAGACTAAAAAACCAAATGGATACATGGATGATACAGCAGAGGATTGGGAGAATGTCATTTGGTCAGATGAAACCAGAATATAACTTTTTGGTATAAACGCAACTTGTCGTGTTTGGAGGAAGAAGAATACTGAGTTGCATCCCAAGAACACCATATCTACTGTGAAGCATGGGGGTGGAAACATCATGCTTTGGGGCTGTTTTTCTGCTAAGGGGACAGGACGATTGATCCGTGTTAAGGAAAGCATGAATGGGGCCATGTATCGTGAGATTTTGAGCCGAAACCTCCTTTCATTAGTGAGAGCTTTGAATGGTTGACCAAATACTTATTTTCCACCATAATTTACAAATACATTTTTTGAAATTCCTACAATGTAAATTCCAGGATTTTTTCACATTCTGTCTCTCACAGTTGAAGTGTACCTATGATGAAAATTACAGACAACTGTCATCATTTGAAGTGGGAGAACTCGCACAATCGGTGGCTGACTAAATACTTTTTTTGCCCCACTGTATATCATGTTGCTTCAATAAATGTTTCATGAGTGTAACTTATAAAAATGGATACAATTCAGACCGCATTGAGTGCCCGGAACTTAAAAACCTAATTTCCGCACGGCTGCTGCAATAGAGTACACATTTTTCTCTATTAATGCATTGTGGAGGGGGGTGTAGCCTGCGGGCCTGTCGTGGAACGTGGTGTGCATGGACCGGCCTCGAAGACAGCGGCAGGTGAGTAGACTGCCCAGCTGGGCCTTGTTATCTAACCACCTATCGCCCTTATTAGGAGCAGCCGGGACGAGAGACGGGTTTGGACGCACCTTCTCATTCAATGCGTTTTCTTTATTTTCATGGCTATTTACATTGTAGATTTTCACTGAAGGCATCAACATTATGAATGAACACACGCGGAGTTACGTACTTAAACAAAAAAAGGCGAAATAACTGAAAACGTGTTTTATATTCTTGTTTCCTCAAAATAGCCACCCTTTGCTCTGTATACTGTTTTGCACACTCTTGGCATTCTCCGGATGAGCTTCAAGAGGTAGTCACCCGAAATGGTTTTCACTTCACAGGTGTGCTAGATTTTTCAAACTATTTGTATTATGGCCGGCAGCTTAAAAAAATCCATAAATTAGCTGCACCGTTTCAAAAGTCGCAGGTTTTAAAGCATGGGTGTCAAACTCTGGCCCGCCGTGTAATTTAATTTGGCCCTTGAGGTAATATCAAATTAACATTACAGCTGGCCCGCCGTTATATCACAGCGGCGGTGCCGCTGTAACAGCTCAATTTCTCACACTTGCCAATCCTCCCGAAGTTCAGTACCCCTCCCGAAAATCTCCCGGGGCAAGCAATCTCCCGATTTTTACCCGGACAACAATATTGAGGGCCTTTAGCATTCTCTACAACCTGTCGTCACGTCCGCATTTTTTCCATACAAACAGCGTGCAGGCCCACTCGCATAATATATGCGGCTGTTACACACACATAAGTGAATGCAGCCATACAGGTCACACTGAGGGTGGCCGTATAAACAACTTTAACACTGTTACAAATATGCGACACACTGTGAACTCACACCAAACAAGAATGACAAACACATTTCGGGAGAACATCTGCACTGTAACATAACATAAACAATTACCCAGAACCCCTTGCAGCACTAACTCTTTCGGGACGCTACAATATATTTACAAGGCTGCAAATAGAAAAGAGGCATTACATTTGTATTTAAATTTTATTTGCTATTGATATTTTTTAATTATTACTATTATTATTTGAAACTGGATTTTGCATGTCACTATAAAGTTATATAAGCCTTGCTTGTTCAATATTCAATGCAAAACTTGTTTGGGTCCCTATTAAAAGGTTCATTTGTTCAACCTTGGCCCGAGGCTTTGTTCAATTTTAAATTTTGGCCCACTCTGTTTTAAAGCGTCGGAAAAAAGTAACGGTTTATTATACATGGAATTATTAGAGTAATATTGTTGTACTGGCACTGGAAATTGTTTATATTAGGGATGCACCGAATAATCGGTAACCGAATATATTCGGCCGAATATGGCAAAAAAAGCCACATTCGGCCTTCGGTGGAATGAGTTAAATGCAAGGCCGAATAGTGGCGTGTGACGCAATGACGCAATTTTTTGACGCGGTGACACAATCAACCAACGTGCGGTGACGTTGTAACCCGGCACCTTCGGAAAAATGTCAGCAGTTTGGAGATATTTTAAGGTGTCGGAAAGTGACAAAAGTATTGCGGTTTGCAACGAATGTTCAGCCAAACTGTCTCGAGAAGGTGCCTCATGGCCGACGTCTTTTAGAGGGCGAAAAAGTTTGCGACTGACAGTGCCAAAGCAAACGGAATTATTGCTCTATGGCTTTGGATGAACAATCGTTTAGTGTTGTGGAGGACATTGGCTTTCGGAGACTCATGGAGCACATTGAGCCCCGTTACACGATACCGAGCAGACGGTATTTCTCTGATGTGTGTTCTTTACATTGTGTGTGTGCTGTTTACATTACTAGCCTGTTGTGTAGGCTACCTGTATAAATGTATGAATTACAAGCACACGCTTAATTGAGATTTAGTGCGGCCTCTGTTTACATTATTAGCCTGTTGTGTAGGCTACCTATATAAGTGTATGACGTTACAAGCACACACTTAATTGAGATTTACTTGAGCCTTCTGTTTACACTATTAGTTTATCTACTGTGGCTAAGCAGACTTTTGCCAAAAGGACAATAATTCCTTTGTTGTGGGTTTATCCACTTTAATGCACTTTATTTTTTTTTGCAATGCATGTTTTGGTTTAAGGCCTAATATAAATGAAAAACGTTGTGCTTTTTTTGAAAAGCCAAGGCTACTGGAATATTAAAAAAATGTCAATATTCAATAAAAATTTACTTTATTTAAAAAACCTGTCTAAAAATGTATTCTAGGCTATTGTATTGTACCATATGTCCCGGCAAGAAATCTGCGTTCAAAAGACTCCGGCTTATTAGTGATTCCTAGAGCCCAAAGAAAGTCTGCGGGCTATAGAGCGTTTTCCGTTCGGGCTCCAGTACTCTGGAATGCCCTCCCGGTAACAGTTCGAGATGCTACCTGAGTAGAAGCATTTAAGTCTCACCTTAAAACTCATCTGTATACTCTAGCCTTTAAATAGACCTCCTTTTTAGACCAGTTGATCTGCCGCTTCTTTTCTTTCTCCTATGTCCCCCCCTCCCTTGTGGAGGGGGTCCGGTCCGATGACCACGGATGAAGTACTGGCTGTCCAGAGTCGAGACCCAGGATGGACCGCTCGTCGGGACCCAGGATGGACCGCTCGGCTGTATCGGTTGGGGACATCTCTACGCTGCTGATCCGCCTCCGCTTGAGATGGTCTCCTGTGGACAGGACTCTCGCTGCTGTCTTGGATCCGCTTGAACTGAACTCTCGCGGCTGTGTTGGAGCCACTATGGATTGAACTTTCACAGTATCATCTTAGACCCGCTCGACATCCATTGCTTTCGGTCCCCTAGAGTCGGGGGGTTGCCCACATCTGAGGTCCTCTCCAAGGTTTCTCATAGTCAGCATTGTCACTGGCGTCCCACTGGATGTGAATTCTCCCTGCCCACTGGGTGTGAGTTTTCCTTGCCCTTTTGAGGGTTCTTCCGAGGATGTTGTAGTCGTAATGATTTGTGCAGTCCTTTGAGACATTTGTGATTTGGGGCTATTTAAAAATAAACATTGATTGATTGATTGATTGATTTATGCAATATAAAAAAAATTGTGAAAAACTCCATTCATTATTCGGTATTCAGTATTTGGCCTTCGGCCAAGCGTTTAAATTTTATTCGGCTTCGGCTTCGGCCACAAATTTTCATTTCGGTGCATCCCTAGTTTATATCAAACCTTATGATTTCTTAGATAACACATCATGACTGGCATGTTTGTTTGTTGGCGCACAAGTTCCCATTCTTTCAACGCATATTGATTTTTTTTTTGCAATCTATATTTCTTTTCTCACTCATGCCGCGTCTCCTTCAGTTCTTGCTCTGCTGGCTTATAGATACAGGCCATCAATGCAGAGCGTGGAGGTGGGATTAGCGCAGCGGCATCCTTCAAAAAGGTCCGGGTTTTGTTAACAGGGCAAAGGTCATTGCAAACGCCAGGGATGGACAAGCTTGAGACAAGGTGACAGCAATAGAGCGGCGGGTGATAAGCCCAGTCGAGAAGGTCGCACATAGCTCTTTCTTGTCAGAGATAATGGGTTCAAAGACAGGACAAAGTTCAGACGAGATACATGCATGGGCGTGGGCGTCGCGCTAATCCCTGTCACACAACAACAGAAAATGGCTGCCATAGCCACATGCAGAAGTGATTCATAAACACATAAACAAACAACACTGCAGCTACGGTGCATCCGTATAAATAGGAATCTGATTACAGACACGTGTGAGATGTCATAACACAAAACAATTCAATAAGTGAATCAGTAACAACCACACCTTAAATTACTACTAGAGATGTCCGATAATATCGAAATGTCGATATTATTGGCTGATAAATGCTTTAAAATGTAATATCGGAAATCAATCAATCAATCAATCAATGTTTATTTATATAGCCCCAAATCACAAATGTCTCAAAGGACTGCACAAATCATTACGACTACAACATCCTCGGAAGAACCCACAAAAGGGCAAGGAAAACTCACACCCAGTGGGCAGGGAGAATTCACATCCAGTGGGACGCCAGTGACAATGCTGACTATGAGAAACCTTGGAGAGGACCTCAGATGTGGGCAACCCCCCGACTCTAGGGGGACCGAAAGCAATGGATGTCGAGCGGGTCTAACATGATACTGTGAAAGTTCAATCCATAGTGGCTCCAACACAGCCGCGAGAGTTCAGTTCAAGCGGATCCAAGACAGCAGCGAGAGTCCCGTCCACAGGAAACCATCTCAAGCGGAGGCGGATCAGCAGCGTAGAGATGTCCCCAACCGATACAGGCGAGCGGTCCATCCTGGGTCCCGACGAGCGGTCCATCCTGATTGGTATCGGTTCAGAAATGATCGGTATCGGTTTCAAAAAGTAAAATGTATGACTTTTTAAAGGCCTACTGAAACCCACTACTACCGACCACGCAGTCTGATAGTTTATATATCAATGATGAAATATTAACATTGCAACACATGCCAATACGGCCGGTTTAGTTTACTAAATTGCAATTTCAAATTTCCCGCGGAGTTTCTTGTTGAAAACGTCGCGGAATGATGAAGCGTGCACGTGACGTCACGCACTGTAGAGGACATAATAGCGCAGCACCATTTGTGGCTAAAAGTCGTCTCTTTTCATCGCGTAATTAAACAGTATTCTGGACATCTGTGTTGCTGAATCTTTTGCAATTTGTTCAATTAATAATGGAGAAGTCAAAGTAGAAAGATGGAGGTGGGAAGCATTAGCCTTTAGCCACACAAACACACGGTGATTCCTTGCTTAAAATTCCCAGAAGTGAAGCTTTACTATGGATCAGAGCGGTCAAGCGAACATGGATCCCGACCGAATATCAACCGGCACGTTTCGGTGAGAAAATTGTGGTAAAAAGTCGCCTCTTACCGGAGATCAGCTGAGCTACTGCCGTCGACTTCCCCCAGAGACTGCCCCCAAGACACCCGTGGACACACCCCTCCGACTATCAGGTACTATTTAATCTCACTAAAACACTAGCAACACAGTAGATTTCCTATAATTATCCTAGCAAATGTGTCTAAAAACATCTGAATCAGTCCCATTGCAATCGCCTTTTTTTTTTAACTTAATTTTTTATTTTTTTTCTAGTCCTTCGCTATCAATATCATCATCCACGAATCTTTCATCCTCGCTCAAATTAATGGGGAAAATTGTCGTTTTCTCGGTCCGAATAGCTCTTGCTGCTGGAGACTCCCATTATAAACAATGTGAGGACGAGAGGAGCCCTCACCCTTGTGACGTCATCGTCTGTGACGTCCTGTCAATATTCATTTTTTTTACATGGTACTGCAATCTTGCAAGTTAAAAGTAATGTGACTGACCATGTATTCTCTTCCTAATTGTTTGGTGGAGAGTTGTACATTGTCATGTCTGTGTGATCATGATTTGTTTTTTGGACACTCCGTTCCTGGTTTGTTTTGTTACCATGACTACCCATTAGTCTTCCCCCGTCTCACGTTTTACACTCGCACACCTGTTTTCACTTATCATGTCACTGCTATTTAAGCCAGTCTGTTTCTGTTGTTCATCTTGGCAACATCACCTCCTTCACACCATCTGTCAACTTCTATGCCTTCCATGCCGATGATCCTGGTTACTTTCTTGTTCAAAGTAAGTTTTTGTTATTCATGCCATAGTGCTAGTTTTTGTTTTACGACCATAGTTTTGCCCTAGTGCAAGTTTTGTTTACATAGTCAAGTTTTCATTCCTCCTCTGTGAGCGCTTTTCGTTTATTCTTTTTTTGTAGTTAGTGTCAAAATAAAAGATGTCTGTACCTTCACGCCGTTTACACTCCATTCGCTTTGCATCTCGGGAAAACAATCCACACCCAAGTCCACGTCTTGACATATATCATGTTGAGATATATATTCATCAGTGGTGGTCTACTGGCTTAATGTAACCAGAAATCATGATCATAATTAAAGATAAAAGTATTTTTTTATTTACTTTCCCTTATTATCTAAAAGTATTCATATACTCCTGTCATATTATGCTCCTTCCAGCGCTGTTGTTTTTAATTTAGAGTTTTTATCCAATCAGAATTAAGCTAGGTTGTGTTGCCATGCTGTACAAAATCCTCCTGAGGCCTTCGGAATCAACAATGCGGGCATCCGTGCGCTGTAAATGAACGGGCACATACAGTTGTAAGACCGTTGGGATAGCCAATCAGATCACATCGAAGTAGCCTGATGTTAATGAGACTGTGATTGGATACTCACTTGCAATTCAGGAAGTGTTGACCCACAAAGAAGGAGAACAAAACGTTGATTACGTGGCAGATATATATTTGCAAGGCCATTTTCAAGAAGGATATTTAAAGAGAAAACTACATCTTGTGAGACGATGTCGGCGGTGAAATGGGGAAATGCCTGCCATTTCCACTCGAATCCACGAGGGGCGCCACTGGCTTAAACGCCTTACATTAATGATTTTCCCATTTAATATGTTTTTTTGCAATTTTAATTTTGACAGTACCACATAAGATACATTTTAATTGTTGATGCAGATTTATTGATTTTGAAATGCTTCAGAAAAAAAAAACATCTTGTACATTGGCCAGTAGGGTTGTACGTTATACTGGGATTAATATAGCACCGTGATACTAATGAATAATTTTTGGTACTATACCGCCTCTGAAAAGTACCGGTCCCGTCGTTGTCACGTTGTGTCATTGCTGGTTTTACGAGCAGACGAGCATGTTCGGCAGCGCACAATAACAGAGTACTTACAAGCAGACACAGTGTGTGGACAGAAAAGCGAGAACGGACGCATTTTACTTAAAAACTAACAATAAAGGTGAAGTTATAAAACTGAAACGCCCTCAGGAAGAAGTGCTTTAAGACATGGCTAGCTAGTTAGCGGCTAACGTCTATCCGCCATTATCACCGCAGGAGGAAGTATAGCAAAACATGCTTCACTACACACCGTAGCTCACTAGTGTCAAATTGTAAACAGACACCATTGGTGGATCTACACCTCACATCCACTGTGATGATACCAAGTACAATAGTGCATCTAGTCGATACGACTATGATCACGTCTATATTCTTTGGCATCACAACATCTTCTTTTTTTTTTTTTTAAATGTATGTTATGTTTATAAACTCAGGAAACATACCCCTGGACACATGAGGACTTTGAATATGACCAATGTATGATCCTGTAACTACTTGGTATTGGATTGATACCCAAATGTGTGGTATCATCCAAAACTAATGTAAATCATCCAAACAACAGAAGAAGAAATGATTATTACATTTTAACAGAATGATAAATGATAAATGGGTTGTACTTGTATAGCGCTTTTTCTACCTTCAAGGTACTCAAAGCGCTTTGACACTACTTCCACATTTACCCATTCACACACATTCACACACTGATGGAGGGAGCTGCCATGCAAGGCGCTAACCAGCACCCATCAGGAGCAAGGGTGAAGTGTCTTGCTCAGGACACAACGGACGTGACGAGGTTGGTACTAGATGGGAATTGAACCAGGGACGCTCGGGTTGCGCACGGTCACTCTCCCCACTGCGCCACGCCGTCCAGAAGTGTGGCCAGAACATGTAAAAAGAGAAAGCAAGCAGACATTAACAGTAAATGAAGAAGTAGATTAATAATTCATTTTCTACCACTTGTCCTTAATGTTGTTGACAAAATAATAGAATGGAAAATGACACCATATGATACTGCACATGTCAGCAGACTAAATTAGGAGCCTTTGTTTGTTTACTTACTACTAAAACACAAGTTGTCTGGTATGTTCACTATTATATTTAAGGACACATTTGCAATAAGAAACATATGTTTGATGTACCCTTATATTTTTTTGTCAAATACAGGCAATAATGCAATTTTTTGTGGTGCCCTTTATTTAGAAAAGTACCGAAAAGTATCAAAATCATTTTGGTACGGGTACCAACATATTTGTATCGGGACAACACTAATGCCCAGTAGGGCATAAATGTGTTTCTGTATAGTGTTTTTTCAGCAATGGTCATGTGGTAACATCAATTATGGTATTTTGAGAGGTAATCATTGAAGTCTGACATCACTGAAGGCCTAGGTGGGAAACACACGCCCCACCACTGATATTCATTTATTTAGTGTTGATGTAACGAGCTACTTTGGCTATGCTACAATTACCTGGGGTTAGCTTCCCCATTAGCTTAGCTACATTTAATTGAGAGTAACTTGGAGTTTAGCTTACTACATTTTCCACTGAACACAATGTGGTTTCTTAACTGTGGCTATTAGACACAGAGGCGATGTCATAGCACTTCCCTTGGCGACCGGCCCGGCATAGCTAAGTGTTTGTCAGAGACAGTAAATTTCCCAATATTGTTCTGGGGCTCAAAGCGCTCTTTCGACTGCATTTAAGCGGTTATAACTTTTATGGGGGTTATTCAGGCAATGGGCGGCGTGATGGAGTGCAGAGCAAAATAAAGCATCTCTCACAAGAACACAGCAGCTCTGGTTTTTCAGCTCGGCTTGGCAAAAAACGTGACAAACATATGTTCTGATGAAGGGCTGGCGGTGGGGGTTGAGTTGAGTTTGAGTTTGAGTTTGGGTTTGAGTTTATTTGGAACATGCATGCATATACAGTGGGGCAAGAAAGTATTTAGTCAGCCACCGATTGTGCAAGTTCTCCCACTTAAAATGATGACAGAGGTCTGTAATTTTCATCATAGGTACACTTCAACTGTGAGAGACAGAATGTGAAAAAAAAAATCCTGGAATTCACATTGTAGGAATTTTAAAGAATTCATTTGTAAATTATGGTGGAAAATAAGTAATTGGTCAAGAATTTAAGCTCCCACTGATGGAAGGAGGTTTTGGCTCAAAATCTCACGATACATGGCCCCATTCATTCTTTCCTTAACACGGATCAATCGTCCTTTCCCCTTAGCAGAGAAACAGCCCCCAAATCATGTTTCCACCCCCATGCTTCACAGTAGGTATGGTGTTCTTGGGATGCAACTCAGTATTCTTCTTCCTCCAAACACGATGAGTTGAGTTTATACCAAAATGGATACATGGATGATACAGCAGAGGATTGGGAGAATGTCATGTGGTCAGATGAAACCAAAATAGAAGTTTTTGGTACAACTAAACTTAACTGTTATACATGCGTATAACTGGTTAGAGTGTCTGCCCTGAGATTGAGAGGTTGTGTGTTAAAATCCCGGTCGAGTCATATCAAAGACTGAAAAAATGGGACCCATTACCTCCGTGCTTGGCACTCAGCATCAAGGGTTGGAATTGGGGGTTGAATCACCAACAATGGTTACAGGGCGTGGCCACCACTGCTGCCCACTGCTCCCCTCACCTCCCAGGAGGAGGAACAAGGGGATGGGTCAAATGTAGAGGACACATTTCACCACACCTAGTGTGTTTGTGACTATCAATGCTACTTTAACTTTAGTTTAAATGTTTTAAATTCAGTCTTTCTCGAAGATCATATTTATCCTCTTTTGTTGAGAATAATTGTTGTATATTATTGGGTAGCAGATTGTAGTTTGTTTTGTGTATAATTTTAGCTGCTTGCAAATTCACTATGTCTTGGAATTTCAGTATTTTCGATTCAATGAATAAAGGGTTTGTATGTTCTCTATATCCAACAGTATGTATTATTATAAATGATCTTCTTTGTAACACCGTTAATGAATAAGTGTACTTCTGTAGTTATTTCTCCATATTTCTACACAATAACTCAGATATGGTAACACTCACAAGCGGTGGTCCAAACATTGTTTCATTAAGAAGACGAACACATGTAGATAGTAAAATGAGAGTTGTCCGATACTATCGGCTGATAAATGCTTTAAAATGTAATATCGGAAATGATCAGTATCGGTTTTAAAAAGTAAAATTAATGACTTTTTAAAACACCGATGTACGGAGCGGTACATATCCGGTAAAACACGGACGTATGGAGCAGTATAAAGCAATTGCGTCTTCCAGTCAGCAGCCCCTCCCCTCTCCCCACTCCCCTCCCTCAAACACAACACAGGAGTTGACTGCTACAGCATGAGAGGTTTACTGGCGACGCTTGATGACCTCATCAAACCGCCGCGATCGTAGCATAACAACAACAAGAGTATTGTTGCCGGTGCTGTAGCCCTGTATAACAAGCAAGCTCACTCGGTGACTGGACTAACAACACCATGTAATTGGTTTGGGATTATTTTAAAGTGTATCTGACGGATAGAAAACTGGCAATTTGCAACGACTGCAATAGTTGGTTATGCGAGGAGGAACCAAGACGTCTTCCATTAATATGAGCAATTTGATCTCCCACCTCTTGCAGAATCATAAGGAGATACACGATGAATACAAGCGGAAGATGGATGAAAAGCAAACACCTAAAGCAGCTTGCAGTGAACAGAGGTGCCGTGTCTCAACGCAGCATTTCAGAAGCTCTGAGTGACTGGTAGGCCACTTCAAGCACTCACCACTAGCTTGCAGCACATTTGTGTTACTCATACAAATACGTTAGAGCAGGGCAGATTGAGCCCAGTTCACAATTTTCTGTTATACAGTATGCCAGGTAATCTACTAAAGGAGGACTATGTTATTGTTTACTTTATTACTCTAGTATACTATGGACTGAAGCTGTGTGCCTTCATTGTTTTTGTAGCTGTTGTTTTGAGGCATGTTTAAAAAAATAAAATAAAATAAAACTGCACTTTGTTAAAGTCAAAGTATAGTATTTCCCATAGTTGTAGTAGGTATCAGGATTATCTCAGGGAGAGCATGTCCCATATTCCAAGCTGCTGTTTTGAGGCATGTTGAAAAAAATAATTCATTTTGTGACTTCAATAATAAATATGGCAGTGCCATGTTGGCATTTTTTTCCATAACTTGAGTTGATTTATTTTGTAAAACCTTGTTACTTTGTTTAATGCATCCAGCGGGGCATCACAACAAAATTAGGCATACTAATGTGTTAATTCCACAACTGTACACAATCGTATCAGTTGATATCGGAATCGTTAATTAAGAGTAAGGACAATATCGGAATATTGGATATCGGCAAAAAAAGCCATTATCGGACATCTCTAAGTAAAATGTATTTTTTTCTCAGCAGAGTGAGTTGAATTCAGCCTGGGAAGAAAAGCTCCGCGCTCGTGTGCTTTATTTTTCTTCCGCATCACAACCAATACTCTACCATCACCCTTCCAATCTCTTCCCCCTTAAAAACCAAAGGGAGGGGTAAGATTGAAAAATGGAAAAGTTGCGAGGATCGGAGAAGCTTTGCCCCGGTGGAAACCGAGGCACTTTAAAGCTTCAAGCAGAAGAGGTGATTCTCCCAGCTGGGCAATTTGGGAACAATCAGTGCAAATTGTCGGGCTGCTCCTTCTGGCGAGACTGAAGCAATGGTACCATTGTTCATGTCAGGAGAGCTAACGTGGTCCTCCAGAGCTATCATGGAAGCGGCGAAGGGCGTGGAACAGGGTTGTGAAAAGCACAGAAAACCCTGCGACTCCGTATTAAGCTTCTCACATTTAAATTGACCGCAGCGTTTTCGGTCGATGGGTTCAACGATCTGCTCTGGTGCCTGTGTGTTTTTAGTTCTCCTCTGAACATTTCCACAAACCAGACCACAAGCAATCAATCATGGTAAATCAAGACACATACCGCCATCTGACTTCAAACCAGGGCTGAGCGATATGGCCTTTTATTAATATCTCAATATTTTTAGGCCATGTCACGATACACGATATATACATCTCGATATTTTGCCAAAGCCTTGAATGAACACTTGATGCATATAATCACAGCAGTATGATGATTCTATGTGTCTACATTAAAACATTCTTATTATATATGCTCATTTTAAACGTTCATGCAGAGAGGGAAATCACAATTAGGTCAATTGACCAAAAATTGATTTAACAAACAGTTATTAAGCAGTTTCACAAACATTCATGTGAATTCCAAAACAGAACGTGCAAGATTGTCAGAGACAGCTTAAAACAAGCTATGAGTGCACTTTTGCGCATGATGTCACTAAGATGCATACTTGTCAACCATCCCGATTTTCAGTACCCCTCCCGAAAATCTCTCAGGGTGACCATTCTCCCGAATTTCTCACAATTTCCACCAGGACAAAGATATTGGGGGCGTGCCTTAAAGACACTGCTTTTAACGTCCTCTCTCAGCTGAAAAGGAGACTATTATATATGTCTCCGTTATCCATATGTTTATGTATAACCCATAAAGTAGGCAGGCACGGAGCTATTTCTCAGCGTGTGTTTATTCCAGTCGGCACGTTAATACACTGACACACAACATCCGGATTCCGGTCATACATTGCTTCAAAACTACGGCAAGTAGTAATGTCCAAAAACCATAACAGAGACGAAGCAAAAGAACGAAGAAGAGACATGGCGACGGCGAGTAAGAAGAATAAGTATGCTTGCAAGTTCCAAAATGATTGGAAAAAAATGATTTCAGTTCATCCAGGACAGCTCGAAGGGGAAGAGGTATGCTGCCTGCAAGTTTTGTAGTTTCGACATCTCCATTGAACACGGTGACCGAACGGATATACTCATTCATAGACGGATATTATATATATAAATATATATATATATATATATATATAATCAAATTGTGACCCCAAAACTCCATATTGAATCGGATCGTGGGACACCCAAAGATTCACAGCCCTATGGTATACCCTTATATAACTGATGATCATTATTGTTTTGGAACAGTTCTTGTGACGTTAGTGACTAAAAAAAGCAGCCGGATCCATGGTGTGTTTTAGAAAGGCGGGCTTCAACACAACATATCCCAATACTTCATTTAATGCACTGACCAGGCTATTAGAAACTGTCAGACTGAGTTTAACGTGAGCAGGTATCCGTCCATGCAGCACAGGATATTCATTTCACCCATGAGAGAATGGGCGACCGAATAAAAAAAAAAAAGCCTTGCATGCACAGAGTTAAAAAAAAAAAAGGTGCTGAGGGGAAGGGAATAGAACTCCTTCCCAAATGGGTTTGGGAGGTATTTAGAGAACATGAAGGACCCAGCTAAGATGTCCTTGATTCATAAGCCTTTGAGAGAACATGGACAAATAATTTGCGAGACAAATATAATCTTTCTAAGAACTAGGGTTGTACGGTATACCAGTATTAGTATAGTACCGCGATACTAATGAATCATATTCGGTACTATAGCGGCTCTAGAAACCACCGTCGTTGTCATGTCGTGTTATTGCTGGTTTACGAGCAAATTAGCATGTTCAGCAGTGCACAGTCACGGAGTACTTACAAACAGACAATGTGTGTAGACAGAAAAGGGAGAACGGACAGATTTTTGGCTTAATAACTAACGATAAAGGTGAAGCTATAAAACTGAAACACTCAACGGAAGAGGTGCTTTAAGACATGGCTAGCTAGCTAGCGGCTCAAGTTCATCCGCAGTTTGCAGTGTTGTAGCTACGTCTAAATCACTAATCCTCGCCTCCATGGCGACAAAGAAAGTACGTTTATTTCAAGTATCATCCCTGCAGGACGAGGAACAGCCAAACATGCTTCACTACACACCGTAGCTCACCGGCGTCACTGTAATGATACCAAGTAGAGGAGCGTATTTAGTCAATACTACTATTATAACATCAATATTTTTTGCCATCACAACATCTTCTTTCGTTTTTTTTTAAATGTATATTATGTTTATAAACTCAGGAAATATGTCCTTTGACACATGAGGACTTTGAATAAGATGATCTTGTAACTACTTGGTATTGGATTGATACCCAAATTTGTGGTATCATCCAAAACTGATGTGAAGTATCCAAACAACAGAAGAATAAGTGATTATTAAATTTTAACAGAAGTTTAGATATAACATGTTAAAAGAGAAAGTACACAGATAGTAACAGTAAATTAACAATGACAATAATTATTTTTTTCTTTTTTTTACCACTTGTACTTAATAAATTTGACAAAATAATAGAATGGAAAATGACAAAATATGTTACTGCATATGTCAGCCGACTAAATTAGGAGCCTTTGTTTGTTTGCTTACTAATAAAAGACAAGCTGTCTATTATGTTCACTATTTTATTTATTTCGGTACGGGGGTTTCGGTCCGGTTCGGAGGCGTACCGATCGAGTTTCCACACGGACATTTGAAGTAGCGTACCGCACGTTGTGTATACAATGCACACCGAGGCCCAACACACGGCATGTTAGCAGCGACCGGGCTACGATAGAATGACCATACCTCCTCTTTTCACCGCATAATGCATGTCCTCTTTTGCGGGGCTGTCCGGGTGGAGTTTCATAAATTTTAATTTTTTTTTTTTTCATTTCATTTTTATTTATCTCATTCATTGATGTGCATTTAGAACGATACATAATTATATCACAATTATAAAATGTAAATTCACACAATTCCTGGGGAGGAGCAGGATGAAGAAAATCTTATCATTTCCTGCCCCCTTTGACATAGTACATTATCTTACTTCATGAATATCTTTTAAGCCGACACATATATCCAAATGTAATGAAACAATCAAAAACCAAAAACACAAGAAAAACACAACAAATGCAAAACTTCATAAAGTATAAACCATACCAAGAACATAATAGTAATAGTATACACCTCACGGAATGATACAGAGCAAATACAAAACCAGACAAAAAATGAATAAAATAATAAACAAAAAACAAAATGTAAACACTTACGGCTGTCCATATGATATTATTGTTCTAACATTTGTGTTCTTAATGCCACGGCATTTTAAGTAAGGGGTGCGTGTATTTTCAATATACGTTCAGGGTTAAGTAAGGGGTTAAAAAAAAAAAAAATTGTGCACGCAGCAACATTCGTGAGGGAGGGGCAAAGACAGAGAGAGCGAGAGAGTTATGATAAACACCCAAGCGTCGCCAAGCTCTGCTTTTTACCCATAGATTTATCAGATTTAATTTTTTATTATCTATAGCAGTGTGTCCCGGAGGCCCACGGCACATACTAAAAATACTATTAAAATAAACAAAAACATAACAAAAGTGAAATAAAAAAGCTTAAAAATTAAATGTAATTTAGAAAAAGTTGCAACGTTGACTAATAAAACAAAGCTGTTTTTTTTTTTCTTTCAAACTGTCATTGCTCAAAACATATTATTGAATCAAAATCAATGTTATTATGAATTATTGACTTATCCAACGTTCCCATTACTTCACATCATATATTCCACTAAGATAATTATTTTTGGTGGAAGATTTTGCAAATTTGGTAAATAAATAACAAAGAAATTGATATTTTGCTGTTTTTTCACTGTACCGAAAATGAACCGAACCCTGACCTCTAAACCCAGGTACGTACCGAACCGAAATTTTTGTGTACCGTTACACCCCTACCCATCACCCTTGATCACCCCCTGGGAGGTGAGGGGAGTAGTGAGCAGTGTATATAGTTATCTAGTTTTACAATTATTTTCAAATGTACTACATAAGCATTCATCTTTTGCAACTTTTAAAAACAGTGCATTTGCAATAAGAAACAGTTGAATTCATTTCTATTACATTGATTAATGGAAAATGTGTGCAAAACTGGTACACAAAAGCACTAAAATAAAGGAGCTGGTCGGATCTCTTGGTGAGGTGGCTCTCTCTAGTCAGCCAATACCAATTTTATAGTGTTTTGTATATTGTACAGGATTGCTTGTTATTTATATTGAATAGTAGTCTGTTTATTTCAATTGTTAGTTTTTCCTTTATTACCTCTTGTGTTATTAATTTTACCCCATATTTGTTCCCACAACCGCACCTTCAGTTGGAGTATTTAATGTCGTTATATGCAAATATAATGACAATAAAGTCTATTCCAGGGGTCATTAACCTTTTTGAAACCAAGAGCTACTTCTTGGGTACTGATTAATGCGAAGGGCTACCAGTTTGATACACACTTAAATAAATTGCCGGAAATAGCAACTTTGCCCAATTTACCTCTAACTCTATGTTATTATTAATACTTAATGATATTTATCTTTGTGGAAGCACTGATCATCTTAATGGTTTCTCACAATAAATATTTATTTTTGATGACTTGTTTTAAATAGGTTAAAAATCAATCTGCACTTTGTTAGAATATATAACAAATTGGACCAAGCTATATTTCTAACAAAGACAAATCGTTATTTCTTCTAGATTTTCCAGAGCAAAATTTTTTAAAGAAATTCAAAGACTTTGAAATAAGATTTAAATTTGATTCTACAGATTTTCGAGATTTTCCGGAATATTTTCTTTTAATTTTAAACATACGTTTGAAAAAATATTTCACAAATATTCTTCGTCGAAAAAACAAAAGCTAAAATGAAGAATTAAATTAAAATGTATTCATTATTCTTTACAATAATAACAAAATAATTACTTGTTAATTTAAATTGTCAGGAAAGAAGAAGAAGGAATTTAAAAGGTAAAACGGTAAATGTGTTTAAAAATTCTAAAATTATCTTTAAGGTTGTATTTTTTCTCTAAAATTGTCTTTCTGAAAGTTATAAGAAGCAAAGTGAAAAATAAATGAACTTATTTAAACAAGTGAAGACCAAGACTTTAAATTATTTTCTTGGATTTTCAAATTCTATTTGAGTTTTGTCTCTCTTAGAATTAAAAATGTGGAGCAAAGCTAGACCAGCTTGCTAATAAATACATAAAATTAAAAAAATTGAGGCAGCTCACTGGTAAGTGCTGCTAGTTGAGCTATTTTTAGAACAGGCCAGCGGACGACTCATCTGGTTTTTACGGGCGACCTGGTGCCCGTGGGCACCGCATTGGTGACCCCTGTTCTATTCTATTCTATTCTATTTAAATAATAGAACGGTCTGCATTACTTTCTAAAGAATAATCTATACTAATATAAACAATAATCTAAATAATAATCATTGATTGACTTTGTAACTGAGATAGGCACCAGCGCCGCCCGGGACCCCAAAGGGGATGGATGGTTGACTATTAGAATAAACAAAAACATAACAAAGGTGAAATAAAAAAGCTTAAAAATTAAATGTAATTTAGAAAAAGTTGCAACGTTGACTAATAAAACAAAGCTGTTTTTTTTTCTTTCAAACTGTCATTGCTCAAAACATATTATTGAATCAAAATCAATGTTATTATGAACTATTGACTTATCCAAGGTTCCCATTACTTCATATCAAATATTCCACTAAGAAAATTATTTTTGGTGGAAGATTTTGCAAATTTGGTAAATAAATAACAAAAAAATTGATATTTTGTTGTTTTTTCACTGTACCCAAAATGAACCGAACCCTGACCTCTAAACCCAGGTACGTACCGAACCGAAATTTTTGTGTACTGTTACACCCCTACCCATCACCCTTGATCACCCCCTGGGAGGTGAGGGGAGTAGTGAGCAGTGTATATATTTATTTAGTTTTACAATTATTTTCAAATTTACTACATAAGCATTCATCTTTTGCAACTTTTAAAAACAGTGCATTTGCAATCATTTTTACAATCGCCCATGTCCAAATTGCGGTGCAGCTAAAAATCGATTATTTTCCACACCTGTAAAACACTACAAATTTGACAAAGAAGAACTGTTTACGTGTTTTTTTTATTCAATTGTTCCGTGCATCATGGACGGATTCTTTAGGATGGCACCGTCTTTTAAGGAACATTTGGGATACAAATGGAACTTTTGTAAGAACATGCCTGTCTTAACATTTTTGGAAAATGTTCCTTATAGACCAGGGGTGTCAAACTCAAATATAGAGTGGGCCAATATTTAAAACTGAACGAAGCCGTGGGCCGAGGTTGAACAAATGAATCCTTTAATAGGGACCCAAACAAGTTTTGCATTGAATATTGACCAAGCAAGGCTTATATAACTTTATAGTGACATGCAAAATCGAGTTTTAAATAATAATAATTAAAAAAATATCAATGGCATATCAAAAAAAATATAAATACAAATGGAATGCCTCTTTTCGGCGGCGGGTTTGAGTTGGGGCGGGGTTTGGTGGTATATTGTAGCGTCCCGGAAGAGTTAGTGATGCAAGGGGTTCTGGGTATTTGTTCGGTTGTGTTTATGTTGTGTTACGGTGCGGATGTTCTCCCGAAATGTGTTTGTCATTCTTGTTTGCTGTGGGTTCACAGTGTGGCGTATATTTGTAACAGTGTTAAAGTTGTTTATACGGCCACCCTCAGTGTGACCTGTATGGCTGTTGACCAAGTATGCTTTGCATACACTTGCGTGTGTGTGTGTATGAGCCGCATGTATTACGTGAGTGGGCCGTGACGCTGTTTGTATGGAGGAAAAGTGGACGTGGTGACATGTAGAGAACGCCAAAGGCAGTGCTTTTACGGCCTGCCCCCAATATTATTGTCCAGGTGGAAATCGGGAGAAATTCAGGAGGGGCACTGAACTTCGGGAGTCTCCCGGGAAAATCGGGAGGGTTGACGAGTATGAGTATTAGTGGTGAATGCAGTGTTACAGCGGCGGTCCAGCTCTAATGTTAATTTGATATTGCCTCAAGGGCCAAATGAAATTACATGGCGGGCCAAATTTGGCCCGCGGGCCAGAGTTTGACACCCATGTTATAGACAAATGTATATTAGTATGCAATGCATGACCTACACAGTTTGGAACAAATAAATGTTTATGTATCTGTACTTTTACACCTGAATAATTATTTCCAAGTGCTTCGCATTCGACAATGTGTGCAGGATGCCAGTTGGGACAGGTTGAAGGTTGTTTTTTTTTGTGCATTACCCTTAAGCAAAACACCTAACCTCCATCTTCCCACTCTGACGTATTTCCTTATAATGCAGCGCAAGCAGGTTGCATTTGCTAACCGAGTATGTGCATGTGCATTGGTGTGTGATCTCACGGATGGGTTGAATGCAAAGACATAATTCACCTCCAGGAATGAATAACAATGCATTTGAATGTACCGAATACAGGGGTCACCAACCTGGTGCCCGTAAAAACCAGATGAGTAGCCCGCTGGCCTGTTCTAAAAATAGCTCAAATAGCAGCACTTACCAGTGAGCTGCCTCTATTTTTTAAAGTGTATTTATTTACTAGCAAGCTGGTCTCGCTTTGTTCGACATTTTAAATTCTAAGAGAGACAAAACTCAAATAGAATTTGAAAATCCAAGAAAATATTTTAAAGACTTCACTTGTTTAAATAAATTCATTTATTTTTTTACTCTGCTTCTTATAACTTTCAGAAAGACAATTTTAGAGAAAAAATGCAACCTTAAAAATGATTTTAGGATTTTTAAACACATATACCTTTTTACTTTTTAAAGTCCTTCCTCTTCTTTCCTGACAATTTAAATCAATGTTCAGGTATCTTTTTTTCAATTGTAAACAGTAATAAATACATTTTAATTTAATTCTTCATTTTAGCTTCTGTTTTTTTGATGAAGAATATTTGTGAAATATTTCTTCAAACTTACTATGATCAAAATTCAAACAAATTATTCTGGCAAATCTAGAAAATCTGTAGAATTAAATTTGAATCTTATTTCAAAGTTTTTTGAATTTCTTTTGAAATTTTTGTTCTGGAAAATCTAGAACAAATAAGGATTTGTCTTTGTTAGAAATATAGCTTGGTCCAATTGTTTTATATATTCTAAAAAAGTGCAGATTGGATTTTAACCTATTCAAAACATGTCATCAAAATTCTAAAATTAATCTTAATGAGAAAAAATTACTAATGATGTTCCATACATTTTTTTTTTAATTTTTTCAAAAAGATTCGTATTAGCTAGTTTTTCTCTTCATTTTGTTCAGTCGAATTTTGAATTTTAAAGAATTGAAATTGAAGATAAACTATGTTTCAAAATGTAATTTTAATTTTTTTCGTGTTTTTTCCTATTTTAAACCATTCAATTAAGTGTTTTTCCCATAATTTATTCTTTACAAAAAACCTTCCATAAAAGGAAAAAAAGTACGACAGAATGACAGACAGAAATACCCATTTTTTTATATATATATAGATTTATTTATTGAAGGTAAATTGAGCAAATTGGCTATTTCAGGCAATTTACTTAAGTGTGTATCAAACTGGTAGCCCTTTGCATTAATCAGTACCCAAGAAGTAGCTCTTGGTTTCGAAAAGGTTGGTGACCCCTGACCTAATAGGTCTGAAAACCTTCTGTTAAATGTTATTGCAAGTGTTAAAAAGTAGGGCTAATGAAATATTGACACCGTCGATACCAGATCTTTATGTTCTAATATCCATTCAACTATTGACGCGTTTGGTACTTAAGTTATTTGACAAAATGTGCATCATAAACAGGAACACACTGTGGTGAGGCATTATGCTTTGTTTAGTCTTGTTTACAGTCCAGTATTTTCACGTTAACATGTTCATGTACCTGAATTGTGAATGACTTTATATTCTAGTAGTAGTTCTTATTTCCTACTTTATGTCAGCGCTTTAATTATAAACACAATATTCAATCTTATTTTACTGTTTTTTTGTGTTGGATTAGCTTCGCCACATTGCAATTTGCACCACTACCTTAATATACTTATAGTAAAAATAAATAAATACCTCTGTATTATATTCGTTGTGCTATGAGATATGGTGTTATTTAAAAGCATTTTATAAATTTTACAAACATATTAGGTATATTTGCACAACAATACCCTGAACTGTACTCGGTATTGGGTTGGAAAAAAAAGGTTGCAAAGTGTTGTAGTAATCACCCAAAAATATTTTTCTTATTAGAACAGGGGTGTCAAACTCAAATACAGAGTGGGACAAAATTTAAAACTGAACGAAGCCGTAGGCCGAGGTTGAACAAAGAAATCCTTTAATAAGGACCCAGACAAGTTTTGCATTGAATATTGACCAAGCACGGCTTATATAACTTTATAGTGACATGCAAAATCGAGTTTGAAATAATAATAATTAAAAAATATCAATGCCATATCAAATAAAATAAAAATACAAATTGAATGCCTCTTTTCAGGGGCGGGTTTGAGTTGGGGCGGGGTTTGGTGGTAGCGGGGGTGTATATTGTAGCGTCCCGGAAGAGTTAGTGATGCAAAGGGCTCTGGGTATTTGTCCGGTTGTGTTTATGTTGTGTTACGGTGCGGATGTTCTCCCGAAATGTGTTTGTCATTCTTGTTTGCTGTGGGTTCACAGTGCGGCGTATATTTGTAACTGTGTTAAAGTTGTTTATACGGCCACCCTCAGTGTGACCTGTATGGCTGTTGACCAAGTATGCATTGCATACACTTGCGTGTGTGTGTATGAGCCGCATATATTATGTGAGTGGGCCGTGACGCTGTTTGTATGGAGGAAAAGCGGACGTGGTGACATGTACAAAACGCCAAAGTCAGTGCTTTTACGGCCCGCCCCCAATATTATTGTCCGGGTGGAAATCGGGAGAAATTCGGGAGGGGCACTGAACTTCGGGAGTCTCCCGGGAAAATCGGGAGGGTTGACGAGTATGAGTATTAGTGGTGAATGCGGTGTTACAGCGGCGGGCCAGTTCTAATGTTAATTTGATATTGCCTCAAGGGCCAAATTTGGCCCACGGGCCAGAGTTTGACACCCATGTATTACAAGGTGCACTCATGTTTTGGTTTTACTTCATCATAATATAGAGTTCATAAAATTGAATGAATGCTGTACATTGGATCCATCATTAACCATGATGCTGCAATGCAGGATAGGATGTAAGCAAAGTATATAAATGTAAATATATTGTATTTATATAAAATGCAAGTGCTGTACACATGCAAACATTGTTGTTGGAGGTCGGCGTCCGGTCTTTATGCACCAAAAAACTAACCGAGGATTTCAGGCCTCAGGCGGGTTCGCAGACATGACTTTCCCCAAACTGCAGTCTTTTATTACATTTTTAGATTTTACTGGAGTTTAACAATCTATCGGAAAAAATAGACTATATTCTTTAGAACATTTTAAAAAGGTCTACTTTAGGAGTCCTAGTTAGAAGTGCTTCATGGCAACCCAACCCAACGCGGTACTGATTGAACTTGAAGTCAACATTTGCCATACTTTCTTTTAAAGTCAAAAAATGTTTTTTTTAGATTTTGTGATACAGGAAGGTAACATTTTCTACTTACTACCTTCTAGGTATGGTCTGCTATCCCTTGGTAATCATTATTTATTTTGGCATTAGAGTTTGAGACTGGCCTAAGTAGTACAATGTTATGGGTCAATATACAAATCCCGTTTCCATATGAGATGGGAAATTGTGTTAGATGTAAATATAAACGGAATACAATGATTTGCAAATATTTTTCAACCCATATTCAGTTGAATATGCTACAAAGACAACATCCTAAATTTAGAATTTGATACCAGCAACACATGACAAAGAAGTTGGGAAAGGTGGCAATAAATACTGATAAAGTTGAAGAATGCTCATCAAACACTTATTTCGAACATCCAACAGGTGTGCAGGCTAATTAGGAACAGGTGGGTGCCATGTTTGGTTATAAAAGCAGCTTCCATGAAATGCGAAGTAATTCACAAACAAGGATGGGGCGAGAGTCACCACTTTGTAAGCAAATTGTCGAACAGTTTTGGAACAACATTTCTCAACGAGCTATTGCAAGGAATTTAGGGATTTTACCATCTACGGTCCGTAAAATTATCAAAAGGTTCAGAGAATCTGGAGAAATCACTGCACGTAAGCGATGATATTACGGACCTTTAATCCCTCAGGTAGTACTGCATCAAAAACTGACATCAGTGTGTAAAGGATATCACCACATGGGCTCAGGAACACTTCATAAAACCACAGTCAGTAACTAGAATTGGTTGCTACATCTGTAAGTGCAAGCTAAAACTCTACTATGCAACGCAAAAACCATTTATCAACCACACCCAGGAACGCCGCCAGCTTTGCTGGGCCCGAGCTCATCTAAGATGGACTGATGCAAAGTGGAAACGTGTTCTGTGGTCTGACGAGTCCACATTTCAAATTATATTTGGAAACTGTGGACGTGGTGTCCTCCGGAACAAAGAGTAAAATAACCATCCGGATTGTTATAGGCGCAAAGTTCATAAGCCAGCATCTGTGATGGTATGGGGGTGTATTAGTGCCCAAGGCATGGGTAACTTACACATCTGTGAGGGCACCATTAATGCTGAATGGTCCATACAGGTTTTAGAGCAACATATGTTGTCATCCAAGCAACGTTATCATGGACGCCCCTGCTTATTTCAGCAAAACAATGCCAAGCCACATGTTACAACAGCGTGGCTTCGTAGTAAAATCATTTGGGTGCTTTCCTGGCCCGCCTGCAGTCCAAACATGTCTCCCATCGAACATGTGTGGCGCATTAAGCGTAAAATACGACAGCTTAGACCCCGGACTGTTGAATGACTGAAACTCTACATAAAAAAAGAATGGGAAGGAATTCCACTTTCAAAGCTTCATCAATTAGTTGCCACAGTTCCCAAACGTTTGAGTGTTATTAAAAGAAAAGGTGATGTAACACAGTGGTGAACATGCCCTTTCCCAACTACTTTGGCCCGTGTTGCAGCCATTGAATTCTAAGTTAATTATTATCTGCAAAAAAAAAAATTAAGTTTATGAGTTTGAACATCAATTATCTTGTCTTTGTAGTGCATTCAAGTGAAAATGGGTTGAAAAGGATTTGCAAATCATTGTATTCCGTTTATATTTACATCTAACACAATTTCCCAACTCATATGGAAACGGGGTTATTATAATCATAAAAATATGTGTGTTTTTTATGATGCATATCCTACATTAATCAGATAATCTTTAGTTCAGTAAAATAAAGGAAAACTCAACATTTTCATAATCAAATTCAGTGCATGTAAACATACCGAGTGTGTGCATGGGGCTTTACGTTGGATTTATGGTGGCATAGGGGCCCAGAATTTGAAACGGATGTCCTTCCTGACATTCTGTCTTGCTTAACATAACCATCCATACCACAGTCTTTCATCTGGCTCACTGCAAAGGTCTTTGGCTAAGCTGGTCCACAATATATTGTCTTCTTGCAAAGCCCCTTTGTAAAACAGCTGCTTGAACACCCCAGACGACAGTACAGTTGGATCACATTCAACCAAGGCTTTACTACTCAGAAGAGTGGAAACGTATTTACAAAGTCCTGTGGCATGACCAGAGACGAGGAAGAAAAGAAGCATTATAAGCAAAACCTGTACAACATAATGCATGATGGACAACATCGATGATGAAAGGCAGACGTTTCGGTCAGATTTGTTCCTTGACTATTCTTCCGGCTTTATTTTGCGCAAACGCCATTTCCATTACATGTTCAGTCTTTTATTGATGGATGCACAATGACATCTAAGGCAGCAGCAAAGACTTGGAAACCCCTCGATGGTCTTATAATTTACTCTTTTTCTTCTGTAAATGTTCTTGTTCCGGCTTACTCGAATAGTTCTTCTAAAAGGTCTCGGAGGGAATGTCAGAGTTTGTTTGAGTCATCTCTGTTTGTGTTTCCCTCAGTGGACTGTTTATGAGACAAAACTTTTTAATGCGACTTTATGACCTGCCCGAACTACTGATTTTTAACTGCAGGCATCTTCGATTATTTTCTGAACTAACAACAAACTGAAAGCAACGGGTTTGTCGTTTTTCAACGCTTTGCTTCGCTTTGCTTCTTCCTACTCCTTTTCGAACATGTTGAATAGAGAAACTGGAAATCGTGATACATGCATGCAGCCTGTTCCAAATTAACACAAACTCAACCGCATTCAACTCAACAATCCATGTTCTGTTTGCCCCCAGTCTCATCTCCAGTGCTAAGTTGTTAACATGGTCAACAGCCACATGCAGAAAAGAAACTAGAGGAGGCTATTGTCCTCCATTTTTGTAGTTTGCTGCAGGTCTCATTTCAATGTGGCATCTTTTTTTACACAGTTACTACCTTGAAAGTGGAAACCAACCCTAACAAACCGAGCCGTGTGGCCTAAGCAGGTACCGCATCGTGAAAAAAAGCCTGAGACCCTGTCTACATTAAGGCGGATAACCCATAAAACGAATAATTATTAGGCCTAAGCCCTGTTTCAACCACACTAAATCATTGTTTAAGATTCTCCTCCTTGGATAATTTTTTTACAAGGGTAAGTGCGCCATGTATTTCTTGAATCTCAGGCACTTAGCTTTGTATGGACTCTAGAGATGTGCGGTTTGCGGTCTCATCCGCGGAGTCCGCGGATAAACTGCGGGTCGGGTGGGTGACATGACGAAAAAATAGATTTTAATTAGATTCTGGCGGGTGGCGGTTGAACCATTCGGAAATATTTGATATACATTGTTCAGGGATCGGTATCCTTTACCATTCAAAGAGCCATTTAGGAGTCGTGTCACAAAGCGAAGAAGACAATAGGAGACACAAACATTCTCTAGAATGACTGCCGGCAGTCACCCAGTTAATAAGTATTAGGGCGTGCTATGAAGCCATTGGCTTTGTCGCCTTCTACAACATGTACGATCTGCTTGTCAGTCCAGCAACATGTGTGTGGCTTCTGCGGCATCACGCACACGACTGCAAGGCATACTGGGTGACACAGAGTACACTAATGGTTGTGATATAAACAATTTTAACACTCTTAGTAACATGTGCCACGCTGTGAAGCCACACCAAACAAGATTGACAAATACATTTCGGGAGAACATCCTCACAGTAACACAACATAAATGCAACACAACAAATACCCAGAATCCTTTGTATCCATGAAACTTCCTGACTATTTTATACACCCCGCTAGCAGCAAATCAATCAATCAATCAATCAATCAATGTTTACTTATATAGGCCTAAATCACAAGTGTCTCAAAGGGGTGCACAAGCCACAACGACATCCTCGGCTCAGATATCCCACATCAGGCCAAGGAAAAACTCAACCCAATGGGACAATGAAAAACCTTGAAGAAGACCGCAGATGTGGTTAGGTGGGATTTACCCTGGATAACATTAGTGTAGAAAGGGCCTAAGTCAGCTGAAATAGGCTCCAACCACCTTTATGACCATGTGTAGGATAAACGGCGTAGGAGGATGATCTCATGACATGTAAAGTGACCAAGAGTTTAAAGGCCTACTGAAATGAGATTTCCTTATTTAAACGGGGATAGCAGGTCCATTCTATGTGTCATACTTGATCATTTCGCGATATTGCCATATTTTTGCTGAAAGGATTTAGTAGAGAACATCCACGATAAAGTTTGCAACTTTTGGTCGCTAACAGAAAAGCCTTGCCTTTACCGGAAGTCGCAGACGATGACGTCACCCGTTGGTGGCTCCTTACATCCTCACATTGTTTTTAATGGGAGCCTCCAACAAGAAGAGCTATTCGAACCGAGAAAATGACAATTTCCCCATTAATTTGAGCGAGGATGAAAGATTCGTGTTTGAGGATATTGATAGCAACGGACTACAAAAAATAATAATAATAATAAAAAATCAAGTTATAAAAAAAAACGCGATTGCATTGGGACGGATTCAGATGTTTTTAGACACATTTACTAGGATGATTCTGGGAAATCCCTTATCTTTCTATTGTGTTGCTAGTGTTTTAGTGAGTTTAATAGTACCTGATAGTCGGAGGGGTTTGTCCACGGGTGTCTTGAGGCCCGTGTCTGATGGAAGTCGACGGCAGTTGTTTGGATGGCGCAAGCTCTGCTGATCTCCGGTAAGAGGCGACTTTTTACCACAATTTTCTCACTGAAACCTGCCGGTTGACAAGTGGTCAGGAACCATGTTCGCTTGACCGCTCTGATCCATAGGAAAGCTTCACCTCCGGGAATTTTAAACAAAGAATCACCGTGTGTTTGTGTGGCTAAAGGCTAAACCTTCCCAACTCCATCTTTCTACTTTGACTTCTCCGTTATTAATTGAACAAATTGCAAAAGATTCAGAAACACATGTCCATAATTACACAGATGTGTAATTATGCGATTAAAGCAGATGACTTTTAGCTGTGTGTGTGCGCAGCGCTAATATTTCCTAACAGTCCGTGACGTCACGCGTACACGTCATCATTCCGCGACGTTTTCAACAAGAAACTCCCGGGAAATTTAAAATTGGAATTTAGTAAACTTGGCATGTGTTGCAATGTTAATATTTCATCATTGATATATAAACTATCAGACTGCGTGGTCGGTAGTAGTGGGTTTCAGGAGGCCTTTAAAACCTGTGAGCAATTTTAAGATATCATGATATCTTAATCAATCATCTCCTCCCCATCCCATGTCAGGTGTCCACATGACAGCCACTTGAATAGCCCCTACAGTTCTCCACTAGGGAGGCGGGTCTCACCCAAGTGATAAGTCGTACTGCTCCCTCGGATTTTCTTTTCATTTTTTCCCCCTGTCTGTACTTCACATTTACTGACCTTCCCACTCCATCCTTTCCGGTCTCCTGCTTCTCGAATGCAGCAAAGGGGAAACAATTGTGTCCGTCTCAGGCTGCAAACGCGGCAACAAATAATCCATACCCTGTCCTAATCACGCGTTCAATTATTCCCCCAAATAACTTCAAATGTCACGTCACCTTAACACAGCCTTGGATGATTATCTGTTATCTATTCAAAAGTACCGCGTATCGCTTTGTAATAAATGACACATTTTGTTGCGTACAACCTCAGCTTTGAGAGGACAAAACAACTTGTTCTGATTATTTTTATTTTTACATTGCATGTAATATTCCTCTTTTTTGGGGAGACGCTTCGACTTTGACGCAGCGTGGCGGGAAAAAAAAATAATAAGAAAAAAGTACTCTTAAGAAAGAAAATGTTTTTTCGGGCTGTCAAAATGAGTTAATCAACTGTTCGCAACTTGCTTAATGTTACATTTCACACAAAAAAAAAGGTTTTCATTCGGCCCCATTCCTGGGTGGATCTCATGTGAGAAGAAGGGGTCATTTGGCAATGCAGTCTGCTGAAAATGACGGAAAGCGCCACTCTGCATAGCATACCAAACACTATAAAAATGGGACCCATTACCTCCCTGCTTGGCACTCAGCATTAAAGGCCTGCTGAAACCCACTACTACCAACCACGCAGTCTGATAGTTTATATATCAATGATGAAATATTAACATTGCAACACATGCCAATACGGCCTTTTTAGTTCACTAAATTGCAATTTTAAATTTCCCGCGAGTTTCTTGTTGAAAACGTCACGGATTGTAGAGGACATATTAGCGCAGCATAGTTTGCGGCTAAAAGTCGTCTATTTTCATCGCGCAATCAAACGGTATTCTGGACATCTGTTTTGCTGAATCTTTTGCAATTTGTTCAATTAATAATGGAGAATTCAAAGTAGAAAGATGGACTTGGGAAGCTTTAGCCTTTAGCCACACAAACACACAGTGATTTCTTATTTGAAATTCCCGGAGGTGAAGCTTTACTATGGATCAGAGCGGTCAAGCGAAAATGGATCCCGCCCACTTGTCAACCGTCAGGTTTTGGTGAGAAAATTGTGGTAAAAATTTGCCTCTTACTGAAGATCAGCTGAGCTTGCGTCGTCCATGTAGCTGCCGTCGACTTCCCTCAGAGACTGGCCTCAAGACACCCATGGACACAACCTTCCGACTATCAGGTACTATTTAATGTCACTAAAACACAAGCAACACAATAGAAAAATAAGGGATTTCCCAGAATTATCCTAGTAAATGTGTCTAAAAACATCTGAATCCGTCCCAATGCAATCGCCTTTTGGAGGTGCCGTCTGAGAAGTGCTGAAATCCCTTATTTTTCTATTGTGTGAGTTAAATAGAACCTGATAGTTGGAGGGGTGTGTCCACGGGTCTCTTGAGGCCAGTGTCTGAGGGAAGTCGACGGCAGATATAAGGACGGCGCAAACTCCACAGATCCCCGGTAAGAGGCGACTTTTTAAAACAATTTTCTCACCGAAACCTGCCGGTTGACAAGTGGTCGAGATCCATGTTCGCTTGACCGCTCTGATCCATAGTAAAGCTTCACCTCCGGGAATTTTAAACAAGTAATCACTGTGTGTTTGTGTGGCTAAAGGCTAAAGCTTCCCACCTCCATCTTTCTTTGATTTGTCCTTTGTTAATTGAACAAATTGCAAAAGATTCAGCAACACAGATGTCCAGAATACTGTGTAATTGCGAGATGAAAAGAGACGACTTTTAGCCGCAAATGGTGCTGCGCTAATATGTCCTCTACAGTCCATGAAGTCACGCGCACGCGTCATCATTCCGCGACGTTTTCAACAAGAAACTCCACGGGAAATTTAAAATTGCAATTTAGTAAACTTAACCGGCCGTATTGGCATGTGTTGCAATGTTAATATTTCATCTTTGATGTATAAACTATCAGACTGCGTGGTCGGTAGTAGTGGGTTTCAGTAGACCTTTAAATGTTACCTGGAATCTGACTTTCAAACTAGAGGACAACACAGGTAAACATACTCACATTCTTGGTACACATTCATCAACTAAAGACCTCATTTTATACCAAAAAACAAACCAAATGTGGGTGTGATCGTCCGACCGAGACTCACCCTCAGCCATGTAAAACCTTTCTGTGAAGGGAAGTGAAGTGATGTGAATTATATTTATATAGCGCTTTTTCTCTAGTGACTCAAAGCGCTTTACATAGTGAAACCCAATATCCAAGTTACATTCAAACCAGTGTGGGTGGCACTGGGAGCAGGTGGGTAAAGTGTCTTGCCGAAGGACACAACGGCAGTGACTAGGTTGGCAGAAGCGGGAATCGAACCTGCAACCCTCAAGTTGCTGGCACGGCCACTCTACCAACCGAGCTAAACCGCCCCGGGAAGAAGGGGAGGGGCTACACAACCCTGGAGGACTACAGGAGCTCAGGAGGGACAAAAAGTTACCAAACCGCCCTCTCACAGGCGAGCAGAATAGAGATCTGTGGAGAGACGGAGCCGACGAGCCGACAGCAGGCTAGGACAAACAGTGGCCCTGCCCGAGATGGCGGCCAGGAGGCGGCGCAGCAAGCGGAGCGGAGAGGCGGCGCACGCCTGGAGCGACACTGCAGCCATCAAAGTCAGGTGCGTGAACGACACACCTGCTTTCAATCCCTGCATCTTCTGCTGCAGCATAAAAGGGGCAGAAGTAGGAGAGGAAACATCTGACAACGAGGACGACGAGAGCGACCCAGAGAGAGATGAGCCCCCGCGGAAGACACAGCCACTGGCCACCAAAAGGCGCGCTAGAAATTGGTGTGACCGACTGGCAAGAAAACTTGTTTATTGAAATAATAAACAAGAGTCAATTCTGTTACAATGCTTCTTGCATCGATGGTAACGACAACCCACACGATGACGGCTGGAGACCTGTCACAGCGTGGGTTGCCCTGACCATCGATGCAAGACGCATTTCTCTCTGGGTCGCTCTCGTGGTCCTCGTCTTTCCTCTCCTACTTCTGCCACGATTGCTCCTCCTTCTCCCCTTTTATGTTGCAGCAGAAGATGCAGGGATGGAGAGCAGGTGTGTCGTTCACGCACCTGACTCTGATGGCTGCAGTGTCGCTCTAGGCGTGCCCCGTCTCTCCTCTCCGCTGCATGCTCCGCCCTCCTGGCCGCCATCTTGGGCAGGACCACCGTTTGTCTTAGCCTGCTGTCGGCTCGTCGGCTCCGTCTCTCCACAAGAACTATTTAAAGATAAAATTCACAAACAAAATATAATAAATAACAAAGGTGTATTTTAACTTCACACAGAAAGACGCCGAGATTGAACGCAGGACTTTCGTACTGTGAGGCACATGCACTAACCCCTGTACCACCGTGCTGCCTACAAACCCTGTGATTGTTCAGATTAAACATGTTTTCCTTATTTGACAGCGCATTTTTTTTTGTTTGTTTGTTTGTTTTCTCTCTCCCCACGGCGCGAGCGTTCCAAGGGGAGATGTGTCTATTAACAACAAAGTTGTACACAGGAACTTGACGGCCGCGTGTAGGTGGAGAGAACGAAGCAGAACAAACAGAACCAACCGGGTCAGACGAGCGAGCGCTAGTCTGCTTCTGAGCGGCACCGCCAGCCAACGGCGAGTTGACGTGATCTGCATCTCAAAGGCACTTGTCCTCTGGCAAACTGGCAGCTCGCTGCATCCTTCACAGCGAGCTGCGAGGAGGGAAGAATGAGCCTCACAAGCTCACAAGGTCAGATATGAGATCGAGATGGGAATAATAAACATGCTTTAAATTGGCAACCTTGCGGCCGGCCGGTGCAACCGTTCAATTACAGATCGACGGTGTGCTAATTCAATGCCTTATCTAAGTGGCTGATTGAGTTTGAATTGTTGCCGCTCGTGGGATTATGAAACATGACAGGCTTTTTATAAGGTGTAATTAACACTCTGATTTTAGTGGGGACATGACAGCTATTAAATTGGTTTCAGATCTCGGCGGTGAGACTGTGTGCGTCTTTGCTTCTTGTCAACTGTAATAAGTTAAGACATCAAGCGGAATCGTTGCCGATTGTTTATTTTGTTGGTTTCGTCAAGGAAACGAGGAAAATCAATGTCCTTTGAACGTGTCATGAGAAAATGAGGGATGTTTCGATCAGGGTTTTATCCAATCACATGTATTACCTCAGGGGTAGGGAACCTATGGCTCGCCAGCCAGATGTGGCTCTTTTGATGACTGCATCTGGCTCTCGGATAAATCTGAGCTGACATTGCTTAAAGGCCTACTGCAGTGGTTCTTAACCTGGGTTCGACCGAACCCTAGGGGTTCGGTGGAGCCTCCGCCGCGGAAGTCAAGCCACACCCGACTCATTGGGTACATAAAAACTTCTCTCTTTTGGCATATTATGGATACGGCAACAACAGAAGTCAAACTGATTTGCAGGTATATAATTTTTTGCGAGTTCACGCACTGTGTTGGTTTTGTTTTTCGAACAAGGTGATGTTCATGCATGGTTCATTTGGTGAACCAGTAAAAAAATCGTAACTTTGACTTGAATTTGAAAAATGTTTTTTTTTTTTTTTTTCCCTAAAGAAGGGTTCGGTGAATGCGCCTATGAAACTGGTGGGGTTCAGTACTTCGAACAAGGTTAAGAACCACTGGCCTAGAGGAATGAGATTTTCTTATTCAAACAGGGATAGCAGGTCCATTCTATGTGTCATACTTGATCATTTTGCGATATTGCCATATTTTCGCTGAAAGGATTTAGTAGAGAACATCGATGATAAAGTTTGCAACTTTTGGTGCTGATAAAAAAGCCTTGCCTTTACCGGAAGTCGCGGAAGATGATGTCACCGGTTTGAGGGCTTCTCATATCCTCACATTGTTTATAATGGGAGCCTCCAGCAGCTACAGCTATTCCGACCGAGAAAACGACAATTTCCCCATTAATTTGAGCGAGGATAAAAGATTTGTGGATGATGATATTGATAGCGAAGGACTAGAAAAAAAATACAAATTAAATAAATAAAGTAAAAAAAAAAAAAGCTGATTGCATTGGGAGCGATTTTTAGACACATTTACTAGGATAAATCTGGGAAATCCCTTATCTGCTATTGTGTTGCTAGTGTTTTAGTGAGTTAAATAGTACCTGATAGTCGGATGGGTGTGTCCACGGGTGTCTTGACGCCAGTCTCTGAGGGAAGTCGACAGCAGCTGCATGGACGGCACAAGCTCCGCTGATCTCCGGTAAGAGGCGACTTTTTACCACCATTTTCTCACTGAAACTTGCCGGTTGACAAGTGGTCGGGAACCATGTTCGCTTGACCGCTCTGATCCATAGTAAAGCTTCACCTCCAGGAATTTTAAACAAGGAAACACCGTGTGTTTGTGTGGCTAAAGGCTAAAGCTTCCCAACTCCATCTTTCTACTTTGACTTCTCCATTATTAATTGAACAAATTGCAATAGATTCAGCAACACAGATGTCCAGAATACTGTTTGATTGCGCGATGAAAAGAGACGACTTTTAGCCGCCAGTGGTGCTGCGCTAATATGTCCCCTCCAACCCGAGACGTCACGCGCACGCGTCATCATACGCGTCATCATTCCGTGAAGTTTTCAACAAGAAAGTCCGCGGGAAATTTTTAATAATGTTTTAGTTGAGTTTATACCAAAAAGTTGTATTTTGGCTTCATCTGACCACATGACATTCTCCCAATCCTCTGCTGTATCATCCATGTATCCATTTTGGTACAAACTCAACTCGTTGTGTTTGGAGGAAGAGGACTACTGAGTTGCATCCCAAGAACACCACACCTACTGTGAAGCATGGGGGTGGAAACATCATGCTTTCGGGCTGTTTTTCTGCTAAGGGGACAGGTCGATTGATCCGTGTTAAGGAAAGAATGAATGGGGCCATGTATCGTCAGATTTTGAGCCAAAACCTCCTTCCATCAGTGAGAGCTTTGAATGGTTGACCAAATACTTTTTTTCCACCATAATTTACAAATAAATTCTTTAAAATTTCTACAATTTGAATTCCTGGATTTTTTTGCACATTCTGTCTCTCACAGTTGAAGTGTACCTCTGATGAAAATTACAGACCTCTGTCATCATTTTAAGTGGGAGAACTTGCACAATTGGTGGCTGACTAAATACTTTTTTGCCCCACTGTGTGTGTATATATATATATATATATATATATATATATATATATATATATATATATATGGGTCCAACGCTCGTGTTCTTTTTTTTTTCCCTTTCTTCCTGCGTGAGCCCCCGCTGTTTTTATTCTATTGTCATTCAGCAACGGCTACAGCCTCACCTGGGGCAACTTTTATGTGCAATCTTCCACAACCGTATAACCCCCCACCCCCCTCCCAGCACACATTTCTGAGTACCAGCTGTAGCGTTCCCTCTTTATTTTATTTTATTTTTTTGGGTCACACATTCAAACAAATTAAGTGTACAATAGGAAGTTAAAAAAAAAAAAAAGCGGCAATTAGAAAACCCATTTTCCCGGGGCAAAAGCTTTCATGGGTATCGAGTTATATCGACCAGTTTTTGTTTAATTTTTTTACTTTTGTGAAAGATTCTGAACAAAACTTTGTTTTGTGAAGTGGAGAAACTAGAGTGCAATGAGACGACATCATCCATCCATCATCCATCCATTTTTCTACCGATTGTTCCTTTGTGGGGTTGCAAGGGGCGCTGGAGCCTATCTCAGCTGCTTTCGGGTGGAAGGCGGGATACACCCTGGACAAGTCGCCACATACTGTATTTTTTGGATTATTAGTCATAGTTTTTTCATAGTTTATACTCTGGAGAGACTTGTGTGTGAAATTATTAACACATTACCATAAAATATTAAATAATATTATTTATCTAATTCGCGGAAGAGACGAAGAAAATGTCAGCAATCGTCACACACACGTCAATCAATAAGAATTTGGCGGGGGGAGGTCATGGCAGAAGTGCATTGTGGGTAATGGGATGCTAACTGCTATATGCTACTGCCGTAGCTATTAAAATGGATCATTTCAAAGTTGGCGGTATCTTATAAAAACTGAGAAGGGCTGAACAAAAATAAGCAGTGGCGTCCATGATGACGTTGCTTTGATGACAACATATGTTGCTCCAAAACCTGTATGGACCATTCAGCCTTAATGGGGCCTCCACAGATGTGTAAGTTACCCATATCTTGGGCACTAATAAACCCCCATACCATCACAGATGCTGGCTTTTGAACTTTGCGCCTATAACAATCCGGATGGTTATTTTCCTCTTTGTTCTGGAGGACACCACGTCCACAGTTTCCAAATATAATTTGAAATGTGGACTCGTCAGACCACAGAACACTTTTCCACTTTACATGAGTCCATCTAAGATGAGCTTGGGCCCAGGGAAGCCGGCGGTGTTCCTGTGTGTTGTTGATAAATGGTTTTCGCTTTGCATAGTAGAGTTTTAACTTGAACTTACAGATGTAGCGACCAACTGTAGTTACTGACAGTGGTTTTATGAAGTGTTCCTGTGCCCATGCGGTGATATCCTTTACACACTGATGTCGGTTTTTGATGCAGTACCGCCTGAGGGATCAAAGGTCTGTAATATCATCGCTTACGTGCAGGGATTTCTCCAGATTCTCTGAACCTTTTGATGATTTTACGGACCGTAGATGGTAAAATCCCTGAATTCCTTGCAATAGCTCGTTGAGAAATGTTGTTCTAAAACTGTTCGACAATTTGCTTACAAATTGGTGACCCACGCCCCATCCTTAATGAGTTACTTAGCATTTCATGGAAGCTGTTTTATACCCAATTTGTTCCCAATAAGCCTGCACACCTAAGGGATGTTCCAAATAAGTGTTTGATGAGCATTCCACAACTTTATCAGTATTTATTGCCACCTTTCCCAACTTCTTAGTCACGTTTTGCTGGCATCAAATTCTAAAGTTAATGATTATTTGCAACAAAAAAAAAAGTTTTAACATCAAATATGTTGTCGTTGTAGCATATTCAACTGAATATGGGTTGAAAATGTTTTGCATCCAACACAATTTCCCAACTCATATGGAAACGGGGTTTGTATTAATCATCACAAGTCGGGTCAGTGAAGGTGGAAAACCCGACATTCCTGGACATTGTGGTCACTCAGAAGCCTGGTAACAAATCCAATGTAGGGAGGAGCCCTCTCTGCGTGCCCCAGTCAGCCATCACCCTCTGCTTTCAGTCCTGTCAAGTGTAGCCTCCGTTTGGTCTTCGGAGAGTTCAGGGCTGTGGAGCTGCGGCTTGTCAAAAACAATTACAGCCCTCGGTCCCTGGGAGGGCCTCTTCTTAATATGATCTGATAAGCATTTCCTTGCATATTAGCACTGAGGCTCAGCGGTCATCTGCCTCCCCACAGATAATGGACTGGGCTGGCAAACAGCATTTGTCAGAGAAAGCCACTTACCTGACTCGTGCACGACATGCTGAGCAATGCTAATAATAGCCTCTCTGCCAGACTAGCAGTTAGCGGGCCACGGAACTCTGCGGCTGGGCAATCAATTGTCATTTACTCGCTTGTGCATTTCCTAGTCGCCATCCAACGGGAAAGAAGGAGAACTGTGTACATTAGTTCCTTCTGACTGACAAAGTGTCACACGAGTCCCAACTGGGTTCTTTTGTGTTATTTTTTTAGCATTTCAAAGCTGGTACCACAATAACAATAGCATTTACAATATTCACGTATAAAAATACTCCCCCCAAAAGTCTATTTACCTAATGACTAATTAATCATTTTCAATATATATATATATATATATATATATATATATATATATATATAGCATTTACAATATTCACATATAACAATGCTCCTCCCAAATGTATATTTACCTAACGACTATATATATATACATATATATATGTCTTGATTGGATTATCCAGAGAATAGTGCTCGATACCGTGGTAGAGCGCAATATGTAGGTGTGGGAAAAAATCACAAGACTACTTCATCTCTACAGAACTGTTTCATGAGGGGTTCCCTCAATCATCAGGAGATTTTAATGGGAGCATTCACATACAATGGTTTATATAGGGCAAAGGTGACACGCAAGGACATTAACACATCCGACACGTACGTAGGATTAACCGAAGGAGCGTTCAAAACAAGATGAAATAATCACAACGCCTCCTTTAGAAACCAGACTTTGCGGAATTCTACAGAACTCAGCAAACACATTTGGAACCTCAAAGACAATAATGTTGAATATTCAATAACATGGCAAATTATTGCATCCAGTACACCTTACAACAGTGGTAATAAAAGATGCAACCTATGCTTAAAAGAGAAACTGTTTATTATATATCATCCAGATCTATCATCCCTCAACAAGCGCAGTGAAATCATTTCAACATGCCGCCACAGACGGAAACACCTCCTAGGTAACACATGAGCCAATCACCACACCCTACGCCTGCTTGTACCCACCCACCCTGTGCCCTATATAAACCATTGTATGTGAATGCTCCCATTAAAATCTCCTGATGATTGAGGGAACCCCTCATGAAACAGTTCTGTAGAGATGAAGTAGTCTTGTGATTTTTTCCCACACCTACATATATATATATATATATATATATATATATATAACACAATATATATATATAACACTACAATATATATATATATTGAAAATAATTATTAGTCGCTAAGCAAATATACTTTTGGGAGGAGCATTTTAATACGTGAATTTTTTAAATGCTATATATTCTCCCAAAAGCTATTTAACTAAAGACTAATTAATTATATATATATATATATATATATATATATATATATATATATATATATATATATATATATATATATTTATATATATATATATATATATATATATATATATATATATATATATATGGGGCGGCATAGCTCGGTTAGTAGAGTGGCCGTGCCAGCAACTTGAGAGTAGCAGGTTCGATTCCCGCTTCCGCCATCCTAGTCACTGCTGTTGTGTCCTTAGGCAAGACACTTTACCCACCTGCTCCCAGTGCCACCCACACTGGTTTAAATGTAACTTAGATATTGGGTGTCACTATGTAAAAGCGCTTTGAGTCACTAGAGAAAAGCGCTATATAAATATAATTCACTTCAAAAATTCACTATATATATATATATATATATATATATATATATATATATATATATATATATATATATATATTCTCATTGAATTTCATGTTAAGTGAGAATTATGTTTTGGCAACAATTATAACTGTAATTTCTGTAAGCTGCACCTTTTTCGCCACCCTTTAACCATGTGTTTCATGTCAAGATGATACAATTTCCAAGTTCACAAGCTTCACATGCCGCCAACAGATTCAGTTTTGTCACTACAGATTAGTGAAATTGTGAAAATAGTTACGGTGGACCAATGGAACTGTTCATGTAAAATCAAACCCACTCACACATTCATTTAGTCAGCCGTTTGGCAAGTTATGGACTCACCGTCATCATGAAGAAGATGTGGAAAATTGCACATAATGCAGCCCCAAAGCCAAAGACAATTGACCCGTCCTTTGAAAAAGGAAACAACTGCCGCACGGCCCCCAAAAGGAGAAGGATGAGAAGATTGAAAACCGCGTTCAAGGACTGTATGTTGTGTTACAGGCTCTCTGTCTTTTGTTGAATTTGTGAATGAAAACAAGCGCCTGTGTCATCATTTCAAGTTTCAATGTGTACAAAATACAATTTGCACAAAAATGAGGTGTGTGCGGCTTATATTTAGGTGCACTGTATACCCCATACATTTGGGACCTAAAATATAGACCGTATGTGATTCAAAATTGGCAGATCATTTCTACGAAAAGACCCTGCAGGACCTAGCCATGCAAAAAAATGATGGATAGATCAGGACGAGAAAATGAATAGGGTGCGCGAGGCTGAACGAGCCAGCGAGCTGAAAACTGAAGAAACAAACAGAAGACAGTGTGACTATTTCCCTGTTCATCATCTCCGCTCATGCGGAACACGAGCAATGATGGCATCTATTTGGTCGCGGAGTCTGCCCGAGTGGGACGCCGTGTCCTTACGGCCATTGCTTGGCATTAGCCCAGCCTACTTAAAATCATTAAATCGCTCATTAGAGCTAGAATAAACCACATGATTTGATTTACAAAGCCAGAATCACTCCCCCAGCAAACAGGTAAGCTGTGCAAATACAATTACACGGCAACAATGACTTCAGTGTGGCGGAACTTATCAGCAGCGCCCACTGGTTTTCTTCAAGCATAAATGCACATTGACATTTACAGGAGGAGCAAGGAAGTGAACCCGTACCTGTTTTTATTCAAACTGTTTGTCTTGTACAACACGGAGCTAAAGGTGAATTCCCGCAATGAGCTGTGCTATTCTCCACAAGGTAACCCATGCTGATTGATCATCATGTGCGTAACAACAAAACAGTACATCCCAAATCAAAAGCACTCCACACACTAAAACAATGCTGAGTTATTTTCAAAACCCAATTTATGAATTGCAAGTGTTGGGTTAAAAATTTGAGTTATCTTTATGAAGAGCAATCCATTTTTAGGGTTATAAGCTTATTTTTTTAAATGAATAGCTGGGTTTTCAAAACAATGAACCATGTTTGGGGTTTTTTTCAACGAGTAACGCATGTTTGGGTAAAAGGCTTTTTTTTATATTATCAATCAATCAATCAATGTTTACTTATATAGCCCTAAATCACTAGTGTCTCAAAGGGCTGCACAAACCACCACGACATCCTCGGTAGGCCCACATAAGGGCAAGGAAAACTCACACCCAGTGGGACATCGGTGACAATAATGACCCAGTGGGACGTCTGTGACAATGATGACTATGAGAACCTTGGAGAGGAGGAAAGCAATGGATGTCGAGCGGGTCTAACATGATACTGTGAAAGTTCAATCCATAATGGATCCAACACAGTCGCAAGAGTCCAGTCCAAAGCGGATCCAACACAGCAGCAAGAGTCCCGTTCACAGCGGAGCCAGCAGGAAACCATCCCAAGCGGAGGCGGATCAGCAGCGCAGAGATGTCCCCAGCCGATACACAGGCAAGCAGTAGCCACCGGATCGGACCGGACCCCCTCCACAAGGGAGAGTGGGACATAGAAGAAAAAGAAAAGAAACGGCAGATCAACTGGTTTAAAAAGGGAGTCTATTTAAAGGCTAGACTATACAAATGAGTTTTAAGGTGAGACTTAAATGCTTCTACTGAGGTGGCATCTCGAACTGTTACCGGGAGGGCATTCCAGAGTACTGGAGCCCGAACGGAAAACGCTCTATAGCCCGCAGACTTTTTTTGGGCTTTGGGAATCACTAATAAGCCGGAGTCCTTTGAACGCAGATTTCTTGCCGGGACATATGGTACAATACAATCGGCAAGATAGGATGGAGCTAGAGCGTGTAGTATTTTATACGTAAGTAGTAAAACCTTAAAGTCACATCTTAAGTGCACAGGAAGCCAGTGCAGGTGAGCCAGTACAGGCGTAATATGATCAAACTTTCTTGTTCTTGTCAAAAGTCTAGCAGCCGCATTTTGTACCAACTGTAATCTTTTAATGCTAGACATAGGGAGAACGAAAATAATACATTACAGTAGTCGAGGCGAGACGTAACAAACGCATGGATAATGATCTCAGCGTCTTTAGTGGACAGAATGGAGCGAATTTTAGCGATATTACGGAGATGAAAGAAGGCCGTTTTTGTAACAAAGTTACGAAGGTACATTTATCTTGAAGGGAATTTTATCGAGGAGTAATCTCATTAACATTATTTTCTTATGTACACGAAAATATTTGAGCACGCTGTATAGCAGTGGTTCTCAAACGGGGGTACGCGTACCCCTGGGGGTACTTGAAGGTACGCCAAGGGGTACGTGAGATTTTTTAAAAATATTCAAAAAATGGCAACAATTCAAAAATCCTTTATAAATATATTTATTGAATAATACTTCAACAAAATATGAATAAACTGTGAAAAGAAATACAACAATGCAATATTCAGTTTTGACAAAACATCTGTTGATTTTTTGTGGACATGTTCCATAAATATTTTGTGGACATGTTCCATAAATATTTTGTGGACATGTTCCATAAATATTTTGTGGACATGTTCCATAAATATTGATGTTAAAGATTTCTTTTTTTGTGAAGAAATGTTTGGAATGAAGTTGATGAATCCAGATGGATCTCTATTACAATCCCCAAAGAGGGCACTTTAAGTTGATGATTACTTCTATGTGTAGAAATCTGCATTTATAATTGAATCCCTTGTTTATTTTTCAACAAGTTTTTAGTTATTTTTATTTTTTTCCCCAAATACTTCAAGAAAGGCCACTACAAATGAGCAATATTTTTCTCCGTCATTCAATTTAATAAATCAGAAACTGATGACATAGTGCTGTATTTTACTTCTTTATTTCTTTTTTTCAACCAAAAAGACTTTGCTCTGATTAGGGGGTACTTGAATTAAAAAAAAATTCACAGGGGGTACATCACTGAAAAAAGGTTGAGAACCACTGCTGTATAGAACCGCTGGTCCCAATTGGGGTGGCGAAGGATGCTGGAACCAATCTCAGCTGCACTCAGGCAGAAGGCGGTGTACACCCTGGACAAGTCCTCTCCTCATCACAGGGCCAACACAGATAGACAGACAACATTCACACTCTAGGGCCAATTTAGTGTTGCCAATCAACCTATTCCCAGGTGCATGTTTTTGGTGGTGGGAGGAAGCCGGATTACCCGGCTGGAACCCACGCAGTCACGGGGAGAACATGCAAACTCCATACAGAAAGATCCCAAGCCCGGGATTGAACCCAGGACTACTCAGGACCTTCGTATTGTGAGGCACATGCACTAACCCCTGTGTCACCAAACTACTATTGTCATGATTTGTCATGTTTGTTTAGTTTTTGACTCCCTCCGTTCCTGTTTTGAGCTTAGTTTTCATGACTGCAGATTGTTTTCACCTGCCTCTGATTAGTGTTCGGGACACTCACCTGCTCCTGGGCACTAATCAGAGAGCTACTTATTCCCGGCTTTTCGCCCCTCTCAGTCTGGCTTTCTTACTTTGTACTTGCTTCCACGCGGCAGTTAAAACGGCTACTATAGTGATTCATGAGCTAAGCTTCGCCTTTTTTGTTTGCCTGTTTACATGCTGAGCTATTCCTGTTCGCTATTCAGTTTCCAGGGCTATTGGCACGCTGGTGCCTTTTTGTTTGTACCCCGCACTGCCTCTGGAGTCCCGTCAGCATCCTGGGAGAACTATCTACGCAGTAAAATGTGACCTTGCCATGACAACTATGACCGCGCATGGCAATTATTGTAAAAAAATGTCACTAATATCTGGCTTTTCAGTATATTTTAATGGAATAAAAATTACTTTGATCAATAGCTGGGAATGAGTAGGACAAATCAGCAGTAAAATGTATAATTTTTAACCAACTATTGGGTCAAGGGCGGCATTGCGTAGTGGGTAGAGCGGCCGTGCCAGAAACCTGAGGGTTGCAGGTTCGCTTCCCACCTATTGACATCCAAATCGCTGCCCTTGTGTCCTTGGGCAGGACACTTCACCCTTGCCCCCAGTGCCGCTCACACTGGTGAATGAATGATGAATGAATGATTGGTGGTGGTCGGAGGGGCCGTAGGCGCAAACTGGCAGCCGTGCTTCCGTCAGTCCACCCAAAGGAAGCTGTGGCTACTGATGTAGCTTACCACCACCAGGTGTGAATGAATGATGGGTTCCCACTTCACTGTGAGCGCTTTGAGTATCTAACAATAGAAAAGTGCAATATAAATCTAATCCATTATTATTATTATTATTAAAATGCGCAACCCAACAGTTGGGTTTGGAATAACCCAACTTTGTAGTGAGCATAAGTCAGCTTTTGTGTTAAATCCATTCAACCCAATAGTTGGGCTATGAATCAACCAACATTTAGTTAGAATAGCTTAAATTTGGGGTAAAATAATTCAACCCAATAGTTTGGTTGGGAATAACCCAACATGAAGTTATCATAACTTTAATCAACTTTTTGGTTAAATAATTCAACACAAAAGTTGGGCTGAAAAAATTAACCCAAAATGTTGAGTTAACACAATGGTTCCCAAACTTTTGCAGGCTGGCGCCCCCTTGGCTACCCCCCCCCCTGCAATTTGAAAAGAGAAAGGTTAAACACAAATGTGTATTTCACAAATAAAACCCAATTTAGTAAACCTATTTATTTTTTAGCAGTTTTAACTGTTTCAGCAACATAGAATGGTGAATAAACATTCCACCAGTAACCTTCATTGTCTCACACTTAAGATTAATGGGATGGATGTGCTTGGTGCAGGGACATAAGCTTCTCAACATCAGGCTGGAACTCACTAAGAAGAAGTCGTAGATCCCCGCGGTCAGTAATTTTCAGTCGGTTTCTTTGCTTGGAAAGAAGCAAGGCGACTGCACTGAAGCCCCGTTCTACTAAATATGATGTTAGCGTGTGGTAACCGGACCCTGATGCGTCGTCCACTGACTCGTCCTGCTGCACGTGTTGTGTACAAATCGTCAAACAAACGTTCGAACTTCTGACGTCGACCTCGGACTGCCGCCCCCCTACCGCCCCCTTCTTCCTCACCGCCCCCCCCAGATCTTTCCACCGCCCCCAGGGGGGCGGTACCGTCCACTTTGGGAACCACTGAGTTAACATAACTCAAATAAGGGGGTTTGTCATTTTCTGAAACAGCATTTGGGTTAAAATTGGGTTAATTTTCAACCCAGCATTTTTTAGTGTGGAGATCACAGAGAAGAACTCTTGCACTGCAATGTTGGGTTGACAGAACGCAGTTCGAGCCAGTTGCGTGCGTTTGGGTGACTTTCTGACAGTCCTGTTTTCACACTAAACGCGTTGTGACCCAGAAAAAGACACTAAGATGAAAGGTGAGCAGCATTGACGTCCAAAGCAGTTAGAGCCATGGCACAGCTGACAGTCTGTGAAACGCCACATCCTTTGAAAACACACAACGAGACACGGCGGCAAACACAGTGGAGTCGAGGACAAGTTGCATTCTATAGGTCTGCAATAAATCACATTCAAACGGCCATGTTTGAACATGTCAGTGAGATTTAATAAATGGTTATGCAGCCCTTTTTCCTGGCAATAGCATTTCCATGAAAGTAGTCAGAATATTCTCAACTAGACTAACTCATTTGCATTTGAATGGTTCGTATCACGTTATTATGCTGAGAAACATTATAGGCAAAGGGAACTATCCGGTAGACCTGACAACATTGGCCCAAATTAAGAACCGAGAAAAAAGTTGTTTTCGGCCTCACCAGCATGCAGACGTGCAACCCAATAAAGCCTTTTGTACTCGTTTTTCCATTTTGGTCCTGTGGGGCATTCGCTTCCCCTCTGTGTAAGCAAAACTGACATCCTTTATAAAAGATTTATGAGCCAAAGATGCAAACGATAGAGCATGAACTCTCGTGGGTACTGCATCCTCCATCTGTGAAGGATCACCTGTTCTAAGGTTGGCTAAAGTGCTTGTTCACCGCATCGTGTGCTAACAGGCGTCTCCGCTGAGCAAGTAGGTGTTGAGGGCGGTAACAGAATGCAGGGCAAATGTGGATTGGGGATTCAGCATGGCTGAGTAATGCAGCAAGAATGGCAGACAAATACGAAGCTGTCTGCCAGCTGACATAATTTCCCAGTGGCAGTGGCATTAATGAAACATACTTGGCCAAAGGTAAACAGGCTCGGGCTCTTACAACCTTTAACGTACTCCGGGTGCTTTGTCTCGTCATTCCCAGACTGATGATGCAGCACCCGGAGCAACCGGCTGTAACAATTCGGCAGCTTGTTTATTGGATTTTTATTTTTTCCAGTTTATCCAAAGGAAAATATGTTAAGACTTGGCTCATAATCGCTGTTCTGGATCAACCCCAGAGGTGATTGGTTAAAGGCCTACTGAAACCCACTACTTCCGACCACGCAGTCTGATAGTTTATATATTAATGATGAAATATTAACATTGCAACACATGCCAATACGGCCGGTTTAGTTTACTAAATTGCAATTTTAGTTTCTTGTTGAAAACGTCGCGAAATGATGTCAGGAAATATTAGCGCAACACTATTTGCGGCTAAAAGTCGTCTCTTTTCATCGCGCAATTAAACAGTATTCTGGACATCTGTGTTGCTGAATCTTTAGCAATTAGTTCAATTAATAATGGAGAAGTCAAAGTAGAAAGATGGAGTTGGGTAGCTTTAGCATTTAGCCACACAAACACACGGTGATTCCTTGTTCAAAATTCCCGGAGGTGAAGCTTTACTATGGATCAGAGCTGTCAAGCGAACATGGATCCCGACCACTTGTCAACCAGCAGGTTTCGGTGGGAAAATTGTGTTAAAAAGTCGCCTCTTACCGGAGATCTGTGGAGTTTGCGTCCTCCTTATATCTGCCGTCGACTTCCCTCAGACACTGGCCTCAAGACACCCGTGGACACACCTCTCTGACTATCAGGTACTATTTAACTCACTAAAACACTAGCAACACAATAGAAAGATAAGGGATTTCCCAGAATTATCCTAGTAAATGTGTCTAAAAACATCTGAATCCGTCCCAATGCAATCGCAATTTCTTTTTTAAACTTTATTTTTTTAATTTTTTTTTTCTATCAATATCATCATCCACAAATCTTTCATCCTCACTCAAATTAATGGGTAAATTGTCGTTTTCTCAGTTCGAATAGCTCTTGCTGCTGGAGGCTCCCATTATAAACAATGTGAGGACGTGAGGAACCCTCACCCTTGTGACATCATCGTCTCCGACTTCCGGTAAAGGCAAGGCTTTTCTATCAGCACCAAAAGTTGCGAACTTTATCGTCGATGTTCTCTACTAAATCCTTTCAGCAAAAATATGGCAATATCGCAAAATGATTAAGTATGACACATAAAATGGACCTGCTAACTGTTACGTCTGTGTGGCATAGTGATGCCAAGTTTGTCGAACGAGAACACAGCTAGAGGTAAGATATTATGATTTATTAATGTAACAAAAGGAGCTATGAACAAAAGAACTGGAGCTAACAGACAAAACAAACCAAGGGCGCTAGCATGAAAGCTAGGAATACAAATAGAAACTAAACTGGCACGGAAGCACACAAAAAGGAAAAATAATTCATCAGCGTGAGACCTGGAATAACACGAAGGCTTAGCGTGAAAAGCTAGCGCGAAAATACGTACATCGAAGTGCAGTCGTAACGTGTTGCATAAGAGCAAATAGTAATAGCAGCTGTACCGTTGCATGAAAACAAACTTGGATCCCAGAATGAACAACACAAAGAGGCTGGCTTATATATGGAAGATGATTACTAGTAACAGGTGTGCGGGACCAAGAGTAGCAGGTGGAACTAATAAGAAACCATGGTGACAAACTATACAGGAAATAAACAGTCAAATGACGGAGAGTAATACAGTAATGGAGCAGTAAACAATAATATGTAGCGATCCGAAAAGCGGATCTCAACACTATCCCTGTTTAAAAGAGAAAATCTCATTTCAGCAGGCCTTTAAGGTCATGTGCACACGGAAATGTTTTTCGGTGGGAATGGTAAAGTATTGTGTTGTTTTAGCTAGGGCTGCAACGATTAGGTGACATAATCAACGACATTGATTAGAACAATTCTCCGACAGGGATCTGCTATTGTCGAGGAGTCGCTTAATGAAAATTAAATTGATAAACCACCCGGGATTTTCATTTTCACTCTTGTTTTCCTTCATGTAAATAATTGCAGCTAAATAACCCTAATAATTTTAGGTAAATCAATACTTTTGCACTGAACAGCGTGTACTTAAAGCCTGTTGATTTGTGTAATAAAATAAACCATTCGTTTCTTGGTGATAATCGTGTTACAATTAAAATTTGCTATACAGCAATAGGTTTTAAATTAGTTGAAAGAAAGTCACGGACACATCGCCAAACTTTAACTTGTACAGTAGATCATAATCAATAATATTTTCTAGAAATGTTCTCATTCATCCGGATTATTGTATTCTCAGGACATCCAATCGATCACAACTGGATTTTGGTCATTTTGATTGTAGATTTATCTAGATTGGTCAAACTTAGTCTACAGGTATGAACTGATAAGGCTTGCAATGATGAAAGGGAAATCTATCTTAAGACAAACCAAACAGTCCAGTTGTAAGCCGTTGAATTTTATCAGACTAAGCAATAATTGTTTGACTAGTCCATCCATCTTTTTACGCTTATCCGAGGTCGGGTCATAGGGGTGGCAGCCTAAGCAGAGAAGCACAGACTTCTCTCTCCTCAACCACTTCGTACAGCTCCTTGCGGGGGATCCCGGGTCGTTCCCAGGCCAGCCAGGAGACATAATCTTCCCTACGTACCCAGGGTGTCCCCCCTCGCCTCCTACCTGTCGGACGTGCCCTAAACACTTCCCCGGGGAGGCGTCCGGGTGGCATACTGAACAGATGCCTGAACCACTTCATCTGGCTCCTACCTACTCAGTGGCCTCGTGGTTAGAGTGTTCGCCCTGAGATCGTTAGATTGGGAGTTAAAACCCCGGCTGAGTTAAACCAAAGACTATAAAAAAAATGGGATGACAGAGCTTCTCACCCTATCTCTAAGGATTGCCCTGCCACCCGACAGGGGAAACGAATTTCGGCCGCTTGTACCCGTGATCTTGTCCTTTCGATCACACCCCAAAGCTGATGACCATAGCTGAGGATGAGAATGTAGATCATCCGGTAAATTGAAAGCTTTGCCTCTCTGCTCAGCTGCTTCTTTACTTCAATGGATTGATACAGCATACGCAACACTGAAGACACCGCACCGATCCACCTGTCGATCTCACGATCCACTCTTTCCTTACTCATGAACAAGTCTCTGAGATACTTGAACTACTCCAATCTTTTACGAGGAAGAACCATGGACTCGGACTTGGAGGTGCTGTGTTTCATCCCAGTCCCTTCACATTTGTCAATGAGGTTGTGAAGGAAGTTATTCCCGTGTCTCTGTCTTTTTATAGACCCACTTGAGATGAGGCATTGAATTACATAATTTTCACCCAGTGACCCTTTCCTGTCTGGACATGACTCATTGTTGACCCGATTTTTTTTTCCGACCCAGAAAAGAAAATGAAAGAAAACTTTTCCCATGTGGACAGGAACCAAGTTTTTCGACAATGTTTTCTGAGGCAAAGCCATGCTTCTGTTGAACTTGAATCATAATTAAAGGCCTACAGAGATTATATTTTCTTATTTAAACGGGGATAGCAGCTCCATTTTATGTGTCATACTTGATCATTTTGCGATATTGCCATATTTTTGCTGAAAGGATTTAGTAGAGAACATCCACGATAAAGTTCACAACTTATGGTCGTTAACAGAAAAGCCCTGCCTTTACCGGAAGTCGCAGACGATGACGTCACCCGTTGATGGCTCCTCACATCCTCACATTGTTTTTAATGGGAGCCTCCAACAAAAAGAGCTATTCGGACCGAGAAAACGACAATTTCCCCATTAATTTGAGCGAGGATGAAAAATGTGTGTTTGAGGATATTGATAGCGACGGACTTGAAAAAAAAAAAACGCGATTGCATTGGGACGGATTCAGATGTTTTTAGACACATTTACTAGGATAATTCTGGAAAATCACTTATCTTTCTATTGTGTTGCTAGTGTTTTAGTGAGTTTAACAGTACCTGATAGTCGGAGGGGTGTATCCACAGGTGTCTTGACGCCAGTCACTCAAGGAAGTCGACGGCAGCTTTATGGACGGCGCAAGCTCAGGTGATCTCCGGTAAGAAGCGACTTTTTACCACAATTTTCTCACCGAAACCTGCTGGTTGACATTCGGTCGGGATCCATGTTCGCTTGACCGCTCTGATCCATAGTAAAGTTTCACCTCCGGCGATTTTAAACAAGGAATCACCGTATGTTTGTGTGCCTGAAGGCTAGAGCTTCCCAACTCCATCTTTCTACTTTGACTTCTCCAATATTAATTGAACAAATTGCAAAAGATTCAGCAACACAGATGTCCAAAATACTGTGTAATTATGCGGTTAAAGCAGACAACTTTTAGCTGTGTGTGTCATGCGTACACGTCATCATTACGCGACGTTTTCAAGAAGAAACTCCCGGGAAATTTAAAATTGCAATTTAGTAAACTAAAAAGGCCGTATTGGCATGTGTTGCAATGTTAATATTTCATCATTGATGTATAAACTATCAGACTGCGTGGTGGGTAGTAGTGGGTTTCAGTAGGCCTTTAAACCCTGATTAATTGTGTTTTCTGTCAAGTGCATCCACCTTCTACAATGAAAAGACAAGTATCGATCAATCAATCAATGTTTACTTATATAGCCCTAAATCAATAGTGTCTCAAAGGTCTGCACAAACCACAACACAAACCACTACGACATCCTCGGTAGGCCCACATAAGGGCAAGGAAAACTCACACCCAGTGGGACGTCGGTGACAATGATGACTACGAGAACCTTGGAGAGGACGAAAGCAATGGATGTCGAGCGGGTCTAACATGATACTGTGAAAGTTCAATCCATAGTGGATCCAACACAGCCGCGAGAGTCCAGTCCGAAGCGGATAGTGGATCCAACACAGCCGCGAGAGTCCAGTCCAAAGCGGATAGTGGATCCAACACAGCCGCGAGAGTCCAGTCCAAAGCGGAGCCAGCAAGAAACCATAGTAGGAAAGCTGCTCCATTGCTGTCACCAGCTTTATATGAAATGTTTAAGACCGCAGAAAGACACAAGCCCAGACACGAGGCTAAAACAATCTGCAACACCAACAGCATCGACAGTCGTATAGCCTCTACTTCAAATCCGAGGGAACACCAACAGGATTACAGCTCTATGCCTTTCTAAAACAACGCCATCAGAAGCGACGACTGGTCTGAGTGAGATCAACACGTTCAGTTGAACATTTATCACCCAACACTAGAACGTGTTCAGTGAGACAGTGCGGATAATGTTTCCTCCCCTGCACTGACTGTTCCTTTTTCTCTGCCTCATTTTACCCGTTATTCAGATAAATGAATAGCAAAGCACATTTGCCTTGACTGAGTTGTTCTCTCGGAGAGGCACATTCAGCCAAGGCTCCAAAAGGAGGGGTTGGGGGAGTAGCGACAAAATGCCAGGCTTTGTTTGCTCCTTGCCTCATCCCGCTGCTTCCCTATTTGCCAATTCTCTCCATTGACCTACTGGGGCACTCCTATACACCTCCTCCCATCAGTCTGAAACATAAACGTGGCCTCATTCAAAGTGGGGTCACACTAGTTGCTTTTATCAAATCTTCTATTCATCCCCTGGATGAACTTGATACTCCTCATCCCGGCGAACCCCCACAAGACTGCGAGCTTAAACAATGAGTGCGACTGTCTGAAGCATCATTTCAGAAGAGACTGCCTAGACCTTTACTCCAGCTTTAACAACACTTCACAATCCCTTTGCAGTTATTCCGGGATTATCAAAACATGTTATTTTTACTGCAACTAAAATGAAAACATTGACAGTGACAAACTGTGATATGCAGTTATCTCGTTCTATTTGAATTGGCAGAATAAAATGACTAAACCTGCGCATTACAATGGATTCCAGTTCTCAGTCTAGGAGTTTACTAAGAAGCGCAAAGGTATTAAGAGGAAATGTCTCTGCTACACAGTACCTTAAAGCAGTGGTTCTCAACCTTTTTTACCCCTTTGAACATTTTTTTAAATCAAGTACCCCCTAATCAGAGCATTTGTGGTTGAAAAAAAGAGATAAAGAAGTAAAATACAGCACTATGTCATCAGTTTCTGATTTATTAAATTGTATAACAGTGGAAAATATTGCTCATTTGTAGTGGTCTTTCTTGAAGTATTTGGAAAAAAAGATATAAAAATAACTAAAAAACTTGTTGAAAAATAAACAAGTGATTCAATTATAAATAAAGATTTTTACACTTAGAAGTAATCATCAACTTAAAGTGCCCTCTTTGGGGATTGTAATAGAGATCCATCTGGATTCATGAACTTAATTCTAAACATTTCTTCACAAAAAAAAAAATCCTTAACATCAATATTTACGGAACATATCCACAAAAAATCTAGCTGTCAACACTGAATATTGCATTTATGAACTTACATTCATATTTTGTTGGAGTATTATTCAATAAATATATTTATGAATAATTGTTTAATTGTTGCTATTTTTAAAATATTTAAAAAAAAATCTCGTGTACCCATTTGAGAACCACTGTCTTAAAGAACCACCCTTTTCCGGGCGAGAACCATGGACTCGGACTTGGAGGTGCTGATTCTCATTCCGGTCGCTTCACACTCGGCTGCGAACCGATCCAGTGAGAGCTGAAGATCCCGGTCAGATGAAGCCATCAGGACCACATCATCTGCAAAAAGCAGAGACCTAATCCTGCGGTCACCAAACCGGAACCCCTCAAGGCCTTGACTGCGCCTAGAAATTCTGTCCATAAAAGTTATGAACAGAATCGGTGACATCTCCGGGTTGGGGAGGAGACCCTGCCCCAAGTGGAGGAGTTCAAGTACCTAGGAGTCTTGTTCACGAGTGGGGGAAGAGTGGATCGTGAGATCGACAGGCGGATCGGTGCGGCGTCTTCAGCAATGCGGACGTTGTACCGATCCGTTGTGGTGAAGAAGGAGCTGAGCCGGAAGGCAAAGCTCTCAATTTACCGGTCGATCTACGTTCCCATCCTCACCTATGGTCATGAGCTTTGGGTCATGACCGAAAGGATAAGATCACGGGTACAAGCGGCCGAAATGAGTTTCATCCGCCGTGTGGCGGGGCTCTCCCTTAGAGATAGGGTGAGAAGCTCTGCCATCCGGGAGGAACTCAAAGTAAAGCCGCTGCTCCTTCACATCGAGAGGAGCCAGATGAGGTGGTTCGGGCATCTGGTCAGGATGCCACCCGAACGCCTCCCTAGGGAGGTGTTTAGGGCATGTCCAACCGGTAGGAGGCCACGGGGAAGACCCAGGACACGTTGGGAAGACTATGTCTCCCGGCTGGCCTGGGAACGCCTCGGGATCCCCCGGGAAGAGCTGGACGAAGTGGCTGGGGAGAGGGAAGTCTGGGGTTCCCTGCTTAGGCTGTTGCCCCCGCGACCCGACCTCGGATAAGCGGAAGAAGATGGATGGATGGATGGATGTCTTAAAGAACAACCTTTATCTTAACACCCACAAAACTAAATGACTTAAATGCTGTATTTAAACCTATTGCATTGATCCTATTAACACCAACCTTATTTTAACCCTAATGAAACTTTTTAATTCCAGATAAGGACGAAAATTGAGGTTTTGACCGTTTCAGCTTTCCCTCATATGCTGCATTCCGCATGTGAGCGCCTTTTTAAATTGGTGACCGTAGCCGTGACAAGCAGTAGGGCTGGACAATTATAAGGTATTAATTAAAGATTGTGATTAAATTCAGGTCATTGCATTGATCAGATGGGAGCATATTAACTCGATCAAACAAGGCGGAAATAGCCGTGACAACAGCCAATCAGAGTCGACCTCCGTTCCGTCCAGTGGTTGTTTTCTTTTTCAATGGCCGGGTGAACCGTTTTCAGCTTTGGGGCCGCATTGTGTCCATTCCCTCGTTTGTTTGAGGGTGAGTCCATATCAAGCTAAATGGCTGACTGAATGACTGCGTGAGTGCGTTTGATTTAATGTGAACAATTCTATTGGTTGACCGTGACCCGTTCTGCAATTTCATTGGTCTGATGTGACGAGGCTAAATTAGTGAAGTGAAGTATATTTATATAGCGTTTTTCTCTAGTGACTCAAAGCGCTTTTACATAGTGAAACCCAATATCTAAGTTACATTTAAACCAGTGCGGGGGGCACTGGGAGCAGGTGGGTTGAGTGTCTTGTCCAAGGACACATCGGCAGTGACTAGGATGGCAGAAAGCAGGGATCGAACCTGGAAAACTCAAGTTGCTGGCAGGGTCACTCTACCAACCGAGCTATACGGCCAAAATAGCATTGAAGAAAGTGCAGTTGTATAAAGTAGTGGCTTATAGCCCGCAAATTATGGTCAATAGAATTACTGAACCTAGAGGTAGGGTTGTCAAAAGTATTGATACCTCGATACCAAATCGATATCATTGATACCGACTTTTTTCAGTATCTTTAATAACACTTTTTCCTCGGCGAACTACGCCGATTGTTTGCGTGTGAGCACTGAGCAGTTAGCACCAAAGAAGAAGCCTTTTATCTTAAAAAAACATAGCCAGTTTCCCATTTATTTATCTATTACTATACACAAATGCGAATTTGGTGCTTTCATTTTTCCCTCGCTCATAAACATTATTAGATTGGAATTGTGGTTGTATGCATCGTAAGTTCCTGGCACATTGTAGAAACACAATGGACAAATAAACTGGAAAAATATAGGAAAAAGGCATATTGTAATAAAAAAAAGGGACATTTGAATACTAATAACGAATAAAAACATGTTTCCGCCTTATTGTTAGCCTTTTGTGTTACAATTTACATGACTGCCTCACAAAAAGTAGCCCTATATCAATAATACATTTGCAAGTAGATGAATAAAAGTTTAAAGAAAATAAAACAACCGGAAATTGCGCAATGCCACATAGTTCAGCAGGTAATAAATCAGGACCCATTTTGAAATGTTTCCAATAGGGCTGAGCGATATATCGATATAAACGATATATCGCAAGTTTGTCTCTGTGCGATATAGAAAATGACTATATCGTAATATTCGATTATTTGTTCTCACACTTGCTTTTAGCTGCGGGCGTTACATTACTGGAGTTTCTCACTCCTCCTCGTCTCTCATTCTCACAGAGACGGAAAACAAGCCCGCCTTCTTACATACGTCACATACTTTCGCGCGTCTAGCGTCATAGCTCTCGCCAATCAGAGAGGTAGCAGCATGGCTAACATTAGCTGAGCCAGGTCGAGCGAGCGGAGATTGTGACAATACAAGAGAGAGAATGTGCGAAACTGATCACAAATGGAGGAAGAACAATAAATGCCCAAAATAAAGAGCATCTGGCGGTGGTTTAGCTTCAAGCGGGAAGATATTCAGCAGACAACAGCAATATGCAAAGTATGCAGCAGAAGTCCATCCATCCATTTCCTACCGCTTATTCCCTTTCGGGGTCACGGGGGGCGCTGGCGCCTATCTCAGCTTCAATCGGGCGGAAGGCGGGGTACACCCTGGACAAGTCGCCATCTCATCGCAGGGCCAACACAGATAGACAGACAACATTCACACTCACATTCACACACTAGGGCCCATTTAGTGTCGCCAATCAACCTATCCCCAGGTGCATGTCTTTGGAAGTGGGAGGAAGCCGGAGTACCCGGAGGGAACCCACGCATTCACGGGGAGAACATGCAAACTCCACACAGAAAGATCCCGAGCCTGGATTTGAACCCAGGACTGCAGGACCTTCGTATTGTGAGGCAGACGCACTAACCCCTCTGCCACCGTGAAGCCCTGCAGCAGAAGTGTTACTACAAAAAGGTTAGCAACACTATTAGTTTGTTCTTTCATTTAAAAAATCACCCGTGAGACAATGAAGAGTATTTAATAAATACACTTTTGGTCAATTGGCTTAGTTGTGATATCCCTCTCTGCATGAAAGTTTAAGATAAGCATGTATTAATGCAGTAGGAAAAAGAATGTTTTAATGTAGACACATAGAATCATCATACTGCTGTGATTATATGTGTGAAGTATTCATTAAGGCAGGGGTGTCAAACTCCAATACAGAGTGGGCCAAAATTCTAAACTGAACAAAGTTGAACAACTTAACATTTTAATAGGGACCCAGACAAGTTTTGCATTGAATATTGAACAAGCAAGGCTTATATAACTTTAGAGTGACATGCAAAGTCGAGTTTTGTTGGTAGCGGGGGTGTATATCGTAGCGTCCTGGAAGAGTTAGTGCTGCAAAGGGTTCTGGGTATTTGTTCTGTTGTGTTACGGTGCGGATGTTCTCCCGAAATGTGTTTGTCATTCTTGTTTGGTGTGGGTTCACAGTGTGGTGTAACAGTGTTAAAGTTGTTTATACGGCCACCTTCAGTGTGACCTGTATGGCTGTTGACCAAGTATGCATTGCATTCACTTGTGTGTGTGTAGAAGCCTCATATATTACGTGACTAGGCCGCCACGCTGTTTGGATGGAGGAAAAGCCGATGTGACAACAGGTTGTAGAGGATGCTAAATGCAGTACCTTTAAGGCACGCCCCCAATATTGTTGTCCGGGTGGAAATTCGGGAGAATGGTTGCCCCGGGAGATTTTGGGGGGGGGGGGGGGGGGGGGCACTGAAATTCGGGATTCTCCTGGAAAAATCGGGAGGGTTGGCAAGTATGAAAATCAGCGTTGAATACGGTGATACAGCGGCACCGCCACTGAATAATACCGGCGGGCCGGCTCTAATGTTAATTTATTATTGCCTCAAGGGCCAAATAAATTACACGGCGGGCCAAATTTGGCCCGCGGGCCAAAGTTTGACACCCATGATTTAAGGACAAGGCAAAATATCGTAATATATATCGTGTATCGCAATACGGCATAAAAATATTGCGATATTAATAAAGCCTATATCACCCCGCCCTAGTTTCCAATATCATTTATATGCCAAATAATAAATTGTAATTTATATTGTTATTGCTAAAAGGCTCCATTATACATCGCTATATAGATTTTAGGCCATATCCCCCATCCCTACTCGGAATGAGAATGATTATACTGATCCAGTCCCTTCCACTTTACATTTGTGCACCTTTTGCACGAACCTCGGTGTCCCTTGCACTGCAGCATCCGGCTCTACCTGCCAGAAGCAGGCAGAAGGCTTACAGCAAAGACTAATGGTGGGCCAAGTGACGAATGCCCAAGCTAATGAAACATTATCTTTCAGCCCAACCCTTCTGATCCTACTGCACTCTTTTTTTCTTTTTTTTGTCCCCTCTCGATCTTTTTCAGACCGCCCTGCCAAACGATCACGTCACAATCCATCAGTGGGGTATCTCGAGGAAAAATCTTCCCTTGCCATCACACACAGTTGTGGAAATGATACACACATGCAAATGGGTGTACACTTCATCACATATGCAAAGCCCTTTGAAAGTCAGCCGACTGCTATCACAGCGTCAAATAATGAAATGTGTGTGTGTGTTCTTGTATTTCTACCCTTCTTGAGACATCAAAAAGGAGAAGTACCTTGTTGATGTTAAACCCAAAATCGTGGTCCCAACACGGAAAACCGTTGCATCTAATAGAGAGCCACATACTAGAGTCTGTGAACATTGCTCCAAAGTCATGATTTGTTGTTGATTTAAGGTGCATACCAAAGTAAACATGGACAGGTGCAAATGTATTGAGGGGTGCATGTATGATAAAACAAGACGACAGCTAAAGAAGGACTTCCCTATTCATCCCCGAAAAAACCCGCCAGGTGAACAGCTGATTTTACGACTTCCCGTGCTGATGTAAGACAACCCACGTCCCATATGTTTTTGATTGATTGATTTAAACTTTTATTAGTAGATTGCACCGTACAGTACATATACCATACAATTGACCACTAAATGGTAACACCCGGATAAGTTTTTCAACTTGTTTAAGTAGGGGTCCAAAGGATGTGACCAAAGGATGAACAAATACACCACGGTAGTAAAATACTATAGTGCCCAAATTGCGGCACAGGGGCCACCTCTAGTCCATATACTTGTTTGTCATCGGCCTTAAACACATTACAAAAAATAAATAAAGATCTTATTTGGTGGTGAAATCTATCAAAATTAGGGTGGTCCCAAAAAGGCGGGATTTTGTTAAAATTGACCGCATGTCGGTTTTAAAAGTGCTCACCCTCTTCTCAACATATGAAATAACAAGTGTGTAAAAATGTGAAGTGCTCCCCCTCTGGCCAGTGTGTGTAAGACGTTGAAATGCGTCCCCTTTGGCCAACATTTATTTAAAAAATTAAATACATATGTAAATCAAGACATACTATAATAACTTCAAGTAAATAATGAAGATTAAAAACGAATTACAAACAAACAAAAATAAATGCTTACCTTTTTTTTATATTTGCATAGTATGTATATGTTATTAATGTTGTAAATACAAATCTTTATATATCTATAAAGGGAGGTCTCAACTAGGTAAGAAATACAAAAGTGTGTGTGTGTGTGTGTGTGTGTGTGTTTGTGTGTGTTTGTGACTGACTGTATAGTAAAGCATTCCTGTTTGTGAAAAAGATTATCATTTCTGTTCTCATTTAGATTCCAAGAGATTTTTGCAGCAATGTATTCAATATTAGATTGGCCAAATTTAAATATTTGTGCCCTCTGCTATTTGCATCTACATTGCTCTTGGGTTGCCCTAATGTTCACATTATTCTGGCTCTGATCCCATTTAATGACTCTTGTGATTTAATGAGTCACATATAAACTTTATGAATCTCATTCAACGTAAATTGTGCCCCAAAGCTTTCACGTCACCTAGAGCGGAGTGGGATTTTTAAGTAGCGGGCAAAGGGAACAGGTTCCACGGACTAAATCCAAAGGCAGCAATGCTTTTCAAATGGAAACGGTTAATGCATAATTGGCCCCAATTGGCAACATGTACCCAACAGTGTTGAAACTGATTTCCTTATTTCATGTGGTTTTGCATTTAGGATTTCATTTTCTGCAGCTTAGATATAGAAAAACTTTTTTTTCCCAAAGGGTTCAAATGTTTGCATTAAGTTCTGCATGACCTCCGACAGCAGAGATCCCTTTGTCTGTTTATCTTGCGCATATCACCTGCTGGCATCTATCCATCCATTTTCTTCGCTTATCCGAGGTCGGGTTGCAGGGGCAGTAGCCTAGGCAGAGAAGCCCAGACTTCCCTCTCCCCAGCCACTTCGTCCAGCTCCTCCCGGGGGATCCCGAGGCGTTCCCAGGCCATAGTCTTCCCAACGTGTCCTGGGCCTTCCCCTTGACCTCCTACCGGTCGGACGTGCCCGAAACACCTCCGTAGGGAGGCGTTCGGGTGGCATCCTGACCAGATGCCCGAACCACCTCATCTGGCTCCTCTGGATGTGGAGGATCAGCGGCTTTACTTAGAGCTCCCTCGGATGACAGAGCTTCTCACCCTATCTCTAAGGAAGAGCCCTGCCACCCGGCGAAGGGAACTCATTTGATCTTGATCGTGTCCTTTCGGTCAAAACCTAGAGCTCATGACCAGGGATGAGGATGGGTATATCGATCGACCGGTAAATTGAGAGCTTTGCCTTCCGGCTCAGGTACTTCTTCAACACAACAGATTGATACAGCGTCCGCATTACTGAAGACGCCGCACCGATCCACCTGTCGATCCCACAATCCACTCTACCCTTAGTCGTGAACAAGACTCCGAGGTACTTGAATTCCTCCACATGGGGCAAGATCTCCTCCCCAACTCTGAGATGGCACTCCACCCTTTCCCGGGCGAGAACTATGGACTCGGACTTGGAGGTGCTGATTCTCATCCAAAGTGGCTTCACACTCGACTGCGAACCCATCCAGTGAGAGCTGAAGATCAAATTGAGCTATTAGGACCACATCATCTGCAAAAAGCAGGGACTTAATCCTGCAGCCACCAAACCGGATTCCCTCAATGCCCTGACTGTTCCGAAAAAATTCTGTCCATAAAAGTTATGAACAGAATCGGTGACAAAGGGCAGCCTTGGCGGACTCCAACCCTAGCTGGAAACGGGTCCGACTTACTGCCGGCAATGCGGACCAAGCTCTGACACTGATTATACAGGGAGCGGACCGCCAGCGGACCTGCTGGCATGTCCTTATTTTGTCTATTGTTTTCAATGATGGATGAATGACTGCTGAACCTATTCATTTTAATCACATAAAGACTCAAGACAATATGATCATTCTAAGTGCTCTCTCGTCTATATACCCATTGTATCTCTCTCATGGTTACTTTAATGCAAAGCATTTAGTCCTAATCCCTCGTCCCCACTCCCCCCTGCCCTCATTTCATCTCTGTTTCCAAGATCTGCAACGTAAATAAAAAAGAAAGACAGAAAAAAGAAGAAGAAAAAAACGGCTAACCCAAGTGGCCGACCAAAAGGCTTTTATAAGGCATACAAATAGGCTGCAAATCGGATTAAGGCGGAGAGGCGGGAGCAGTTTCTCTTGAAAATCCATTTTGAGATAGAGTGGACATTGTATGTTCAATGACAGGCAGGGCATACACTTGTCTGGAAACATGTGACGATGACAAGCACGGAGAATGCCGCTAATCAACATGAAAGGGGAAGCTTGCGTCAATTGAAGGCCACCTCGGATGATGCGGCTTTCCATTGTCGCGCCGGAGAACATCCTAGATTTCTTTTTGATTGACTGATATTATCTGAGAAAAAGCTAGACATAAGAAAGGCAGGGATCAGCTGCGAAAACAGACCAACGGCGGAACATACAGTGGAACTCCGATTAACAGACACCCAATTGCGCCAACGCAGACCGAAGAAAAATAGGCTTTGGGGTACGAACCTTGTCTCAGTGAGCAATTATTTCAGCTAACCATTGTGTTCCTCGTAGCGCAGCCATTTTGTGTGTGTTAGTTGTGTGCTTTTGAATTTTTTTTTGCCTATTTACAGCATATTTGTAGTTATGCGAGCTAAATATCCAAAGAAAGTCAATCAATCAATCAATGTTTATTTATATAGCCCTAAATCACAAATGTCTCAAAGGACTGCACAAACCACTACGACATCCTCGGAAGAACCCTCATAAGGGCAAGGAAGTGATGGACAAGCAATGTGTGGTTTGAATCATTCTCGGCCACCTACTCAGTGGCCTAATGGTTTGAGTGTCTGCCCTGAGATCGGCAGGTTGTGAGTTCAAACCCCGGCTGAGTCATACCAAAGACTATGAAAATGGGACCCATTACCTCCCTGCTTGGCATCAAGAGTTGGGATTGGGGGTTAAATTACCAAAAATGATTCCCAGGCACGACACCGCTCCTACCCACTGCTCGCCTCACTTCCCAGGGGGTGATCAAGGGGATGGGTCAAATGCAGAGGACACATTTCACCACACCTGGTGTGTACACGTGTGACAATCATTGGTACTTTAACTTTAACTTAAGTGTCCACAGTCTTGTTGACATTGCCCCTTCTCCTTTCTTCCATAGCACGCTAAGATTAATTGACAAGGTAAAGTGCCCATCCATCCATTTCCTACCGCTTGTTCCTAAGTGGATTTAGTTAAATATATATATGTGTATATATGTATATGTGTATATATATATATATATATGTATATATATATATATATATATATATATAAATATATATATAGATATCTGGCAGTAATTGAATGACACCACAAAGCCAAACAGGACATAAACATCTTTCATTAAAAGGCATAAAAAGAAACAAAAATGTTTTCAATGTTTCGCTCAAAACTGTCAATCAACCAATACCAAACATAAAAAAAAAACACTGTATGTTCGATATTTTTGTTTAGGACTGCAGGTTATGGAGATTTTTTTTAAGTATGAATCCAAAATGACTTATGTCTTCTTTGTCTTTGATGATATTTCAAATTAAACGTCCCCAAATGTTCTATTTGACTGGGTAAAAAAAAGTATTTCATCCTCTACCCTTCTGAACCAAACAGATTACTTGTGGTATTTATCTATTTTTTTTTTTTTATCATTGTAGTGACCTGTTTATAAAAGTTGAGGAGTTTCTGCATTCAAACTGTGGGTGCACCACAGGGCTAGTGACTGTGTGGGTGCGTGTCGGCAGGGTGGCCGCGTACGAGGAGGAGAGTTCAGCTGGTTCTATTTTGTTTGTTGGATATACAGTGCAGTATAGCGCATAATATTGTGTTCAAGGTGTACTCATTTTAATGAAACGTATGGACTTTTGTTGAGACTGCAGCTCATTATTCATCTATTGGAGAAATTTGCTTCAATATACAAACTTTTCTATTTCGACTAGCTTGACCTGATTCAGTCGTTTCAGTACAAACTACAACTCAATTAAGTACAATATATCCAACCATCCATTTTCTACCGCTTATTCCCTTTGGGGTAGCGGGTGGCCTATCTCAGCTACAATCCGGCGGAAGGCGGCGTACACCCTGGACAAGTCTCCAATATAACATGTGTATAATTTAATAGGTTCAGATCTTTATCACAATTTTTTGACTGGATTTTCGTTTTTCTGCACCACCTCAGAATACCATGTACCGATAAACCTTAGTTGTGTATATTATAAAGTAAAACATAAAAAAATGCTCCTAAACCGCTGAACCTTGAATTTAAATGCAAAAAATCCTTACTTTTATTTATACAATTGACAACAGTGTCTGGTATTTCAAGTCAGAACATGATAATGTACATTATGTGGCCTACCGAGGATGTCGTAGTGGTTTGTGTTGTGGTTTGTGCAGCCCTTTGAGACACTAGTGATTTAGGGCTACATAAGTAAACATTAATTGATTGATTGATTTTCTATCGATTGTCTCTCTCGGTTTTAAAGTTTAAAAAGTACACACAAATATGCATTAGTTATCATTTCAATAACGGTTGCCAACAGTAACAATAGTATTAGAAGCTGTCAATACGGATAATTAATAAAGTTGAGGAGTTTCTGCTTTCAAACTGTGGGTGCACCACAGGGCTAGTGACTGTGTGGGCGTGTGTCGGCAGGGTGGCTGCATACGAGGACAAAAGTTCAGCTGGTTATTGTTTTGGCTTTTTAATTAAATAGATAGTTGATCCATCACCCGCTAGTTATGTTTGTTGGATATACAGTGCAAAATGTACACATTTTTAATAAACGTATGGACTTTTGTTGAGACTGCAGCCCATTATTCATCTTATGGAGAACGTTTGCTTCAATTTACAAACTTTTCTATTCATGAACCTTGTTTAAGAACCAATCAAGTTTGTATATTGAGGTTACACGGTGTGTTAAATCCAGGAAACAATCGATATGCATTAGGCCTATCATATTTATTCTGATTACACAAATGAGTTTGGCATGATGCAAACTTTATGTGGCACTCTGTGCCCGATAATCTCCAAATTAATGCCTAATCTTTACACATTGCTCACAAATTTTTGTTTTTGGAAAATGCATGAGCACTGAAAGTTTGTCAAACAGCTAAATACTTAAATTTTCAGTCAGCTGGTTCTCAAAAGTCACAAAGCAGAGGCAAATTGCCCCGGCACACACTCCCCACGGCGCTGGCTCAAGCGTTATGTGGGAGCTCTAAAAAGGCACACGACTTTAAATATCCATCTGTGATGAGCTTCAGCCCTGAGAACCACTGAGAATACAGGACGCTGCATGAGGGAAAACCCGGTGTATTCATCTGTAAAAGGAACTGTGCATTTTCAATGCATGCTGCTGCTGTGCACTTTTTTAAATAGCTTGCGCATCTTATTTTTACTGTGGTATGCAATGCAGCACAATTGGGTACATTTCTACAATTTTGATTAGCTTGACCTGATTCAGTGGTTTCAGTATGAACTACACCACAATGAAGTAGAATATCACGATGTGTATAATTGTGTAGTGGTGCATTGGTTCACAGAATCCATGGTTCGAATCAGTATTACCAATTTTTTGACAGGGTTTTCGGTTTTCTGCACCACCCCAGAATACCATGTACCTGTAAATCCCGGTTGTGTATATTATAAATATAGTGCCAACAAGTTTTTTTCTGTGATTTAGGGATAAACACCTTGCACGCCACCCTGAGAATACTGATTTTTAAGTTTATATGTAGACTGCAGGGGTCCGAGAATGATCTTATTGTACAGATAACCAATCTTTGGTAGCAATCATATATGTAAAAACACTGGTATCTGTGCCTTTTATATAATGTGCAGACACATTTTCAAAGTATATATATATATATATATATATATATATATATATAGAACTGTTTCATGAGGGGGTTCCCTCAATCATCAGGAGATTGTAAAATCTCCTGATGATTGCGGGAAGGCCTCATGAAACAGTTCTGTAGAGATGAAGTAGTCTTGTGATTTTTCCCACACTTACATATTGCGCTCTACCACGGTATCAAGCACTATTCTCTGGATAATCCAATCAAGACATATATATATATATATATATATACATATCCATCAATTTTCTACCGCTTATTCCCTATATATACATATATATATATATATATATATATATATATATACATATATATATATATATATATATATATATATGTATATGTGTATATATATATATATATATATATATATATATATATATATATATATATATATATATATATATATATGGTTTTTTTTATTGCTGCTTAAATTTATTTATTACATGCCTTTTACTGAATATGCACAAGCACTGTTTTTAATAGTACCTGATAATGCCTTTTATACTGTATTTTGCTTGTTTTATGTACTGTATGTGTTTGTATGTCGACTTGGATGTTGGAGTCTGCAATAATTATTTGATATAAAGTATAACATATAAAAATGCTACTAAACCTCTGACCCTTGAATTAAATGCAAAAATACTTTCCTTCATTGATACATTTGACAACTGTGTCTAGTATTTCAACTCAAAGCATGATAATGTTACTTTTCTATCGCTTGTCCTGTTTGGTTTTAAGTAAAAGAAAAAAATACACACAAATATGCATAAGTTATCATTTCAACACTGGCCTACAGTAATTATAGTGTTAGAAGCTGTCAATTCTGTTAATTATTTATCAAGAGCAATGAACATTTCTAGGATGCTACAATTCCTGGTATCCATGTTGGTGTCAACAACAACAGCTAGAGAAGTAGAGCACAATGTTTTTTCCTCCTGTGATTTCACTCAGCTTTTGGACAACAATTAACTATACAAATTGAACAAAAGCATATCACCTGACACATAGAAGTCATTCAGGAACAAGCCGTGAACAAAGTACTGGATTTACCCGAACAAGTGTTCCTTCTACTCATAATGACAGCATTTCACTTGAATTACAGCAATTTCCGCAAATGTTCTGCATTTAATTGGTTGGTTGGCCAAAGTTTATTAGGAACATGTGTACCGTTTCAATTTGTTACATCACATATTTAACGTATTTTGATTATCCTTTGCAACATGTCCAAAAAAAAAGAGTAAGAAGCAGCAAAGCTTATTTTGTCACGGCCCGGGCGCACGTCGTTGCGCATTCATGCGAGAGCGAGCAAGGCGCATGCCAGTCTGGCAGCAGCAAGCAGCTGCAATCAATGGCCTGCAATCAACACACCGAAAGCTGATGAGACCTGCCTTCATAAGCCGGCACAACCTGCTATCCCGGGCCAGAACGTAGTTTCCTGTTCACTACAGTAACCCGATACGTCAAGCTCTATGCGCACTCTTTGCTTTCTGTTTTCTCCCCCGTCATGTTCATCGTCTCGTGTCTTCCTTGTCGCCTCTCTGCAGCCTGACTTTGTTCCCACATCACGAGCTGTGTGTCTCGTCACCCCGCTTTCCCTTTGGTTCCCTGGCTGCATCTCTGATCTCTACCTCCCGCCCGGACACGGACTTTGACGCCTCTTTCCTATCCTCGAACTCACGTCTGCTCACGGCCCCCCCGAGCCAGCCCTGCCCCTCTTGGACTTCCGCCTCCCGCTCAATACTCACGGTAACACCCAACAGTTAATTCACAAACATAAATGCAAACCTATTTGGATTATTTCACACACTTCATTTGTGTTTATTAGATATTGTGTGTATATAATACTTAAACATGGAGTTAAACGACGTCCCTCCTGTCTGTGCCGTCTTCTTCCCCTGTACACCTACTACTGTTACTGTTCATGTCCATCCATCAATGTCCTTTTTTTTTTTTTTTTTTTTCTTTGTCATGAAAAAGGGACGTTTTTGTCATGAAAAAGGGAGGTTTTTGTGGTTGGTGCACCAATTGTAAGTGTATATTGTGTTTTTGAATGTTGATTTAATAAAAGAAAATATATACAAATATATATATATGTATGTATATATAGGGAAGGCGTGGTGCAGTGGGAGAGTGGTCGTGCGCAACCCGAGGGTCCCTGGTTCAAATCCCACCTAGTACCAACCTCGTCACGTCTGTTGTGTCCTGAGCAAGACACTTCACCCTTGCTCCTGATGGGTGCTGGTTGGCGCCTTGCATGGCAGCTCCCTCCATCAGTGTGTGAATGTGTGTGTGAATGGGTAAATGTGAAAGTAGTGTCAAAGCGCTTTGAGTACCTTGAAGGTAGAAAAGTGCTATACAAGTACAACCCATTTATTTATTAATATATATTTTTTATTTCTTAATTAAAATTAATAAAAAATTCTTCTGCGGCCCGGTGGTTGGGGACCACTGGGTTATATACACCATAGGTTTTAGTACATAGCGGCCTTAGGTTGTTGTTTTTTTTGTCCGACAACATCCGTCAGTTTCAACAGAGACATAAAAGAGAAAATATCAGCCATCAAAGAGCACGCAATTATAAGACGTAAGACGGCCCATTATCACCATGGTAGTTCTGCTAAAACTAGAACTCAAGTGCCTGCAGACAGTTACATAAGCTGTAATTATGCATGGCATTTCAAACACCTCACATTTCAGAAAATGGCAATGAATCACGTGCACAAAGAACAAACATTTCCCCCAGCTGTGCAGAACAGGGGGGACCGGAACATTTATTTTATTTTTTTTCTCCGTATTCCAAAGTTTCCAGATTCAGTTAAAACTGCCCGGCCCCGGCTGAAGCTTAGCAGGCCCCGGTTGACAATCATATGCTTTGTGGCGGCAAGAAGAGACCGAGCAGATGGTACCTGTTTTTTTTTTCCGCGGATGCTTTCTCTGAGTAAGGAACGCTCTGCTGAATGCCGAGCTCTGTGGGAGAGAAGGAGCAAATTGAAGCCCTCCTGCACTGTGCTCCTCGTCAGGCAAAGGACTATTGTCGTGGGTGCACTCCGATTCCGGCGTGACGGACCCGCTCTGCGCATCCGTTAATGTGCCGAGTTTTAGGAGGGGCAAGCAAGCCACGTGGGAATTTCATTACCTTACTCACTCACCCTTTCTGTCTCCCCCACTCTCGCTTGAACTTGTGTCTCTCGCCGAGTTGATGAGAGGTGATTCTGTTGCTTCCGCAAACAACCAGAGGAAAAACAGGACAACCCCAATTCAATTAAAGACTAATGATTTAGTGTTCCAGGTACTATGAGCTCTCACCCTGAAAGGAATTGGCTTTCGACGCTCAGACACTCTCAGAACAGCCTTGACGCACCTTTCTAAAGTACATCCAGAGTGACAACCAGTTTGACCACAGAAAAGAGAAAAAGAACTCTGAGTGCCTGATTTACTAAGGCCATGTGTACACTAAGTCGTTTAACCCCTTAAAGCATGGGTGTCAAACTCTGGTCCGCGGGCCAAATTTGGCCCGCCGTGTAATTTAATTTGGCCCTCGGGGCAATATCAAATTAACATTAGAGTTGGCCCGCCGGTATTATACAACATTCACCGCTAATACTCATACTTGCCAACCCTCCCGAATTTCACTGTTCCTCCCTAAAAACATTCTCCCGATTTCCACCCGGACAACAATATTGGGGGCGTGCCTTAAAGGCACTGCCTTTAGCGCCGTCTAACACTTGTCGACACTTCCGCTTTTCCTCCATTCAAACAGCGTGCTGGCCCAGTCACATAATATATGCGGCTTCTACACACAGATATGTGAATGCAAGGCATACTTGGTCAACAGCCATACAGGTCACACTGAGGGTGGCCGTAAAAACAACTTTAACACTGTTACGAATATGCGCCACACTGTGAACCCACACCAAAAAAGAATGACAAACACATTTCAGGAGAACATCCGCACCGTAACACAACAGAACAAATAGACAGAACCCCTTGCAGCAATAACTCTTCCGGGACGCTACAATACGAACCCCCCGCTACCAACAACCCCCCCATTTATTTTCAAATGTATTAGCCTGTGGAAAAAGTTAATGTTGATTTTTACCTTAGAAGGCTGCAAATAGAAAAGAGGCATTTATTTTTTTGATTAAAATTGTATTTAATATGCCTTTAATGTTTTTTTCGTTTGTTTTTGAAAGTTGATTTTGCACTATTAAGTTATATAAGCGTTGCTTGTTCCATATTCAGTCTTAAAGCAAATCAGCGTAGCAAACTGAGCAATAATTATTAATATTTTATTATTATTATTATTATTTGAAACTGGATTTTGCATGTCACTATAAAGTTATGTAAGCCTTGCTTGTTCAATATTCAAAGCAAAAGTTGTCCAGGTCCCTTTTAAAAGGTTAATTTGTTCAACCTTGGCCCGCGGATTTGTTCAGTTTAAAATTTTGGCCCGCTCTATATATGAGTTTGACACCCCTGCCTTAAACGAATAGTTATTCAGACACACTAAACCAGCGTTTAAAGTCCCCTTCCTCCGACACATTTTTGCACGGATAAGTGCGCCATGTATTTCGTGAATCTCCGGCACTTAGCTTTGTGTGGACTCATTGATTGTTTACAAACTGAGTTCGGAGAGTAAGTGACGTTAGAAAGAACGCGCCACAGCCAGCTTCATAATAAAGCGGTTTCGTAACTCGAAACTAACCACTGGAAATATGGAGGCGAGTCATCCAAACATGCCCGTGTTTCTCCTTACTTCTACATGTACAGATGCTTGCGGAAATCACACATTAAATGCCTACTGAAATGAGATTTTCTTATTTAAACGGGGATAGCAGGTCCATTCTATGTGTCATACTTGATCATTTCGCGATATTGCCATATTTTTGCTGAAAGGATTTAGTAGAGAACATCCACGATAAAGTTTGCAACTTTTGGTGCTGATAAAAAAAGCCTTGTCTTTACCGGAAGTCGCAGACGATGACGTCGCAAGGGTGGGGGCTCCTCACTAGGGGTGGGCAATAGCGCAAATTTGGGTATCGATACCGATCCGATCCGATACCGGCCAGTATCGCCGATACTGATACCGGAAGTGTCGTCATCTGATGGGGGCGGGGGGACTTCGGGGCATCGATACTTTTGAAAAACAAATTTGTACTTTTGCCTTTATTAATTGATTATGATAATAATACAACACAGGACAACGATTTAAGTAAAAAAATGAAATATGTATTACAAAAGTAATATCAATAGCAATAAAGTAATGCAAATAAGGTGCAAACAACTACTGAACCTGGCTTGTCGCCTCAAAACACACAAACACTTAAGGTAAATAACAAAACTGTAGTTATTGAACAAAGTTGTAAACATGAACACAAAACTGGCTCACCTGCACTGGCTTCCTGTGCACTTAAGATGTGACTTTAAGGTTTTACTACTTACGTATAAAATACTACACGGTCTAGCTCCAGCCTATCTTGCCGATTGTATTGTACCGTATGTCCGGGCAAGAAATCTGCGTTCAAAAGACTCCGGCTTATTAGTGATTCCTAGAGCCCAAAAAAAGTCTGCGGGCTATAGAGCGTTTTCCGTTCGGGCTCCAGTACTCTGGAATGCCCTCCCGGTAACAGTTCGAGATGCCACCTCAGTAGAAGCATTTAAGTCTCACCTTAAAACTCATTTGTATACTCTAGCCTTTAAATAGACCTCCTTTTTAGACCAGTTGATCTGCCGCTTCTTTTCTTTCTCCTATGTCCCCCCCTCCCTTGTGGAGGGGGTCCGGTCCGATGACCATGGATGAAGTACTGGCTGTCCAGAGTCGAGACCCAGGATGGACCGCTCGCCTGTATCGGTTGGGGACGTCTCTACGCTGCTGATCCGCTTGAGATGGTTTCCTGTGGACGGGACTCTCGCTGCTGTCTTGGATCCGCTTGAACTGAACTCTCGCGGCTGTGTTGGAGCCACTATGGATTGAACTTTCACAGTATCATGTTAGACCCGCTCGACATCCATTGCTTTCGGTCCCCTAGAGAGGGGGGGTTGCCCACATCTGAGGTCCTCTCCAAGGTTTCTCATAGTCAGCATTGTCACTGGCGTCCCACTGGATGTGAATTCTCTCTGCCCACTGGGTGTGAGTTTTCCTTGCCCTTTTGTGGGTTCTTCCGAGGATGTTGTAGTCGTAATGATTTGTGCAGTCCTTTGAGACATTTGTGATTTGGGGCTATATAAATAAACATTGATTGATTGATTGAAAACAAAAGAACCGAGGAATTCAAATAAAAAAGTAAAAATATCAATTACAATAAAGTAAGTAGTGCAAATAAGGTGAAAAAAAATACTGAACTTGGCTAGTCGCCTCACAACACACAAGAACTTAAGTAAAAAAGAAAACACTAGTTATTAAACAGTTGTAAAAATGAACACAAAACAAAAGAACTGAGAAATTCTTATCGTTATTTTAGTGCAATATAATACTTTACAGTTTACAACCAAGACATTAAGTCGCACTGGAAACGCACGCGTGTGTGTGTGCGTGTCCGAGTGAACCTCGGAGCGAATTATACTCATGTGTGTGCGCGAACGCACCAAGTGTCATGTTAATTGTATTTATTTTATTTTATTTTGGGTTGAAGATTAATTTTTAAAGTGTTTTTAAATCTCGTTCGCGACCCATCGCTAGGGAGGAGAGTGGAGTGGTAAGGAGCGCTGCGCTGCGCTCACATTTTCAGAGTTCATCCATTTTCTACCCCTTATTCCCTTGTGGGGTCGCGGGGGGCGCTGGCGCTTATCTCAGCTAGAATCGGGCGGAAGGCGGGGTACACCCTGGACAAGTCGCCCCCTCATCGCAGGGCCAACACAGATAGACAGACAACATTCACACTCACAGTATCGATACCATCACTGCAGTATCGATACGATACCGATACTCACCAAGTATCGATACGCCCAGCCCTACTCCTCACGTCCTCACATTGTTTATAATGGGAGCCACCAGCAGCAAGAGCTATTCGGACCGAGAAAACACCATTTCCCCATTAATTTGAGCGAGGATGAAAGATTTGTGGATGATGATATTGATAGCGAAGGACTACAAAAAAACAATCAAAATAAAATAAAGTTAAAAAAAAAAAAGGCGATTGCATTGGGACGGATTCAGATATTTTTAGACACATTTACTAGGATAATTTTGGGAAATCCCTTATCTTTCTTTTGTGTTGCTAGTGTTTTAGTGAGATTAAATAGTACCTGATAGTCGGAAGGGTGTGTCCAGGGGTGTGTTGAGGCCAGTCTCTGAGGGAAGTCGACGGCAGATACAAGGACAGCGCAAACTCCACAGATCTCCGGTAAGAGGCGACTTTATACCACAATTTTCCCACCGAGACCTTCCGGTTGACAAGTGGTCTGGGACCATGTTCGCTTGACCGCTGTGATCCATAGTAAAGCTTCACCTCCGGGAATTTTAAACAAGGAATCACCGTGTGTTTGTGTGGCTAAAGGCTCAAGCTTCCCAACTCCATCTTTCTACTTTGACTTCTCCATTATTAATTGAGCAAATTGCAAAAGATTCAGCAACACAGATGTCCAGAATACTGTTTAATTGCGCGATGAAAAGAGACGACTTTTAGCCGCAAATGGTGCTGCGCTAATATGTCCTGACAGTCAGTGGCGTCATGCATCATTACGTGACGTTTTCAACAAGAAACTCCGCGGGAAATTTAAAATTGCAATTTAATAAACTAAACCGGCCGCATTGGCATGTGTTGCAATGTTAATATTTCATCATTGATGTATAAACTATCAGACTGTGTGGTGGGTAGTAGTGGGTTTCAGCAGGCCTTTAATACCTTAAGACAAGGGTGCCCATTACGTCGATCGCGATCGACTGGTCGATCTCGGAGGGTGTGTCAGTCGATCTCAAGCCAGGCATTAAAAAATAGACATAAAAATGAGCAATCATCAATCATACCAAGACTTCACTTTCGTCAGTTGTTTGACATTCTCAGCACCCGAGGATCTTGTGAGATGACGCTGGCTGCTGCGAGCTCATATTTAAGAAAAAAATCACTAACAGGGCGGACGCAGAGAAACACATTTTATTTCTAGAGACTCCGTACCTACTGTCAAAACTCTAAAGACCGACTGCACAGTTCCTGTCTTCACCATAAAAGACCTGTTTCATCCTGCCTGTGCTAACAAAATAAGAGTCTCAGAAAGCTAGCGTGCACAAGCTAGCAAGCTACGGAGTTTGATGCCAATGTATTTCTCCCCCGCCCTCAGCGACCGCTTTCTCACTTGCTTGCCCACCCGCACACTCACTGACGTCACTCACCTGCTGCCAGACATTAAAGGGCCACACACATATGCTACTCTCATAACAAAGTGTTTAAAAACAAGTATGCAAGTTGGACAAATGAGATGCCAAATCCAACCACTTTCATGTGGTATTGGACAGAAAGGAGGACTTTTTTTTTCCTCCATTTGAAAATGCGGACGTTATCAGCACCACTGTCTAATTCCAATCAATGCAAGTCATCAGAATCAAATACACCAACTTATATTCTTGTCTCCATGAAAGAAAGGAATCTATGTGTGTTAAACATGCTTGTATTATCATTAAACACCATTAACTTGTTAACAAAAATGTCTCTTTCATAAATAAATAAATATAAATTATAAATAGGAATGAGGTAGATCTCCTCGACTTGGTCAATTGAAAAGTAGCTCGCCTGCAGAAAAAGTGTGAGCGCCCCTGCCTTAAGAGAAAGCAATTGCAGCTATTTGGGATACAACACTTCTCAGACGGCAAGAGAACTTTCCAACGTCCAGGTCATCTGTGATTCTACTTACCGAAAAACTTCATTCATTTGTCGAAGAAGAGACAACGAGAATGCGACTCCGGTGGATGTGATTAAAACAAGGTATCGTGTGCTTTGTAATACCAGGCCGTCGAGGGAAGACTAGGGAAAACGGTGAATGCTTTTGGACTGGCAAGGCAGACTGTATCAGTTATTGTCCGCCATGTATGTTGTGGACTCAACGTCGAGGTCCAGAGTATATAAAGTCACCAAAAATGAATGGACAATGAAGGTGAAGGCAAAAGAGTGAGGAGTTTCCTGACCAGATATCTAGATTCCTAGACTGATTGATGTAAAATGTTCTTTATCACAGTGTTTACGTGTCTACTAAAGATTCGATCAATATATGATGGCTCAGGTGTGATTCACTACAATAGGTCCCCACAGCACACTGGATTCCAGTTAATTGAAATACCACAACTCTGGATATTGTTCAGATAAGTTACATTTAAGAACTTGCACACAAAGCAACACTGGAGTTGACTATGACGTGCGCATTTTCCGCGCATGCGTACTATGGGGTCTTAAACGGTGACATGGTTGTGTGTGGACACGGATAAGGTTAGGTGGGATTTACCCTGGATAACCAATTGCCATATGCAAATTATAGCTGCGTTGCAATCACGTGACCTAGAGGCACATCCGGATGCTTCTGGGTTTCAGGTGATGGTCTCGTGCAGGAGTTGGCAACCCAAAATGTTGAAAGAGCCGTATTGGACCAACAATACACAAACAAATCTGGAGCCACAATAAATGAGAAGACTTATATAATGAAGGCAACAAATGATGTAAGTGTCTATATTAGCTATATTAGCCTACTATCAAAATGACTTTAAACTTCTTATATTAGGGGCAGCACAGTGGTAGAGGGGTTAGTGCGTCTGCCTCACAATACGAAGGTCCCGAGTAGTCCTGGGTTCAATCCCGGGCTCGGGATCTTTCTGTGTGGCATTTGCATGTTCTCCCCGTGACTGCGTGGGTTCCCTCCTGGTACTCCAGCTTCCTCCCACTTCCAAAGACATGCACCTGGGGATAGGTTGATTGGCAACACTAAATTGACCCTAGTGTGTGAATGTTGTCTATCTGTGTTGGCCCTGCGATGAGGTGGTGACTTGTCCAGGGTGTACACCGCCTTCCGCCCGATTGTAGCTGGGATAGGCACCAGCTCCCCCCGCGACCCCAAAGGGAATAAGCAGTAGAAAATGGATGGATGGACGTCCTCTATAAGTGTTATAATGAAGACAACACACAACGTAAGTGTCTATATTAGCTATATTCGCCTACTATCAAAATTACTTTAACAGTCTTATATAAGTGTTATAATGAAGGCAACACATGATGTAAGTGTCTATATTAGCCTACTATCAAAATGACTTTAAACGTCATACATAAGTGTTATAATGAAAGCAACACATGATGTAAGTGTCTGTATTAGCTATGTTAACCTACTATCGAAGTCTAACGCACATTTTTGTTGACAGAAATGTTGTATTTTAATATTTATTTTACACATTTTTGCAACATTGGAAATCATTAGTAAATCAGAGGCTTCTCAGAAGGTGAAATATAACTCCTGGAAATTACAAGCTCAGAATGGCCAAAAGGTAATAATGTGTGTTAAAAGAAACGGCAGGCTGTCTTCTTCGAATGGATTTATTCCAATCTTTGTAAGCTGGGTAAAGTTTGCTGTGGTCTGGGACAACATGGCACACAAACAACCATCAGAAATGCAGCCAATATTACATATAGATAATTAAATACACAGAAGAAATAAAACAATTAAAAATAGCTCCAATATACATACAAACGTGGCATAATGATGCAATATTTACATAAAGCCGGTCTATGTGTGCTATGGCTATGAGGTTTTTTTGTTTCTCACTTGTTTTTGTAAAGGGCACCATAAGTTGGCAGACCAGTCAGCGATCTGGTTCTGTCTCATTGTAATGTCTGTCTGCTCTTGAATGGGATGGTGCTGAAAATTGTATTTTCTGTATTTGTGATTCTGATTCTGTTTCTGGTTTTGGACTGACAAGAGAATGAGAAAAACGTAACTGAAAACATGGCCTGTGCAGCATTAAAAAGCGCAACGGAAAAAGTTGTACTCCAGCAATGAAGTAATCCTATTTCCAGCCTTCTGATGAATGATGCAATTCCAAACTAATCCGAAAACCGCCTCCATGAACAAATTGTGTTTGACATAAGAGATGCACCATAATCGGTTACAAAACGCAAACATTACGCTCAAATTCTGCTATCACGTCACATCAATGGCCTCCTCTGAGTGAATGGAAGCGTCCTGTGGTGAACTTTTGGGTGTCGTTCCACACACGCCAAAGATGCTCGAGTGGCAGCCTTTGAAAATCTGACACGCTATCAGGGAATTCAGGACCCGTTGCTACATCGACAAAATGTAAATAATGAATTCCGTCCTTCATCCGAATGTGATTTATTCAGCACCATATTGATTTATACAATTGTGGAGGCACCGAGGAGCAGACTGTGCCTGAACGTTGGTACAAGCCAAATATCAATCATTAAGCTTTTGCAAGAGTCGATGCTAATTGGCTGAAGTCGCCTTAGCTTAAAACCTGCAAAAGGTATTAACATCCAAGTACCATAAAGGTAAAGCCTCGCTGACAATGGCTTCACTTCAGTCACACATCCATCCATCCATCCATCTTCTTCCACTTATCCGAGGTCGGGTCGCGGGGGCAGCAGCCTAAGCAGGGAAGCCCAGACTTCCCTCTCCCCAGCCACTTCGTCTAGCTCCTCCCGGGGGATCCCGAGGCGTTCCCAGGCCAGCCGAGAGACATAGTCTTCCCAACATGTCCTGGGTCTTCCCCGTGGCCTCCTACCGGTTGGACGTGCCTTAACACCTCCCTTGGGAGGCGTTCGGGTGGCATCCTGACCAGATGCCCGAACCACCTCATCTGGCTCCTCTCGATGTGGAGGAGTAGCAGCTTTACTTTAAGTTCTTCCCGGATGACAGAGCTTCTCACCCTATCTCTAAGGGAGAGCCCCGCCACCCGGCGGAGGAAACTCATTTTGGCCGCTTGTACCCGTGATCTTATCCTTTCGGTCATGACCCAAAACTTATGACCATAGGTGAGGATGGGAACGTAGATCAACCGGTAAATTGAGAGCTTTGCCTTCCGGCTCAGCTCCTTCTTCACCACAAGGGATCGGTACAACGTCCACATTACTGAAGACGCCGCATTGTACTCTCACGATCCACTCTTCCTCCACTCGTGAACAAGACTCCTAGGTACTTGAACTCCTCCACTTGGGGCAGGGTCTCCTCCCCAACCCGGAGATGGCACTCCACCCTTTTCCGGGAGAGAAGCATGGACTCGGACTTGGAGGTGCTGATTCTCATTCCGGTCGCTTCACACTCGGCTGCGAACCGATCCAGTGAGAGCTGAAGATCCCGGCCAGATGAAGCCCTCAGGACCACATCATCTGCAAAAAGCAGAGACCTGAACCCACGGCCACCAAACCGGAACCCCTCAACCCCTTGACTGCGCCTAGAAATTCTGTCCATAAAAGTTATAAACAGAATCGGTGACAAAGGACAGCCTTGGCGGACTCCAACCCTCACTGGAAACGTGTCAGACTTACTGCCGGCAATGCGGACCAAGCTGTGGCACTGATCGTACAGGGAGCGGACCGCCACAATAAGACAGTCCGGTACCCCATACTCTCTGAGCACTCCCCACAGGACTTCCCGAGGGACACGGTTGAATACCTTCTCCAAGTCCACAAAGCTCATGTAGACTGGTTGGGCAAACTCCCATGCACCCTCAAGAACCCTGCCGAGAGTATAGAGCTGGTCCACAGTTACACGACCAAGACGAAAACCACACTGTTCCTCCTGAATCCGAGGTCCGACTATCCGGCGTAGGCTCCTCTCCAGTACACCTGAATAAACCTTACCGGGAAGGCTTCAGTCACACACATGGATTTTAATTGATTATACCTCCGCCATTACTGTTTAATCCAACATCGGCGAGCTTGGGGAAAAAAAAAAACACGTTTGGCAAGCGAAAAAGGTTTTTTCCACACATCTTCGTCCGTGCACGGCGTTTGTTTTGCTGGTCCTTATTCTCCAGGAGCCCATCTGAGATCAATCACCTGGCCAAGCATGATGGAGGGGCCTGTCAAGCCTCACTGTTGTGGCCTTGATTCACTAAAACAAATAAAACAGGCGGGCGGCCTTACAGAGCGGTTCGACTCGGGCAAAAAAAAGAAGACGAGAGAACCCACACCAAATATTTTTCAACGAGAGGGATGAAGAATGAAGGTCTGCGACTGTCTAAAAGGTATGGCGCGAAGAAAAATGACACGGGCAGAAAATTAATATAAAGTGCAACCCAAGCTTAGCAAGTAAAAGTATCAAAGGTATCATGGCACTGCTAAGAAACTTCAAATATGGAGGACCCCCATAGTTGTTTTTTACCTAAAAGGGAACTGCATTTTTTGGGGGGTTGTTCACAATCACTAATAAAGACAGGACGGCGGATGTATTTATTTTTTTGGAGCCCCTAAAGCAGGTGGTCTCAAACATGCGGCCCGCGAGACGTTATTTTGCGGCCCGCACTTTGATATGACAATTTAATGTATGTGAGTCCCGCAAGTTTAATATGAACTGAACTTGACAAAGTCATACTTCCCAACGTTCCCAATTTTCACGGGAGTCCTCTTAATACCAGGGTATCCATGCTCTGGTAATCCCTGCCGATTTTTACCCAATCAACAATACTCAGGGGGTGCCGCAATGCCACTGTTTTTAACGCCCTCTGAATCCTGTACAGACAGCGCCCAAGCCTATTTGATTGTTACATTTTGCTGAGCAGTACACGTGTGATGTTGCAAGACATATTTGGTCAACAGCTACACAAGTCACACTGAGGGTGGCCGTAAAAAAAACTTTAACACTGTTACAAATACGTGCCATACTGTGAACCCACACCAAACAAGAATGACAAAAAAAATTCAGGAGAAAATCCGCACCGTAATACAACATAAACTCAACAGAACAAATACCCAGAATCCCATGCATCTGTGACTCTTCCGGGCTACAATACACACACCCACGCTACCACCAACCCCACAGGCCCCCACCCTCCCTACTTGCGTCGGTTGAGGTTGTGTATATTGTAGCCCGGGAGAGTTTGGGCTGCAAGGTGCTTTGGGTATTTATTCTCTTGTGTTTAGGTTGTTGTGCGGAAATTCTCCCAAAAAGGGTTTGTCATTCTTGTTTGGTGCGGGTTCAAAGTGTGGCGCATATTTGTAACAGTGTTAAAGTTGTTTGTACGACCACTCGTATAAAATAGGAATAATAAACAATACTAACTAATGAACTAAGGAAATGAAGTGTGACAAAACTCAAGAGTGTGTATGGTGTAAGACTATGTGTAGAATTTAACTGAAGTGTGTGTTACTAAACTGTTGAACGAGATATGAGAAACGAGGCAGTCCATGGGGCAGGCAGGTGATCGAGAAAGAGAGAGAGGTGTCAGAAACAGGGGCAAGCGAGGAGTCGAGGAACGAGGTAGGCAGTCGAGATCCAGGGCAACGAAAGGAAAACACTGCTGAAACACGGGCAATCATGGGGGAACGTCTTAGTTGGAAATACAGCCGAATTAACTCCTAAACTTGCATTTTCACACACACCTGCGAACACGCGGACGCATTCAAAGCTTTTTCGTGCTCACGTGATACGTACAGTATGTCATGCGCACGCAAAATTTTCTCGTGCGCACAAGATACGTTTGCGTGCGCACGAGATACATATCTAAAAAAAAAAAAAAAAAAAAAAATTTGCCACCCCAAAAAAATGTTGCCCACATTTTAAATATTAAAAAAACGTAAATAAATGCCAGTGGGAGCTCCACTATTTCGCCCATAAAATCCAATAAATAAGCATTCAAAAATCGCCAACAATACCACATTTATATTTCGCGACTTGAATATTAACCAAGTATCAGTGGCCCACTCAGCGGCCTAGTGGTTAGAGCAGTGGTTCTTAACCTGGGTTCGTTCGAACCCTAGGGGTTCGGTGAGTCAGCATCAGGGGTTCGGCGGAGGTCAAAACACACCCGACTCATCGTGTCAATAAAAACTTCTCCCTATCGGCATATTATGGATACGGCAACAGCAGAAGTCACACTGATTTGCAGGTGTGTAATTTGTTGTGAGTTCATGCACTGTGTTGGTTTTGTTCTTTGAACAAGGTGATGTTCATGCACGGTTCATTTTTTGCACCAGTAATAAAACATGGTAAGACTTTAGTATGGGGAACATATTCACCATTAATTACTTGCTTATTAACATGCAAATTAGTAACATATTGGCTCTTAACTAGTCGTTATTAAGTACTTTTAATGCCTTATTCCGCATGGCCTGATTATAACCCTAACGCTCTAACCCAGGGGTCGGGAACCTTTTTGGCTGAGAGAGCCATGGAAGCCAAATATTTTAAAATGTATTTCCGTGAGAGCCATATAATATATTTTTTTTAATACTGAATACAACTGAATTTGTGCATTTTTATGTACAGTAAAACCAACATTAGGGTGAAGTGAAGTGAATTATATTTATATAGCGCTTTTCTCAAGTGACTCAAAGTGCTTTACATAGTGAAACCCAATATCTAAGTTACATTTAAACCAGTGTGGGTGGCACTGGGAGCAGGTGGGTAAAGTGTCTTGCCCAAGGACACAACGGCAGTAACTAGGATGGCACAAGCGGGAATCGAACCTGCAACCCTCAAGTTGCTGACACGGCCACTCTACCAACCGAGCTATGCCGGGTGTAACACGTCTGTTATTCTTTTGAATAACATTTTTATTCTGCAGCTAACTAATAATGAATAAAATACTTCTGACCATTCTTGACTTTTTGAACGGGTGCGGTAGAAAACGGATGAATGGATAAAAATGCATGAGAATTTTTTTATATTTTGAATGTTATTTTTAACACTGATTACCAATGGAATTGTTCATTACTTATTGTGTTAAGCAATGTCAGCTAAGATTTATCTGAGAGTCAGATGCGGTCATCAAAAGAGCCACATCTGGCCCTAGAGCCATAGGTTCCCTACCCCTGCTCTAACCCTAACCCTAACCAAATAACTCCAAAATAAGTCCTTGTGACTTTGAAAATGTTCCCTTAGTGTGGGTGTCGGCATGCGGCTCTTTAGCGCCGCCCTAGGGGCTCTCTGGTGCTTTTTCAAAAATGTATGAAAAATGGAAAAAAATGGAGGGAAAAAAAGATTGTTTTTGTTTTAATATGGTTTCTGTAGGAGGACAAACATGACACAAACATCCCTAATTGCTATTAAGCACACTATTTACATTAAACATGCTTCACTAATTCGAGTATTTGTCAAGCGCCGTTTTGTCCTACTAATTTCGGCGGTCCTTGAACGCACCGTTGTTTGTTTACATTAATAACTTTCTCCGACTTTCTAAGACGTGATTTATGCCACTTCTTTCTTTTTTCATTTTGTCCACCAAACTTTTAACGTTGTGCATGATACACAAAGGCGACTTTTGTTGATGTTATTGACTTGTGTGGAGTGTTAATCAGACATATTTGGTTACTGCATGACTGTAAGCTAATCGATGCTAACATGCTATTTAGTTTAGCTATATGTACATATTGCATCATTATGCCTCATTTGTAGCTATATTTGAGCTCATTTAGTTTCCTTTAAGTCCTCTTAATTCAATTTAAATCTCATGACACACCATCTGCATGTAATATGGCTTTTAATTTTTTTCGGCTCCAGATGGATTTGTTTTTGTATTTTTGGTCCAATATGGCTCTTTCAACATTTTGGGTTGCCAACCCCTGCCCTAGTGTCAAAAAACCTTTAAATTAAGTATGTGTTACTTAGAATATGTTCTCCATACTAAAGTGTACCAAAAACACATATATTTGTCTTGAATTAAAACATTTTTTTAAAAATCACTAAATTTTTCGATAAGTAGGGTTCAATGAATGCGCATATGAAACAAATGGGATTCGGTACCGCCAACAAGTTGAAGAACCACTTGGTTAGAGTGTCCGCTCTGAGATCGGTAGGTTGTGAGTTCAAACCCCGGCCGAGTCATACCAAAGACTATAAAAATGGGACTCATAACCTCCTTGCTTGACACTCAGCGTCAAGGGTTGGAATTGGGGATTGAATCACAAAAAATTATTTCCGGGCGCGGCCACCGCTGCTGCTCACTGCTCCCCTCAACTCCCAGGGGGTGATCAAGAGTGATGGGTCAAATGCAGTAGGACACATTTCACCACACCTAGTGTGTGTGTGACAATCATTGGTACTTTAACTTAATGTGATCACTTCCGTGTCTCTATGTTTACATCATCAAGTGGTCTGCTGCTGCTTATTGTAGATCATAAATAATGCCTCTCACCTGGAAAGTAGAAGGCCGAGGATGTAATCCGACAAGTTGGGACACTTTGACAGACATTTAGGACCTGGAACTGGCGAGAAAGACGCGGAAAGGGCTCGGTCGACCCTGCACCCTCACCCTGTTTCTTCGCGAGGATTATGAGTCATTTTTTATTTATATCAGGGGTGTCAAACCTACGGCTCGAGGGCCGGATCGGGCCCGCAAATAGGTTTTATCCAGCCGGTGGGATGAGTTTGCTAAGTATAAAAATCAACCTGATTTTTTTAAATGAAAGAAACTGCTGTTCCAAATGTGTCCAGTGGATGTCGCGATAGCAATTAGTTGTATCTTTGTAGATGATGCCACATATGTACAAAATAAACCACAAGATGTTAGTACATCAGTCGAGGAAAATGATCAAACTACATTAATAACATATTGCAATTTGATTTTGACTGATGTTGACTGATGAACATTATCACATAATTTATTTATAAAATATAAATAACAACATATAAAGTATACAGACTATTAAGTGAAGTGAATTAAATTTATATATCGCTTTTTCTGTAGTGACTCAAAGCGCTTTACATAGTGAAACCCAATATCTAATTTTTACATCTAAACCAGTGCGGGTGGCACTGGGAGCAGGTGGGTAAAGTGTCTTGCCCAGGGACACTACGGCAGTGACTAGGATGGCTGAAGCGGGGATCGAACCTGCAACCCTCACGTTGCTGGCACGGCCACTCTACCAACCGAGCTATACCGCAACATGTAAGTGTAAAAAAACTCTAACAACATTATGATTTGTACATTTGCAGAATGTGCTTGTTCTTATTTTAAACAAAGAAAACAATCCGAAGTTGCCTTTATTTTTAAATTATCGTGCTGTGATTTTACCAGTCCGGCCCATTTGGGAGTGGATTTTTGTCCATGTGACCCCCCCATCTAAAATGAGTTTGACACCCCTGGTCAATATGAATATTCTAGCAGTCGGTATCCTAATGACAGCAGACATTGTACAGTAAGAGGTGTTTTATTATGTTTGTTGGCTCTTATAAAGTCTGCAGTGAGTAATAATCAGTAATGAAGAAAAAAAAAAAAGCAAACGTTGTGATTCTTTTAGCTTAACATAATCAAAATACGTAAATATTATTATAATATGGCTGTTACCACATTACATATATACTTACATCATCTAAATAAAACCTTATAGAGGTGTTTGGATGTTGTTTAAGGGGCTCTATAGGCAGAATTTAACAGCTCCCATTGGCTCCGTTGTAAGCAGACTTTTCATCGCATTTATGTAATATTTAGAATCCCTTAAAAAAAGGTGTCATCATAATGATCGTGAAAGATAGGCAAAATTCCAAAAACAGTGCAGCTCCCCTTTAAAGATTCGATTGGACTTTAGTGAACTGTAAAAAAGTAGTCAGTGAGCAACATTTTGAATCATGAGTCTAGTAGTGTGTGAATGTGAGTGTGAATGTTGTCTGTCTATCTGTGTTGGCCCTGCGATGAGGTGGCGACATGTCAAGGGTGTACACCGCCTTCCGCCCCAATGCAGCTAAGATAGGCTCCAGCGACCCCCGCGACCCTGAACGGGACAAGCGGTAGAAAATGGATGGATTGATAATTACGATATGATATACAAACCCCGTTTCCATATGAGTTGGGAAATTGTGTCAGATGTAAATATAAACGGAATACAATGATTTGCAAATCTTTTTCAACCCATATTCAATTGAATGCACTACAAAGACAAGATATTTGATGTTCGAACTCATTAACTTTTTTTTTTGTTTTGCAAATAATAAACTTAGAATTTCAAGACTGCAACATGTGACAAAGTAGTTGGGAAAGGGCATGTTCACCACTGTGTTACATCACCTTTTCTTTTAACAACACTCAATAAACGTTTGGGAACTGAGGAAACTAATTGTTGAAGCTTTGAAAGTGGAATTCTTTCCCATTCTCCGGGGTCTCCGCTGTCATATTTTACGCTTCATAATGCGCCACACATTGAACATCAAATATGTTGTCTTCGTAGGATATTCAACAGAATATGGGTTGAAAATGACTTAAAAATCATTGTATTCCGTTTATATCTACATCTAACACAATTTCCCAACTCATATGAAAACAGGGTTTGTAATTGGACATAAAAGGTCTTACAATTATTTGCTGGACCGTTTTAGGCCTTGATGGTTTCCACAAGTTTCTGCAATGTCACATTTATATCTGCACAGAGTTGCATAAATTGCTCGCCTAGATCTTGTATTGATGCGATTCAGACCACTCTGCAAAATTTTCCAGAAAACTCTTACACTTCATATATTTTTGGACAGTTCTTCAATAGTGTTCTTCATCTGATTTATCAAAGTGCTGACGCTGGTGTCGTATTCGAGAAGGCATGGACAGGGGCTGTGTGGTCGCACGGCTTTGTTTATATCATCTGATGCAATTACACGCATGCACGGGACAGTTTTTATGGCAGAAATACGTCACATTGTCTAGACTTACTTACGTGTTCTGGCAAACTGCCTTTTCCCTCGACATCAGCAGGGAACAAAAGGTGCAGCTAATTTTCGAGACAATGCATTTAAAGTGCCGGACTGTAAGGGGCGCTTGGAGCTCTCTCACCGTGACCAAATTCCATCTTTGCCAATAAGGTGTCAGTGCAAGACCAGGCGCCAAATGACCCTTGATTGGTTGGCAGGATTTACCTTCGCAAAGTAGTGCATTCATTGACACTCTGAAAACACAAAGTCTAAGGCTCTTGTTGACTTTGATTTGACTATTACTTCATGTACAGCCTTATTTGGCTCCATGGTGGGTTATTTAGAGTCTGACTTCTGAGTCAACAATGTCTTAAATCCAGTAATTGGCAGTGAGGTTCACACCAGGTGAGACACTGATGGCTTAGATTTTTTTTTAGAACATTAAACTAATCTCTAATCAATTGTACCTTGATAAAAGTTTCTCGTGCAAAGGCTTACAAGAAAAGCAGTTAACTTGCATAATAATTAGGGTCGCGAATCTTTGGGTGTCCCACGATTCGATTCAATATCGGTTCTTGGGGTCGCGATTCGATAATATATCATTTTTTTGATTCAACGCGATTCTCGATTCAAAAACGATATTCTTCCGATTCAAAACCATTCTGTATTCATTCAATACATAGGATTTCAGCAGGATCTACTCCAGTCTGCTGACATGCTAGCAGAGTAGTATTTTTTTTTTAAAAAGCTTTTATAATTGTAAAGGACAATGTTTTATCAACTGATTGCAATAATGTAAATTTGTTTTAACTATTAAATGAACCAAAAATATGACTATTTTATCTTTGTGAAAACATTGGACACAGAGATGTGATGCAAGTGTAAGCCACTTTGTTCTTTTTTTTAATGTTTTATAAATGTCTAATGATAATGTCAATGAGGGATTTTTAATCACTGCTATGTTGAAATTATAACTAATATTGATACTGTTGTTGATAAGATTCATTTTTGTTTCACTACTTTTGGTTTGTTCTGTGTGGTGTTTGTGTCTTCTCTCAATTGCTCTGTTTATTGCAGTTCTGAATGTTGCTGGGTCATGTTTGGTTTTGGAATTGGATTGCATTGTTATGGTATTGCTGTGTATTGGTTAGTTGGATTAATAAAATAAAAAATAAAAAGTAAAAAAAATAAAAAAATTGATAAAAAAAAAAAAAAGAATCGATTCTGAATCGCACAACGTATTCGAATCGATTTTTTCCCACACCCCTAATAATAACAGTATCAAATAAATATGATTTACTTTAATAAAATGTGAAACTATTTTCGGTCAAGCTTTTTATTTCCATCTGTTGTAAATGCACTCAATCTTTTCCAGGAAAACATACTTTTATTATGAATAGGATCACCTTCCGATTAGTAGTTTTTGAGCTTGGATATGTAATCCTCCATCTTGGCAGCCAGATGAATTCATTCATTCAGTGGAGTATAACAACAATCTTTATTGAACCTGACTTATTGCTTGAATAAAAAAAATTAATAAAAAGCTGTTTTTATCTCCGAAAAGAGTCAGTAGCAACAAGCACCTGTTCATGGTGACTCACAGTACTACTACTAATACTTCTTTCTATAGAATGTTTTTTTTCCTGTAGTTTATAGTCTGATTGGCAAGAATAATTACATCACACTAAATATATATATATATATATATATATATATATATATATATATACATATGTATATATATATATATATATATATATATATATATATATATATACATACATATATATATATATATATATATATATATATATATACATATATATATATATATATATATACATACATATATATATATATATATATATATATATATATATATATATATATATATATATATATATATATATATATATATATATATATATATATATATATATGCAGCATCCTGCGCGACCCCGTAAGGGACAAGCGGTAGAAAATGTTTTAGAATAATTAGCGCATGCTTACTTTTACCGCATGCCTTTGGTAAGCGCAGGAGTGAGAAGAGGTTTTAAGTTAATTAGCGCCACTTATTTCTTTTTTCATTTTGTCCACCAAACTTTTAACGTTGTGCATGATACACAAAGGTGAGTTTTGTTGATGTTATTGACTTGTGTGGAGTGTGCTAATCAGACATATTTGGTTACTGCATGACTGCAAGCTAATTGATGCTAACATGCTATTTAGTTTAGCTATATGTACATATTGCATCATTATGCCTCATTTGTAGCTATATTTGAGCTCATTTAGTTTCCTTTAAGTCCTCTTAATTCAATTTATATCTCATGACACACCATCTGCATGTAATATGGCTTTTAATTTTTTTCGGCTCCAGATAGATTTGTATATATATATATATATATATATATATATATATATATATATATATATATATATATATATATATATATACCGTATTTCCTTGAATTGCCGCCGGGGCCCTAATTATTTGAAAACCTCTTCTCACTCCGGCACTTACCAAAGGCATGCAGTAAAAATTTGAGTGTGATGTAATCTTGGACCTTAAAACCTACTGAATAGCTCTTAATCTTTTTCCCTTTATGCGATTTCAAACTGCCGTTATTGAAATCAGCCTCCTCCATTTTGAAAATGATGACAGGGGAAGTGTCACTCGTGATGTCACGAGTTTGACCAGGCGGTAATTCAAGGCAGGCGCATACTATATATATATATATATATATATATATATATATATATATATATATATATATATATATATATATATATATATATATATATATATATATATATATATATATATATATATATATATATATATATATATATATATATATATATATATATATATATATATATATATATATATATATATATATATATATATATATATATATATATATAAAATAGTGATTTTTACATAAGAAAATAAAGTCATAACAGTTGAATGGACAAATATTTATATATTTATTTGATGGTATTATTTTGGGTTTTTTTTTTTCAAGAAGCTCAGCCTCAGCTGCCACATATGACTCCTCCTGGTTTAATCATACTAAAACTGAAACATATTTATGATGAAAATTTTCACTTAAAACCAAATAATACTAAAACTGGGGTGCAAAACAACATAGGTACCACTATATCTCTATATTTCTTCCGTGTTTATGTTGCTGTTATAATATGTGTGTACTATATCATAATCTTACAAACATCCTCTAAAATGATGGGAATGAGCAATGCTCAGCACCATTCGACACAACGGCATTTTCAGTCGAGCGTTCACAACACCGTATGGTTCTTTTCCTCAACATAACATAACCCGGGGAGGGCATTATGCAGCTCTGTCAGCAGTTCACCTTCCAGTTGCACTTCAAAGAAACATCTCGGGCCAAGCAGCATGGAGGTGAACTCCCCTAGAGGGCCCAGTGCAGAACCAAAGCAGTGCATTAAGCGCAGTCTTTAAGCTCACACATCCAAACACTTTCTGTGGGTCTAAGCTATATTGTATATCCCAGTTTTTTTCAACCACTGTGCCGCGGCACACTAGTGTGCCGTGAGATGCAGTCTTGTGTGCCGTGGGAGATGATCTAATTTCACCTATTTGGGTAATGAAAGTTTGCAAATGATGTGTTGTTGTTGAGTGTCGGTGCTGTCTAAAGATCGGCAGAGTAACCGTGTAATACTCTTCCATATCAGTAGGTGGCGGCAGGTAGCTAATTGTTTTGTAGATGTCGGAATTTTTAGTAATTTTTCCTGATTAAGAATAATTTTAGAATTTTGATGACATGTTTTGAATAGGTGAAAATCCACTTTGAAATAAGATTTAAATTTGATTCTACAGATTTTCTAGATTTGCCAGAATAATCTTTTTGAAATTTAATCATAATACGTTTGAAGAAATATTTCATAATTATTCTTCGTCGAAAAAACAGAAGCTAAAATGAATAATTTAATTAAAATGTATTTATTATTATTTACAATTAAAAAAAAATACTTGAACATTAATTTAAAATGTCAGGAAAGAAGAGGAAGGAATTTAAAAGGTAAAAAGGTATATGTGTTTAAAAATCCTAAAAACCTTTTTAATTTTTAATGTTTTTGTCTAAAATTGTCTTTCTGGAATTTATAAAAAGCAAAGTAAAAAAATAAATGAATTTATTCAAACAAGTGAAGACCGAGTCTTTAAAATCATTTCTTGGATTTTCAAATTCTCTTTGAGTTTTGTCTCTCTTAGAATTAAAAATGTCGAGCAAAAAGAGACCACCCTGCTAGTAAATAAATAAAATTTAAAAAATAGAGGCAGCTCACTGGTAAGTGCTGCTATTTGAGCTATTTTTAGAACAGGCCAGCGGGCGACTCATCTGGTCCTTACGGGCTACCTGATGCCCGCGGGCACTGCGTTGGTGACCCCTGATGTAAACAAACTACGGTGAGTTCAAGGACCGCCAAAATTAGTAGGACAAAACGGCGCTCGCCAAATACTCGAATCAGTGAAGCATGTTTAATACAAACAGTGTGCTTTATAGCAATTAGGGAGGTTTGTGTCATGTTTGTCCTCCTACAGAAACCATATTAAACCCTCATCTTTTTCCATTTTTCATACATTTTAGAAATAAAGGGCTAAAGTAATGCATTTGTATTCACTCACATGTGCACCAGCCTTCCATCCATCCATTTTTTACCGCTTATTCCCTTTGGGGTGGCGGGGGGCGCTGGCGCCTACCTCAGCTACAATCGGGCGGAAGGCGGGGTACACCCTGGACAAGTCGCTACCTCATAGCAGGGCCTGCACCAGCCTTGTTTCAGCGAAAACAAAAAAGATGATATACCAAAGAGGAAAAGGGGGAATGACGACAATAAAACAACAAAAGGAACCTTATCGCCGAAGCCAGTACTTATATTAATTTTTTTTTAATTTACCGACAACTGATGTGAGATGTTGCCGAACACGTCATCTGTACATGTTTTATCATGGAAATGTTGGCAGCAGTTGCTAGTGCACTGCCGAGGCAAACGCATAACGACGCACGCGCTGGCACATGCAGACACTTTGTCCTCACAATGTTATTGCATAGCCAAACATAAAATTCAATTGAGTACGTGTGCATTTGCACTGTGTATGTAATGCATTGTTGGTGCGTGTCGTTTGTCTGCAAAGCAATAAAGTGTGTTCATCAGGAAATAATTTTCAGCTCAGCAGTGACAGTTCATACTGAATGAAGTCATAGGAGTGTAGGGTTGTACGGTATACCGGTGTTAATATAGTAACACGATACTAATACATTTTTTTCGGTACTATACCACCTCTGAAAAATACCAGTCCCCAACACCCGCACGTTTTGTCATTGCTGGTTTACGTGTTATAATACGCCGCCCGGATCATACACTGTAAAAAAAAAATATGTAAAATAAACGGTCATTTAAAATTAAAGTAAAACATTGTAAACCAAATAATAATCAAATACATTATATTTACAGAAATTTTCATTAAACGTTTTGCGGAGAAATATCGTAATTTTACAGATTTTTAAAAAATTATTAAGATTAACCGCCTTTAATAAAGTGACGATGCAAACAGTTCTGCAGAAAAATACCTTTATTTTACAGAGTTTTTGGCTATATAAGTAAACATTGATTGATTGATTGATACTAATACATTTTTTACGGTACTATACCACCTCTGAAAAATACCAGTCCCCCACATCCCCACGTTGTGTCATTGCTGGTTTACTTGTTATGATCCGCCGCCCGGATCATACACTGTAAAAAAAAATTATGTAAAATAAACGGTCATTTAAATTTAAAGTACAATATTGTAAACCAAATAATGATCAAATACATTATATTTACAGACATTTTCATTAAATGTTTTGCAGCGAAATATCGTAATTTTACAGATTTTTACAAAATTATTAAGATTAACTGCCTTTAATAAAGTCACGATGCAAACAGTTCTGCAGAAAAATACCTTTATTTTACAGAGTTTTTGGCTATATAAGTAAACATTGATTGATTGATTGATACTAATACATTTTTTACGGTACTATACCACCTCTGAAAAATACCAGTCCCCCCCCACGTTGTGTCATTGCTGGTTTACGTGTTATGATCCGCCACCCGGATCATACACTGTAAAAAAAAAAATTATGTAAAATAAACGGTCATTTAAAATTAAAGTAAAATATTGTAAACCAAATAATGATCGAAAATATTATATTTACAGACATTTTCATTAAACGTTTTGCGGCAAAATATCGTAATTTTACAGATTTTTACTAAACTATTAAGATTAACCGCCTTTAATAAGGTGACGATGCAAACAGTTCTGCAGAAAAATACCTTTTTTTTACAGAGTTTTTCCAAATTATTACGATCAACCAACTTTAATGAAGTGACAATGCTGGCAGTTCCACAGAAAAATACCATTTTTTTACAGTTTTTTTTCTGTATTGTTAGGATCAGGGGTCTCACATTCGCCTTACCGGGGGGCCACTGGATGCAAGAATCTGGTGCAAAGTGGGTTCACTTTCCATGAATGGCTATCCCGCCCTAACAACATACTTACCGATCCTAATTACCCTCTCGTAGGAAAGACTCGATGTTTGCTCGGGGGAATACATCTCGGTCCTACCGTGACAGGGCTTCTTCACCCTTTGCGTTCGCTCATTTACCGAATCACCAGCGTGCCGACTTGGGCGCGTGATGTGTTCGGCTTTGGCACACACATGATAGTGACTGCAAGACATACTTGGCCAACAGCCACACTGGTCACACTGAGGGTAGCCGTACAAACAACTTTAACACTGTTACAAATAAGCGCCGCACTGTGAACCCACATCAAACAAGAATGCTAAACACATTTCAGGAGAACATAAACACAACATAACAAAATACCCACAATCCCATGCAGCGCTGACTCTTCCGGGCTACACCCCCGCTACCACCCAACCCTGCACCCCCCCCCCCCCCCCCCCCCCCATCACCGCCCCCCTCCGTGCATATTGTAGCACATGGAATTCTGGGTATTGTTTCTGTTGTGTTAATGTTGTGTTACGGTGAAGATGTTCTCCTGAAATGTGTTTGTCATTCTTGTTTGATGTGGGTTCACAGTGTGGCGCATATTTGTAACAGTGTTAAAGTTGTTCGTACGGCCACCCTCAGTGTGACTTGTATGGCTGTGATCAAGTATGTCTTTCAGTCACCCACGTATGTCTTATTACAGAGAAAAATGTTACATTTTTAGTATGAAAAATAAATTTTTCTATAAGACGCTATATATATTTTTCGACTTGAATGTAAAAATACACATAATTAGAAAAATAAGATTTACCTTAAAATGACATATAAAACTGTTAGATTGTTAGTATGGACATAGACTTTTATATAACAAGCTACATATTTAATGAAAGTTAATTTGAAAGTAATTTGAGAAAATAGAAAATGATATGTATAATTAATTTGGTATTTTTCTGTACAAAAAATAGAAATATACATAGTTTGTCATTACTGGCATATTACTTAAAATAACAGGTGGTTTGTTAATTTACAGATATTGTCCTCAATTCTACAATTTTATAACCTATTTTAAAAAAATTGAAAAATTACAGTAGAAATTCAGAGTAAATTAACCATAAAAATAGGATTTTTTTTTTTATAGTGTACATTATTTTGTTTTATTTGGGTCCTTTTGTATTTTCTGTTTGTTTTTGGACTCTTCCGATCCCTAGTTTTGCTCTTCCTTGTTTATTCTGGTTACCATGGTCTCATATTAGTTCCCCCTGCTACTCGCTTTGACGTGCACTTGTGTTTTGATTACTGCCCTTATTTAAGCCAGCTTTCTCCCTGTGTTCTGTCTGAATCTTTTGTTTGCCATAAGCTACACTCACGTTGGTATTCCTTCGTTTTGTACCAATGTTATTTTATATTTGTACATTAAACCAAGCTCTTACCTGCAATTCCTGCCTGTCTGGTCAATATTGCATCTTGGGGGGACAACAAGCGCATCATTATGCGCGCACTGCGTGACATTACGAACAGACGAACATGTTCGGCAGCGCACAATCACAGAGTACTTATAAGCAGAGACAGTGTGTAGACAAAAAAAGGGAGAACGGAGGCATTTTGGCTTAAAAACTAACAATAAAGCTGAAGTTATAACACTGAAACGCCCTCGAGAAGAGGTCTAAAGTCCAAATGCTGTCGGCTGTGTTTTAGCTACTTCTAAATCACTAATCCTCGCCTCCACGGTGAAAAATAAAGTACGTTTCTTACAAGTATCATCCCTGCAGGACAAGGAAAAGCTAAACATGTTTCACTACACACCGTAGCTCACCAGCGTCAAAATGTAAACAACTGCCATGGGTGGATCTACACCTAACATCCACTGTAATGATACCAAGTACAGAAGCGATACTACTATGATTACGTCAATATTTTTTGGCATCACAACATTTTCTTTAGTTTTTTTTTTTAAATTATTATTCATATTATGTTAATAAAATCAGGAAATATGTCCCAGGACACAAGAGGACGTTGAACATGACCAATGTATGATCCGGTAACTGCTTGGTAACGGATTGATACCCAAAACTAATGTTAAACATCCAAACAACAGAAGAATAAGTGATTATTACATTTGAACAGAAGTGTAGATGGAACATGTTAAAAGAGAGAGTAAGTAGATATTAACAGTAAATGAACAAGTAGATTAATAATTCATTTTCTACCACTTGTCCTTCGTAATTTTGACAAAATAATAGAATGGAAAATTACACAATATGTGTCATTTCCCATACGTCAGCAGAGCCTTTATTTGCTTACTTACTACTAAAAGACAAGTTGTCTAGTATGTTCACTATTTTATTTAAGGAAAAAATTGCAATAAGAAACATATTTTTAATATACCCTAATATTTTTTGTTAAAATAAAGCCAATAATGCAATTTTTTGGCCCCTTTTATATAGGAAAGTACTGAAAAGTACCAACATGTATCAACATTTAGTACCAGTACCAAAATATTGGTACAGGGTCAACACTATAGGAGTGGCATTTGTATTTCTAAATGGAACTAAGAAAAAGGAACATTTTTGAAGTTTGGGATCATTTTTATCTTATAAAGCCAAATAATACACATTTTATGTTTGTGTTCATTATTTGGCTCATTGACCTGAGTTGCACATTTCATATTCCTTTCTGCACAGCTATTCACTAAAGACAAAACAAATAAAAAAATGATTATATTTGCAATTAATTATTAAAATGACCAACACAGTAATAGTGTAGTGTCAATACAGTTGGTGAATGTGCCATACACTCACTGAAGAATCATGACTTTTACCCATCGCTAATATTTACTTACTTGCTGTATCACCTTTCCTACAGTCGTACTTCTTGACACAAATGCTTTCTTTAACATAGTTCGGGAAAAAAAAATAATGCATCATTCAAGTGACACCTTTTGTAGTGTGGCAGTTACGATTATTCAGAGAGGAATATTCATGATAACAAGAACTCGTAAACAATGAGACAAAAGAAGACAACGTTATTCTACGAAACATAAACTTACAGCTACTGTTTTTTGTGTAGGTGGCAATTTTGACTTTTTGTCAAACCTCTTCTTGGATTTCTCTCTTGATAGAGAAAAAAAAAAATGCTTGTTCTTCACCTTTTCCCAGCTTTTCATTCCACTATCATTTAATGTAACGGGAAGAAAAAAAGACTTTTGATCTTGTATTCAAAATACGACTTCAAGATCAAGATATTGACAGGCGGAGGAATATTTGCTGCAAGCATGTTTAGTTAGCCTGCATACATTTGCATGTTTGTTTCATGCAATTGCCAGACGCAGTTAGTGAATAAATACATACTGAAATCAAATGATCCTCGCACCGAGATTTACACAGGCAAGCATTTTTTATTTTTCCCGTCCGATATTTAAGTTGTGGTGCGTACAAATACGTGTTTTAACTGCGCTGTTCCACTAAAGTTTTGACTTTCATAAAATCATGGCATTTATTTTGTAGGAATTACAGCAATTTGATGTTTTTTTAGTAATCTAAACCTGTGGTTCTCAACCTTTTTTTAGTGATGTACCCCCTGTGAACATTTTTTTGAATTCAAGTACCTCCTAATCAGAGCAAAGCATTTTTGGTTGAAAAAAAGAGATAAAGAAGTAAAATACAGCACTATGTCATCCGTTTCTGATTTTTAAATTGTATAACAGTGCAAAATATTGCTCATTTGTGGTGGTCTTTCTTGAACTATTCGGAAAAAATATGTATAAAAACAACCGAAAACTTGTCGAAAAATAAACAAGTGATTTAATTATGAATAAAGATTTCTACACATAGAAGTAATCATCAACTTAAAGTGCCCTCTTTAGGGATTGTAATAGAGATCTATCTGGATTCATCAACTTAATTCTAAACATTTCTTCACAAAAAAAGAAATCTTTAACATCAATATTTATGGAACATGTCCCCAAAAAATCTATCTGTCAACACTGTATTTTTTTTCACAGTTTATGAACTTACATTCATATTTTGTTGAAGTATTATTCAATAAATATATTTATTATTTTGAATTTTTGCTATTTTTAGAATATTTAAAAAAAATCTCAAGTACCCCTTGGCATACCTTCAAGTACCCCCATTTGAGAACCACTGCACTAAACTATTAAAATATGTCAATGGCTGTAAAGTTTAGCAGATTACAGGGTAAAAAACCAAAATTAAAATCGTCAAAGAAAGTAATAATGGTGTCGTACAAAAATCCATCAGCTTGTTAGGAATATGCCTAAAATATGTATCGTGATATATATATAGCAGCCTTTTATGATAAAAATATACATCACAATACAAGATAATGGAAATATGAAGAAATTATGATAGAACCATTTTAAAATGGTTTATAAAGATTCATACTCATACTTGCATACCTGCCAACCCTCCCGATTTTTCCGGGAGACTCCCGAATTTCAGTGCCCCTTCCGAAAATCTCCCGGAGTAACCATTCTCCTGAATTTCTCCCGATTTCCACCCGGACGACAATATTGTAGTGCGTGCCTTGAAGGGACTGCCTTTAGCGTCCTCTACAACCTGTCGTCACGTCCGCTTATCGTCCATACAAACAGCGCGTCAGCCCAACCACATAATATATGCAGCTTTTACACACACATAAGTGAACGCAAAGCATACTTGGTCAACAGCCATACAGGTCACACTGAGGGTGGCCGAATAAACAACTTCCACACTGTTACAAATATGCGCCACACTGTGAACCCACAACAAACAAGCATGACAAACACATTTCGGGAGAACTTCCGCACCGTAACACAACATAAACACAACAGAACAAATACCCAGACCCCCTTGCAAAACTAACTCTTCCAAAGTGCTGTACAACAATATTAAAAAAAATATTAAAATATCCTTAGTTCCAACATAGATAGACAGACAACATTCACACACTAGGGCCAATTTAGTGTTGCCGATCAACCTATCCCCAGGTGCATGTTTTTACCTGTGTAAAACATTACCAAAGGAGGGAGGACCTTAAACGATGGTTTAGTGTGGCTGAAACGGGGCTTAGGCTAAATCAGGGGTGTCAAACTCAAATACAGAGTGGGCCAAAATTTAAAACCGAACAAAGCAGCGGGCCGAAGTTGAACACATGAAACGTTTAATAGGGACCCAAACAAGTTTTGCATTGAATCTTGAACAAGCAAGGCTTACAGTATATACATTTATAGTGACATGCAAAATCGAGTTTCAAATAACAATAACAATTAAAAAATATCAATGACATATCAAATAAAATGTAAATAAAAATGGAATGCCTCTTTCGACGGCGGGGTTGAGGTGGACGGGGTTTGGTGATAGCGGGGGGTGTATATTACAGAGTTAGTGCTGCAAGGGGTTGTGGGTATTTGTTCTGTTGTGTTTATGTTGTGTTACAGTGCGGGTGTTGTCACAAAATGTGCCATTCTTGTTTGGTGTGAGTTCACAGCGTGGCGCATATTTGTAACAGTGTTAAAGTTGTTTATACGGCCACCCTCAGTGTGACCTGTATGACTGTTGACCAAGTATGCCTTGCATTCACTTGTGTGTGTGTGTGTGTGTGTGTATAAGCCGCATATATTATGTGACTGGGCTGGCACGCTGTTTGTATGGAAGAAAAGCGGACGTGGCGACAGGTTGTAGAGAACGCCGAAGGCAGTGCCTTTAAGGCCCACCCCCAATATTGTTGCCCGGGATGAAATTCGGGAGGGACACTGAACTTCGGGAGTCTCCTGGGAAAATCGGGAGGGTTGGCAAGTAAGAGTATTAGCGGTGAATGCGGTGTTACAGCAGCGGGCCAGCTCTAATTTTAATTTGATATTGCCTCAAGGGCCAAGTGAAATTACACGGCGGGACAAATTTGGCCCGCGGGCCAGAGTTTGACGCCTATACACCTTGATTTTGCAGAAAAAAGACCATGTATTTTTTTAACCGATTTCCGAACTCTAAATGGGTGAATTTTGGCAAATTAAACGCCTTTCTGTTTATCGATCTTTTAGCGATGACGTCAGAACGTGACGTCATTGAGGTAACACACCCGCCATATTCATTTTCACATTACAAACACCGGGTCTCAGCTCTGTTATTTTCCGTTTTTTCGACTATTTTTTGGAACCTTGGAGACATCATGCCTCGTCGGTGTGTTGTCGGAGGGTGTAACAACACTAACAGGGAGGGATTCAAGTTGCACCACTGGCAAGAAATCTGCCACCAGACCCTCTTTGAATTTGCCAGAGTGTCTGCACATTTTACCGGCGATGCTAAGACAGACATGGCACAGAGATGTATGGATAACCTGCAGATGCATTTGCAACGATTAAGTCAACGAAATCACAAAGGTGAGTTTTGTTGATGTTGTTGACTTATGTGCTAATCAGACATATTTGGTCACGGCATGACTGCCAGCTAATCGATGCAAACATGCTACGCTAATCGATGCTAACATGCTATTTACGCTAGCTGTATGTACATTTGAAACTAGATACCCACATTTAATGCGAAACAAACACTTACCAATCGACGGATTTAAGTTGCTCCAGTGTCACAAGATGCGAAAGTCCTGATCGTTTGGTCCGCACATTTTACCGGCGATGCTAATAAGGCAGCCATGCTATAGGCCACTTCATTAGGTACACCCACGCTATGGCTGAATAGCGTCAATAGCTATTCGCTCAATAGCTTCAATTTCTTCTTCAATTTCGTTTTCGCTATCTGCCTCCATACTCCGACCGACCATCTGTTTCAATACATGCGTAATCTGTTGAATCGCTTAAGCCGCTGAAATCTGAGTCTGAATCCGAGCTAATGTCGCTATATCTTGCTGTGGTAACCGCCATGTTGTTTGTATTGGCGGCCCTGTATGACGTCACAGGGAAATGGATAGTGGTTTCGAATGTAGCGAAAATAAGGCACTTTAAAGCTTTATTTAGGGATATTCCGGGACCAGTAAAATTTTGAAAAAAACTTATACAACAAGCCACTGGGAAATGATTTTTATTGTTTTTAACCCTTTTGAAATTGTGATAATGTTCCCCTTTAAGGAGTGATATGTAGACAGGGCCTTAGACCCGCACTTCCAATTAACATACATAAAAAAACCTAACTAGACACAGATGCAACGGCAGAGATTCAAACCCCCCTGACTGTGCGGCCAACATTGCCACTGTGGTAAATACAAATCAAGAAGAACAAAGAAGCATTTGTTCACCAACAAAGACATGCATGTGCATGCAAAACAAGACCAGGTCTAGTCGGGGAAAGTAGAATAAAGCGGGACTAATTAGTCCCCACAGCAAGACAAGGTGTGAAATGTTAAATCGGCGTTTAACCTTGTTTTACTTTACATCTGCATGCTATTTGTGTCGGTCACGTGCTTCCATTATACGTGTGATTTTTTAATATTTTTTTTTTCATAAACGTTCCGTGTGCGTGCCGTGCCGTTAATGATCTAAGGCAACGTTTATAAATAATAACGATGTTTACTGTGAGATTCACCAGGGTCTCTCATTAAAGCTCGATAACAAATCCGATGCTGTAGGCTCCCGAGGTTTGGATAATTTAATCATGTCCTTAAGATTACATTTAATATATGCTTCGGACTGGTAGTTTTCGTCCGCACATGCAGACACGGGTGGCAAAGTGTCACTACGCTATCAAGACTTCCATGTGGAATGAAAGGGGGCTTGGTTCATCTGCAGTGCGTCAAGAGTCTCACAAGCTGGCAGGTCTCCTGTTCTCCGTTCGCTTATTCATCTCTTTCACCCACAGCCAACGTAGTCCGACACACACACACACACATTTGGCATTCGTTCACCCACCAGGACCAGAACAATACCAGTTGATTCCCACCATGTCATCGTTTTAAGCATAGCCAAACGCAAAGCAAAGCATGCAAATTGTCATTACAGAAGCAATCGCTTTCTTGAACCCCAATGCAATGGAATGTACAATCAAACTCCATTAGAGTTACAGCAAACGTCCATTGGAACGGCTCCCTAAGGTGCGCCGAGCAACGACTAAAGTCGACAACCTAAAGAAAATATTCAACCGTGAGTATTAATTATGCATACAAATTTGCCACAGGTTCAAAAAATGCTCTGGCAGTTGGGTGGCTCAGGGTGCGGAGGAAGTAAATAAATAATCCTGCTTAATAATTCATTAAAATTCATGTTGCTTTGCCTCCAGCCTTGAGAGTATTTAGAATGCAGCCTGCGAGGGACCCTGACTTATGGCAGTGTGTGGTAAAAAAAAAAAAATATATTGAAAATAGAGAGAGGGGGGGAGGGTACATCCAAAAAAAAAAAAATTAAGAAAACCCTATAAATGAGAATATACGCCATGAGTGTGTCAGATGTTGGAGTTTTGGGGTGTTAAATCACCATAAATGATTCCCGGGCGCGGCACCGCTGCTGCCCACTGCTCCCCTCACCTCCCAAAGGGCGAACAAGGGGATGGGTCAAATGCAGAGGACACATTTCCCCATAGCTAGTGTCAATCATTGGTACTTTAACTTAAACTTTAGATGCTTGGGAGAAATATATAGACAGGAGTCAACATCATAGCTGCATGGGATATACAATCTCTCGAGTGTGCGGAGAAGTTCACAAAGAGCTCCGGGCTGCATACACTGAAGCTCTAAAGATGGCAGCAGACACAGCAAGACTGCTAAGTGGAGCTAAAAGTCTTAAAGGGGAAGAAAGGGAGCAAATGAAGACTGAGGAAAGGTAAAAAAAAAAAAAAGTATGAGAAGAGTTCATTAAGTCAGCAGTTAACTTCTTTTCCAAACTATAAGAATGACACAAGTGCATGGAATTGCCGCTGAGTGAGTGTGTGTGGATCCAATTCATATGGCGGTAGATGGATGTCCATTTTGAAAAATCACTTATGGCGGGGATGTACTCCAGACTAATTGTATTACAGTTATAAATTAAAATTAAAAGATCTTAAGATAACCACACTTTGATAAAGGGTTTGCATTAGTGATCCGCGGTTTGCGGTCTCATCCGCGGAGTCCGCGGATAAACCGCGGGTCGGGCGGTTGACATGATGAAAAAATAGATTTTAATTAGATCCGAGCGGGTGGCGGTTGAACCATCCGGAAATATTTGATATGCATGGTTCTGTGATCGGTATCCTTTGCCATTCAAAGTGCCATTTAAGACCCGTGTCACAAAGCGAAGAAGACAATAAGAGACGCTATTATTCTCCTGAATGACTGCCGGTAGTCACCCAGTTAATAAGTGTTAGGGCGTGCTATGAAGCCATTGACTTTGTCGCCTTATACAACATGTACAGTACGATCTGCTTGTCAGTCCAGCATCATGTTGTGTGTGGCTTTCGCAGCAACACGCACACGACTGCAAGGCATACTGGGTGACAAAGAGTACACTAATGGTTGTGATATAAACAATTTTAACACTCTTGGTAATATGCGCCACGCTGTGAAGCCACACCAAACAAGAATGACAAACACATTTCGGGAGAACATCCTCACAGTAACACAACATAAATGCAACACAACAAATACCCATAATCCTTTGTATTCATGACACTTCCTGAATATATTTTACACCCCCCCCCCCCCCCCATGCGTTGGTAAGGTGGGCAGGGTTGGGGGTGCGGGGGTGTAAAATATATTCAGGATGCGTCATGAATACAAAGGATTATGGGTATTTGTTGTGTTGCGTTTATGTTGTGTTACTGTGAGGATGTTCTCCCGAAATGTGTTTGTCAATCTTGTTGGGTGTGGCTTCACAGTGTGGCGCATATTAGTAAGTGTTAAAGTTGTTTATATCACAACCATCAGTGTACTCTGTATCACCCAGTATGCCTTTCAATCTTGTACGTGTGATTGCGGAAGCTGCACACAACATGTTGCCGGACCAACAATCGGTTCGTAGATGTTGTTGAAGGTGTCTAAGGCAATGGCTTCACAGCACGCCCATATTCTTGTCATCAGGATGAACGCTATTGGATAGTCGCGGGAACGTTAGCGGCTACAATTGTCATCATTACTCTGTGAAACAGGTTCAAATAGCTCTGTGAGTGGTAAACGTGGACAACCTCTGATGTATCTCAGCGGGCGGTTGGCGGGCGGGTACGGTCCCGATAAAATGTTGGTTCGGGTGGACGGCGGGTGGATGACGACTTTGGAGATGCGAATGCGGATGATATAACTGCCTATCTGCGCATCTCTAGTTTGCATGTTCTCCCTGCATGGGTTCTCTCCGGGAACTCCGGCTTCCTCCCACTTCCAAATACATGCACCTGGGGATATGTTGATTGGCATCACTAAGGCTACGTCTACACTGAGGATAACCCCTTAACCTTCGTCTTGTGTTAGGGTCGGCAACATCCTCAATGTGTCTGCATGTCATGCATTTGTGTTTTGGACCCACATCCATTAAGGGTGGAAGTCAACCTAAAAAACCCAGGGGAGAATGTTTCTTGGGGAGCTGGGAAATTCCCTTGTCAAGCCACACATTGAGCAAAGAGTACGGGTGCCCCGAGACCCAGACGCTGCAGCTTTGATCAGACAGCTGCAGAGCTTGCCCAGTACTCCGTCCACCTTATCAGCAACACGAAGAGCAGCCGTGCCAGGATTCTCCTCAGCCAGTTCTGCCTCAACACCAACCAGAACAACCACAGCCACAACCCCACTCAGGCCATCTGATTCTGAAAGACAGAGGTGTCTGCCCAAGCAGTCAGGACAGAAAGAAATACGTATCGTGCTTTAACTGCAAGAAATATCTCTGCAGAGAACACACTAAAAGTTTCACTTTTTGCCACACACGCATCTAAACACACACACACATACACATGCAAGTTCTTGCACGCAGGGACTTTTTCCCTGATTTTGTTTTTTATTAGTTTTGGAACTAGTCATTTATTTCTATTGGTTTGATTTGCTTGATTGGTTAATGTTTGTTTGACCTTGGAAATCTATATGTTGTGTTATGACTTGTTTTGCTTTTCATTGTGTGTTTGTAATTAAAAAAAAACGTTTTAGCCTTTTTCTTGAAGAAATATATATGGGTCGAAATTGACCCGTAACACCATATATGTTACTATAGTTAAAATAACTTAAATGAAAAAATAGATAAAACACATTAATTTAAGAGATGTGTTTTAATACCCCTTAGTAATAGTCAGGTAACACAACAATTTTTTATTTATTTATACGATTCTCTTGAGGTTCATTTTACCATTTTTTTAATGGAAATCAAGGAGTGTACTGACTAAAAAACGGCCCAATGGCCCACACCAAAAATATTAAAACCAATATTTTCATGGATAAGGAAGCCTAACATTGTAACCAAGAGATGAGAAACACATTGGATGATAGATAATTGTTTTTAGTGTGTTTTACAGCTGATTTAAGACATGGGTCAAAATTGACCCGTTAACATAAGAGATGGTAACAGAAAGCTAACACAAGAGGAAGGTTAAACGAATAATTATTCAACCTAAGCCCCGTTTCAGCCACACCAAACTATCGTTTAAGGTCCCCCTCCTCTGACATTTTTTTACAAGGGTAAGTGCGCCGTGTATTTCTTGATTCTCCAGCTCTTGGCTTTGTATGGACTCATTGATCGTTTACAAACTGAGTTCGGAGAGAAAGGGACGCAAGATAGACGGCCCCCACACAGGAAGTGACGTCAGAAAGAACACGCCACAGCCAGCTTCATAATAAAACGGTTTCGTAACTCGGAGCTAACCACTGGAAATATGGAGGCGAGTCATCCAGACATGCCCGTGTTTCTCCTTCTTCTAGAGGCTTGTGGAAATCAAACATGAATACCATGAGATAAAGTGATTGCAGCTATTTGGGATACAACACTTCTCAGACGGCAAGAGAACTTTCGAAAGTCCAGGTCAGCAGTGATTCTACTTACCAAAAATTTGTGTCCATTTGTCAAAGGAAAGACAACGAGAATGTGGGCTCCCGTGGATGTGATAAAAAGGTAGCGTGCGCTTTGTATTACCTGGCTATCGAAGGAAGACTATGGGAAACTTAGAATGCATTTGGACTGGCAAAGCAGACTGTATCAGTTATTGTCCACCATGTATGTTGCGGACTAAACGTCAAGGTCCAGAGTATATAAAGTCACCAAAAAGTAATGGACAATGAAGGTGAAGGCAAAAGAGTGAGAAGTGTCCTGACCAGAGAGCCAGATCCCTAGATTGATTGCTGTAAAAAGTTATTCGTCCCATTGTGTACTTTCACGTGTTTATAAAAGATGTGATTAATTTATGATGTCTCAGGTGTGATTCACTACAATAGGAACCCACAGCACACTGGATTCCAGTTAATTGAAATGCCACAACACTGGATATTGTTAAGATAAGTTCCATTTAATTTTAAAACTTGCACACAAAGCAACACTGGAGGTGATTATTACGTGCACATTTTCCGCACATGCGTACTCGGTCACGTTGCACCTTTTTGAAACCAAAAGCTACTTATTGGGTATTGATTCATGCAAAGGGCTACCAGTTTGATACACACTTAAATAAATTGCCAGAAATAGCCAATTTGCTCAATTTACCTTTAATAAATAAATCTATATATATGAAAAATGGGTATTTCTGTCTGTCGTTCCGTCGTACATTTTTTTTTCCTTTTACGAAAGGTTTTTTTTGTAGAGAATACATGATAAAAAAAGGGGAAAACACAAAAAAAAGAAAATTAAATTTTGAAACATAGTTTATCTTCAATTTCGACTCTTTAAAATTCAAAATTCAGCGGAAAAAAATGAAGAAAAAAACTAGCTAATTCGAATATTTTTTTTAAAATTTAAAAAAGAATATATGGAACATCATTAGTAATTTTTCCTGGTTAAGATTAATTTTAAAATTTTGATGACATGTTTTAAATAGGTTAATATCCAATCTGCATTTTATTAGAATATATAACAAATCAAGCTATATTTCTAACAAAGACAAATCATTATTTCGTCTAGATTTTCCAGAACAAAATTTTTAAAAGAAATCCAAAAGACTTTGAAATAAGATTTAAAATGGATTCTACATATCTTTTAGATTTGCCAGAATATTTTTTTTGAATATTATTCATAATAAGTTTGAAGAAATATTTCACAAATATTCTTTGTCAAAAAAACAGAAGCTGAAATGAATCATTAAATTAAAATGTATTTATTATTCTTTACAATAATAAAAAAAAAAAATGCTTGAACATTGATTTAAATTGTCAGGAAAGAAGAGGAAGGAATTTAAAAGGTAAAAAGGTAAATGTGTTTAAAAATCCTAAAATTATTTTTAAAGTTGTATTTTTTCTCTAAAATTGTCTTTCTGAAAGTTATAAGAAGCAAAGTAAAAAAATAAATGCATTTATTTAAAAAAGTGAAGACCAAGTCTTTAAATATTTTCTTGTATTTTCAAATTCTATTTGAGTTTTGTCTCTCTTAGAATTAAAAATGTCAAACAAAGCGAGACCAGCTTGCTAGTAAATAAATACAATTTAAAAAATTGAGGCAGCTCACTGGTAAGTGCTGCTATTTGAGCTATTTTTAGAACAAGCCAGCGGGCTACTTATCTGGTCCTAACGGGCTACCTGGTGCCCGCGGGCACCGCGTTGGTGACCCCTGGTGTAGAAGGGGCCAAAATGGTCCCTAGTGTGTGAATGTGCGTGTGAATGTTGTCTGTCTATCTGTGTTGGCCCTGCGATGAGGTGGCGACTTGTCCAGGGTGCACCCCGTCTTTCGCCTAAATGCAGTCGGGATAGGTTCCAGCACCTCGCGGACCCCCAGAGAGACAAGCGGTAGAAAATAGATGGATGAAAATACAGCTTCACCACTTCAGTCATAATTTTTCAGTTTAAGAAACTTCTCTCGCTCCATAGTCCTTTTGTTTGTTTGAGATTGTCATTACTGCCACAAGTGGTGGGAAAGTGTATTACAACTGAGTACTGCTGCCGCCCATAATGACCACAGCTGAGAAACTGACATTTTGTGCGGCCCTGTAGGGGCCCCTATGGTTAAAAAACACTGCAGTAGGTAACGCTGACTCAACAGTGTTTCTCAATGGATGAATTCCAAAGCTTTTGCAATATGGGGGTTAAACAGTATAGAATGCATGGATGTCCATGTCATCTGCAAACACCTCCCACATGCTACAAGGCTGGAGGCGTTAAAGTGGTATCACAGCCTTAACACCGCCTTGCCTAAACTACTTTAATTAGCTCTGCAGAGTCTGAGCCTGACCCAAGCAGACTATTCTATTAATTATAAATAACATGCTCTGCTATGACTGTGTTCACATTGATGTAATGTGATAGCTTAATACTATTTTGAACATGTACGTATGTGTATTAGGGTTGTACGGAATACCGGTATTAGAATGGTACCGCGATACTAATGAATCATTGTCGGTACTATACAGCTATACAACTATAGCTACTATGGCTGCGATTCTTTGGGTGTCCCACGATTCGATTCAATATCGATTCTTGGGGTCCCGATTCGATTATATATCGATGTTTTCGATTCAACGCGATTCTCAGTTCAAATACATAGGATTTCAGCAGGATCTACCCCAGTCTGCTGACATGCTAGCAGAGTAGTAGATTTAAAAAAAAAAGCTTTTTATAATTGTAAAGGACAATGTTTTATCAACTGATTGCAATAATGTAAATTATTGCAATCAGTTGATAAAATATGACTTATTTGATCTTTGGGAAAACATTGGACACAGTGTGTTGTCAAGCTTAAGAGATGAAGTGAAGTGAATTATATTTATATAGCGCTTTTCTCTAGTGACTCATAGCGCTTTACATAGTGAAACCCAATATCTAAGTTACATTTAAACCAGTGTGGGTGGCACTGGGAGCAGGTGGGTAAAGTGTCTTGCCCAAGGAGACAACGGCAGTGACTAGGATGACGGAAGCGGGAATCGAACCTGCAACCCTCAAGTTGCTGGCACGGCCGCTCTACCAACCGAGTGATGCAAGTGTAAGCCACTGTGACACTATTGTTCTTTTTTTTAAATTTTTATAAATGTCTAATGATAATGAGGGATTTTTAATAGTTAAAACAAATTTACATTATTGCAATCAGTTGATAAAACATTGTCCTTTACTATTATAAAAGCTTTTTTTTTTTTCAAATCTACTACTCTGCTTGCATGTCAGCAGACTGGGGTAGATCCTGCTGAAATCCTATGTATTGAATGAATACAGAATCGTTTTGACTCGGAAAAATATCATTTTTGAATCAAGAATCGAATCGAATCGAATCGAAAAAATCGATATATTATCGAATCGTGAGCCCAAGAATCCATATTGAATCGAATCGTGGGACACCCAAAGATAAATATATATATATATATATATATATATATATATATATATATATATATATATATACATATCCATCCATCCATTTTCTACCGCTTATTCCCTTTCGGGGTCGCGGGGGGCGCTGGCGCCTATCTCAGCTACAATCGGGCGGAAGGCGGGGTACACCCTGGACAAGTCGCCACCTCATCGCAGGGCCAACACAGATAGACAGACAACGTTCACACTCACATTCACACACTAGGGACCATTTAGTGTTGCCAATCAACCTATCCCCAGGTGCATGTCTTTGGAGGTGGGAGGAAGCCGGAGTACCCGGAGGGAACCCACGCACTCACGGGGAGAACATGCAAACTCCACACAGAAAGATCCCGAGCCTGGATTTGAACCCAGGACTGCAGGACCTTCGTATTGTGAGGCAGACGCACCCATATATATATATATATATATATATATAGATATATATATATATATATATATATATATATATATATTTCTTGATTGGATTATCCAGAGAATAGTGCTCGATACCGTGGTAGAGCGCAATATGTATGTGTTGGAAAAAATCACAAGACTACTTCATCTCTACAGATCTGTTTCATGAGGGGTTCCCTCAATCATCAGGAGATTTTAATGGAAGCATTCACATACAATGGTTTATATAGAGCACAGAGTGGGTGGGTACAAGCAGGCGTAGGGTGTGGTGATTGGCTCATGTGTTACCTAGGAGGTGTTTCCGTCTGTGGCGGCATGTTGAAATGATTTCACCGCGCTTGTTGAGGGATGATAGATCTGAATGATATATAATAAACAGTTTCTCTTTTAAGCATAGGTTGCATCTTTTATTACCACTGTTGTAAGGTGTGCTGGATGCAAGAATTTGCCATGTTATTGAATATTCAACATTATTGTCTTTGAGGTTCCAAATGTGTTTGCTGAGTTCTGTAGAATTCTGCAAAGTCTGGTTTCTAAAGGAGGCGTTGTGAATCACAACCTATGCTTAAAAGAGAAACTGTTTATTATATATCATCCAGATCTATCATCCCTCAACAAGCGCAGTGAAATCATTTCAACATGCCGCCACAGACGGAAACACCTCCTAGGTAACACATGAGCCAATCACCACACCATACGCCTGCTTGTACCCACCCACTCTGTGCTCTATATAAACCATTGTATGTGAATGCTTCCATTAAAATCTCCTGATGATTGAGGGAACCCCTCATGAAACAGATCTGTAGAGATGAAGTAGTCTTGTGATTTTTTCCCACACCTATATATATATATATATATATATATATATATAATATGCAAATCAAGCTGTGAATCACCACATGGAATCAGGAAGCCCCCCAGATACAGTATGTAGGGTGTGTAGTGGGTGGCCCATTGCCCTGCAGAGGAGCAGCTCTCATTCACCCAGGACATTTAACTCTCTATTTTATAATAGCACATTTAGAGAGCTGTTCAAAGCTTTATCCTGTGGTAAGAATTCAGATGGCTCGATTTAAAAAAAAAAAAAAAACTACAGCATGTTAAGCCGGTAACCTGTGGGCTACAGCAGCTTGATTTCTGGCTGTGTCCCCTCTTTTTGTAAAAGAGCTGTTGTTGAGCCTTTGATTAAAAAAACAAGTCTTGATTCAACACATTTGTCAAATTATCGGCCCATTTCCAAATTACCTTTTGTGTCAAAAATTTGGGAGAAATGTGTTTTGGCACAACTGCAGCCTTTTTTAGATGAAAATAGCACTTCAGATCCATTTCAGTCTGGATACAAAGCTTTGCACAGTACTGAATCTGCACTTTCAAAAGGTTTTTAATGACTTGATTTTAATGTCTGATTCTGGCAACTCTGCCATTTTAGTGCTTTTAGATCTTACAGCTGTCTTCGACACAGTTGACCACATAATTATTTTAGACCGCCTGAGAGACTGTGTGGTTGTCAGGGGGACTGCGTTACAGTGGTTCTGAGAGGTCCTTCTCTGTCAGGCTGGGGGACGCCACCTCTTCTTCTGCCCCTGCTTTACTGTGGTGTCCCCCAGGGATCTATTTTAGGCCCCATCCTGTTTGCTCATTATCTCCTGCCTCTTGGAGAGATTTTTAAGAATCATGTAGTGTTTTATCATTTTTATGTAGATGACTGCCAAATTCATATGCCGATTTCAAAAGGCCACGGACCCAAGACACCCCTTCTCAACTGTCTATGTGATGTCAAGGCTGGGTTAGCCCAGAATGTTTTAATAATGAATGAGGGAAAAACGGAAATTTCAGTTTTTGGTCCGGCCCTCGCTGACTTGGGACTATTGCAAAATGATGTGCGTCCCAAAGTCACCAGCCTTGGTGTCACTACAGACAGCGATTTTAAACTTGACAAACAAGCCAATGCCATTTTAAAATCGTGTTTTTATCACCTTCGTCTTTTAGTAAAGGTTAAACCAATTTTATCTTTTAACCTTTTTGAACAAGTCGTGCATGCTTTTATTTCAAGTTGCCTGGACTACTGCAATGCACTTTATGCTGGCATTAGCCAAAAAAGCTCTCACCCGGTTGCAGTTAGTCCAGAACGCGGCAGCACGACTTTTAACAGGGGCCAGGAAACGTCAGCATATAACCCCAATTCTTCAGAGTTTGCACTGGCTACCTGTTCATTTTAGAATTGATTTTAAAACATTGCTGTTTGTTTTTAAATCTTTACATGGACTGGCACCTCAGTATATGTCGGAACTCATCCAAATTTACATTCCTGCGCGCGGTCTGAGGTCCGAGAGCCAGTTCCAGCTCGTGGTGCCCAAGACCAGAGTTAAGACCAGGGGAGACAGGGCCTTCTCTGTGGTCGGCCCTAAGCTCTGAAACACTCTGCCGCTCAATGTTCGAACTGCTTCCACAGTGGAGTGTTTTAAGTCTCGTCTTAAGACCCACTTTTATTCTCTGGCTTTTAACACTACATGAGTTGTGTGGTCCTCTGTTGTCCTCTGTGTTTTTTTGTTGTGTTTTTATATATACATTTTGATTTCTATTTTACTGTTTTAATTGATTTTACCCTTTTAAAATAATTTTATTCATATTTATTTTTATATTGTTTTTATATTGGTTTTATATTCATTTATTTTTTGTTTTTATTCAGTCATTGGTGGAGCATAATATTGTTGTTTTAATATTGTTTTCAACATGGCTGTGCAGCACTTTGGAAATGTTCTTGTTGTTTAAATGTGCTATATAAATAAAGTGGATTGGATTGGATTGGATACAAATAAAAAAAGGCTACATGTGGAAGCTCAGACTCCACTGCGTCGTAGTTCCAGCAACACCCACAACCCCTCTGCTTTGAACAAACTAGTGATCATAATAATTCTGTTGCACTATACCGTAGAACAGGAGTAGGGAACCTATGGCTCTAGAGCCAG